>NC_086154.1:96846593-97154547 GCF_035149785.1 Candoia aspera | reverse complement strand
ATACCTGTAGATGAGCCAAGCCTCTCCCAGGGAAGCCCACAGGACTCTTGCAACCCCTACCCACCCCCAGTAGACCTTGGGATACAATTTCCATGGATTTCATCACTGATTGACCCCCGGTCCAGGGGCTGACTTCCATACTAGTGGTGGTGGACCTTTTCACTAAAATGGCACATTTCATTCCTTGCAAGGGCCTCCCATCTGCACAAGCCACAGCGCAGTTGTTTATGGACCATGTTTTTAGGTATAGAGGCATGATAAATCACTTGGTGAGTGGCAGAGGCCCTCAGTTCACTTCCAGGTTCTGGAGGGCCCTTTTCCAGTCATTAGGGGTCCAGATCCACCTATCATCATCGCATCATCCGGCTAGTAACGGGCAAGCTGAGAAAATTAACCAAAGGTTACAGCAGTATCTCAGGTGTTACACCACTTATCAGCAAGACAATTGGCCAGCCCTGCTCCCCGTGGCAGAATTTACTTATAACAACTCTGTGCAATCCTCTACCAAGATGTCTCCTTTCCAAGCACTCTATGGGGTTAACCCTCAGGTGTTGCCCACCTCCTCCCAGCAGGGAACTGTTCCAGCCATGGCTGATTTTCTTAAAGAGCAACAAGCCGCACAGAAGTTGTTAAAGGAGCAGCTGAACAGGGCAAAGAGTGCTTACAAGAGAGCTGCAGATGCTCACTGACAAGAGGAGCCAGCGATTGCAGTAGGAGACGAAGTGTGGCTCTCTACCAAGTTTTTGACCTCTACCAGGCCCTCCAAGAAGTTGGACCCTAAGTTTGTGGGCCCTTTCACTGTGGTACAGCAGATAAATCCAGTGGCTTATCGTTTACAGCTGCCAGCATCCATGAAAGTCCATCCAGTGTTTCACAGAGCATTGCTAGCCAAAGAGCCTCCCCCAAGTACCTTACGATCGCAAATGTCCCCCCCCCTCCAGTAATTGTGGAAGGGGGGCAGGAATACAAAGTCAAGATTCTGGACTCTAGGAGGAGGGGAAGGGGCATCCAATATTTAATACACTGGAAAGGGTACCCTGAGGAAGAGCGCACATGGGAAAATGCCAGAGATGTGTATGCACCAGTGCTGGTTCAGTGATTCCATCAGCTTTTCCCTCACAAACCCAAGCCTCGCACTCTACCAGAGATTCCTCACTTGACTGAGCAAGCAGAGGAATCCCAAGCAGAGGAGTTCGTAAGTTGGCAACCTCCACCCCCGCCAGAGCCTCTGAGGCCAGAGCGAGAGGAGGAGGGGGAGCCGCAGCCCTCCACCTTGGGCTTGCATTTCCCAAGGGGGAGGGGGGAAGAATCTTCTAATTATCTAGCTATTTTCCAACAGCAGCCACCTGGGCCAGAAGCGTTATCAGACCTGGAGAGCAGCACTGATTCGTCCTTGGAGGAGTTTTCCTTTGAAGAATTTCCATCGTTGCCCAGTTCCCATGGGAGCTTGGAGGGGGAGATGGACTATCCTGAGACTTTGGAGGGAGGAAGGAACTCTAGATAGGAGGGGGCTGAAATGGAATGTAAATCTGGAGGGGAGGGTGATGTCATGAGCACTGATGGTGTGCAGGAGGAGGCCCCTATGCAGGGGGGGAAATGCATGTGTAGTACTGAGGAGTTAAGCAGCCATTCAAAGAGACACAGATCAGACCCGCCTTGACTTTTGGGGTTTATCTGTCTGGGTTTTCCCACGCTTCTTCAGTTTGTTAGGATTTTCTGTCTTATGTAGCAGTAATAAACACTAGAGACCTATTCCTTGTCTCAGCATGGTTTCCTGACTGTTAGGACACATACCACATTATGGTTTAATATGGTGAATGAATTCAGTAACTGCCTTTAGGAGAAGATCTGACATTCTTGCCGTATGGTGAACTGTGTTTCAAACAAGCATGTGTTCACTTGCTGGACTACAAAGAGTTCTGGTCTTACAGTATAATAAATGACATTTCATAGCTGTGGTTAATCAAGTTATTTATTATTAATTTTAAATGGTTTCAAAGTGTGCAAAAATACTTTTAAATGTATTAAAGTAGGATGAACAGCAGCAGAAATTCCTGCATCTCTGTAGAACAGGGAATATAAGACCTTGCAGTTTTTCAAAGAGGTGAAAAAAGTGGCACCTGCTAGAATTCCCTCTTTTATAATATTGCCTGAACAACTATGTTGCACTAGTTTGTTTATTGTAAGTTTACTGCCTCCATCACTAAAGAGCTCCAGGCACTAAAAATGAATGAGTGCCCCCTGTTGAGCAGTGAGAGAGTTCGAGGGGGGCATAGCGAATGGAGGGGTGATGGTTGGGCTCTGACGGCACTGAGAGTGGAAGCTGGTGCGCCGGAGGGCCTACCATCACCCTGTGGGAGATTGATTGTAAATAAGGATGTATGAATGGATGGAGGAAGCCCTACTTAGAGCCAGAGACTCCCGAGGTCCAGGAGTGGGGGCTAATGGATCAGGAGTCACTGGGGGCTACATGGCAGGGCTCATTATTGAGGTGGTAATGGGTAGGGGACGTTATGGCGGGAGCCGGAGGGCGGGCCATCTTTGGGGAAGACGCCTCTGGCATTTGTTACTGGTGGCGTGTTCCGGCCCTCTGCGCTCAGACCCAGGCCCTGGTCAGCAGATCCATAGGGGCCCTGGTTTCCAGCTGCTGCTTCTTAATGCCAGGTCAGTTAATAACAAGGCCCCCCTCATATGTGACTTGATCACTGAAAAGGGGGCAGACCTGGCATGTATTACCAAGACCTGGCAGGGTGCGCAAGGGGGGGTGCTCCTTTCGGAAATGTGCCCAGCTGGGTTTTTGGTATGGCACCAGCTGAGATCCCAGGGCAGGGGAGGAGGGGTGGCTGTTGTCATCTGAGAGTCTCTTGTGGCCTTCAGGGGCCCTGCTCCACAAGTGGCTGGTTGTGAGACCCTGTTCTTCAAGTTGGGTTCCCGAGAACAGTTGGGAGTGTTGCTGCTGTACCAACCTCCCTGCTGTGTGGCAACCTCCCTGCCTGAGCTGCTTGAGGCCATCTCGGGGCTGGCAGTGGAGTTCCCCAGGCTTATGGTTCTGGGGGACTTTAACCTGCCATCCCTGGGGCATGCCTCAGAAGCAGCTC
This sequence comes from Candoia aspera, assembly GCF_035149785.1. NCBI lineage: Eukaryota > Metazoa > Chordata > Lepidosauria > Squamata > Candoiidae > Candoia > Candoia aspera. The sequence continues at coordinate 97,151,449 of NC_086154.1, read as the reverse complement.
AGGAGTTCATGGCTACCATGGCAGCCATGGGCCTGTCCCAGATAATTCGGGACCTGACTCAAGACAGTGGTCACACCCCAGACTTGGTTTTCTTGTCAGAGCAGTGGCAATGTGATCTGAAGGGAGAGATAGATCTGTCCCCATTGTCATGGTCAGACCATAACCTGGTGGCCCTGAGATTCTCTTATGCCACCCCCCTCCACAGGGAGGTAGGACCCATTCGATTGGTCTGCCCCTGGCAACTGATGGACCTGGTAGGGTTTCAGAGGGAGCTGGCCAGGGCCTTGGACAGGATTGCGCCTGTGCGACCTCTCTTGTCTCATCGAACCCGGCACTCCCCGTGGTTTACGGAGGAGCTGAGGGTGCTGACGAGGGTTAAGAGACACCTAGAGCGCCACTGGAGGAAGACAAAGACTGAATTCGACCGAACACAGGTAAAAGCCGCCATTAAGGCCTACCTTGTGGTGATAAAAGTGGCGAAACATCAATATTTCTCCGCTGTTATTGCGTCTGCAGAATGCCGCCCGATGGCCCTGTTTAAGATCACTCAATCCCTTTTGGGGAAGGTGGGTTCAGTGACCCACCTACAGGACCGTGCAGAGGAATTTGCTGAGCATCTGCAGGACAAAATCGCTCAGATCTGCTCCAAGTTGGACTCCAGACGTGAGGCGTGGTCTGGAACAGGCTTACCCAGTTATCTGGGAGCAGTTTGATCCTGTTGGACCTGAGGAAGTGGACAGGATCCTACGGACGGTAAATGCCACCACATGCCATCTAGATGCATGTCCCTCCTGGCTAGTAAAAGTCACATGTGGTTGGGTCCATGCGATGGTTAATATATCCTTGGGAGAGGGGTTGTTTCCGGAGGCCTTTAAAGAGGCGCTGGTACACCCCCTCCTCAAGAAGCCATTGCTGGACCCTACTGTCCTGGACAATTTTCGTCCAGTCTCCCACCTCCCCTTTCTGGGGAAGGTGGTTGAGAAAGTGGGGGCTTTGCAGCTCCAGAGGGTCCTGGAGGAAACAGATTATCTACATCCTTTTCAGTCAGGTTTCAGGCCCGGTTATGGGATGGAAACGGCATTGGTCGCACTTATGGATGATCTCTGGTGGGAGCAGGATGGAGGCAGTGGATCCATCCTTGCTCTCCTTGATCTCTCAGCGGCCTTCGATACCATCGACCATGGTATCCTTTTGGGGCGGCTCAGGGAGTTGGGGGTGGGCGGCGTAGTCTTATGCTGGTTCACCTCCTTCCTCCAGGGCCTATCCCAGTCAGTGTTGATAGGGGAGGAAAGATCGGCCCCGCAGCCCCTTCTTTGTGGGGTGCCACAGGGATCAGCACTCTCCCCTCTTCTTTTTAACATCTACATGAAACTGCTGGGTGAGATCATCTGTCACCCTGGGATGAGGTATCATCAGTATGCTGACGATACTCAATTGTATATCTCCATCCTGGGTGAAGTAAGTGATGCCGTGACCACCCTCTCTGTGTGTCTGGGGGCTGTGGGGGCCTGGATGAGGAACAACAGGCTTCAACTGAACCCTGGTAAGACCGAGTGGCTGTGGGTTAATGGTTCTTCTGTATCCGGGACATTAACATCTCTGGTTCTGGATGGGGTTGCACTGCCCCAGACAGACCCAGTGCATAACTTGGGGGTCCTCCTGGACTCATGGCTCCTGCTGGAAGAGTAGGTGGCAGCTGTGGCCAGGAGAGCCTTTGTGCAGCTACATGCTGTGCACCAGTTACGCCCCTTCCTGGACCAGGAGGCCCTTCAAACAGTCACTCATGCCCTTGTTATCTCTCAGATAGACTATTGCAATGTGCTCTACATGGGGCTACCCTTGGAAAGTATCCGGAAGCTTCAGCTGGTCCAGAATGCAGCTGCACGAGCTGCTTTTGGTGCCCCCAGAAGGGCACATGTAACACCACTGCTGTGCGAGCTGCATTGGGTACCAGTTTGCTTCCGGGTCCAATTCAAGGTGTTGGTTATCACCTTTAAAGCCCTACATGGCATGCGGCCAGGTTACCTGAGGGACCGCCTCTTCCCCATTACATCAACCCGTCCCACCCGATCGTGCAGAGAGGGCATGCTACGGACCCCGTCTGTAAAAGAATTTCATCTGGTGGGGTCCAGGAAGCAGGCCTTCTCCACAGTAGCTCCCGCCCTGTGGAACATGCTGCCCTCGGAGGTGAGATTGGCCCCATTGCTCCTGGCCTTTCGGCGGAGTCTGAAGACCTGGTTCTGCCGCCTCACTTGGGGTGGAGAGGGGAATAGAGCTACATGGGGATGGTTGTTATAGACCACTCCTCCCACACTTGGACTGTTTTAGATGCTTCACCGCTTGGATTTTTTATTCTTTATTTTTTATTTCTATTTATAGTATTTTTTACTGTATTTTACTTTTTGTATTATTGTGATGGTTTTAATCGATTGTTGTAAACCGCCCAGAGGCCTCTGACGGGAGGAGATGGGCGGGGATAAATTAGATAAATAAATAAATAAAATAAAAATATAATGATCACATTAAGGATTTGAATCTGAGGGTATGACATTGTTTTAGTTACTACTTGGTTGTCCTTCCACTCTCTGTCTCTTCCTCTGCCTAACCGCAGTTTGACCTGCAAGAATTAACAGAAGATAATGTTCAGCTGCATCTTATGAAAGCTCTGAAGTTTAAGCTGCCTTTTAAAGCACAGAATCAAGCCAGGCAATACTCTCTTTTGGCAACTTTAGTGACATCATGCTGGCTGGGTTTTTATACACGAGACCATGCTGGCTGGGGAATTCTGGAGTTGAAGTCCACACATCTTAAAGTTGCCAAGGTTGAGAAACACTACACTTGACTAAGCCATAAAATGGTTTTTTAGTTTGGTGTTAGTGCAATATGTGAATCCTGCTATTAACAAACAGCCCCTGATTCTTGCCCTCCTCCATTTTTTGGCAACCAGCCTAGGATAGACAAATTCAAAAAATCAAAATCAAAAACTAAAGCAGAACACATTACTTTAAATATATAGATTAAGAAAACCCTAATATTTCTGAAAGTTTGCTTCCTTTTGAATCTATATATGATATTGTTGCTCCAAATATAGCATAATCAACATTTAAGATGCTCTAACATTAGCAAAGAGAAGTTTCTGACTCAAGAATCCACATTTTGTTAAAGCAGGACAGGAGGGTATAACAATAGATGGGTATAATCTCATTAAATCTCATTTTCAAATGGGGTTTGAAAATGAGATTTCATTTTCAAATGAGATTCTCATTTTCATTTCAAATGGGGTTGAGACTGGAGGAATTACAAAGTGCAATATAGACAATGAAGTTGATGGTAATCACCAATCTTTAATTGTCAGTTCAGAACAAACTGCAGTCACAATTTGCAAAAGGCCCTTTTTAAATATATCTAAAAGGGTGAGACTTATATTTTACTAACTTTTCTGTTTTTCTCATTCAGACTGTTATATACATAGGTTTTTAAAATAGAAGCAAAATATATACCCAATTAGAGCATCAGAACTCAAAAGAATTAGCAATTTAGATATGCACTTAGCTTTTCCACTGAAATTAGTGGGAAGGCAGAATTGCAACTGCAGCAAAAGAAAGAAATACTGATTAATATTTCTTGCCTCATTCTAGGAACACTTGTCTAGCAAATATTCTAATGCTTTATTATCTTGCTTAGAAATATACTCCTTTGGAATCAGAAAATTGTATTTCCAACCAAATAGATTCAGCATATTAACCTACCATTATCTCTAACTAAATTAGGCATTTGTAGATATGTGGGCCTGAGGCTCAAGGCAGTACATCCAAGTTTAGAGGTTGCTAAGCATTCTGAATATTTGTTCCCCAATTCTAGTAAAAAGCTCAAGCTTTTATCCTTTCCAGCTTTGTTTAATTGCAACCTTTACAGAGTTGTGAGGTTTGTAAAAGACAGTTCTTTAGTTTCACTCCAGAAAAACAGAGAGATTTAGCCTTGGATTTATAGGAAACATCTGCACTGTCAGGCTGCTGTACCAAGTTTACCAGAGAATTAGTTCTGGGCTATCCTAGGAAGGGAGAAACCTTTTGTTTCCTTTATTGGGGAGGAGGGAAATGTTATAAATCTAATAGATAAAGGAACATATTAGGGAGAATTTGGACTGACATTTACACAGCCTTGAGGGTCCAGGTAGTCATAAAAAAATTACTGTTTAATGCTTGCCTGCTAACAGACAATATTAGACACTTATGGTTAAGTTTCAAGAAGATATGGGTTGACACATGTCTGGCAGCAGGGGGAAGGTCTGCTGTACTTGGAAAAAGGAGAGACTGGTTTCAACGAATTCAGAAACCACAGAATGACCTTGTTATGAGACAACCAGCTGACCTAGTTGTAACTAAGGGCTAATTAGCATAGTAAAACACACACCCCTAAGGTGGGGATTTTAGAAAACATAGAATGTGCTAAGGGATATTATTACTTACCGGGTCATATATCTATACTGGAAAACTTGTAAGGTCAGTAGAGCCAAAGGAAAGGCATCTTACAACCCTGTAGGAGTTGAGGGAAAGACATCCTACGGTGGGTGGTTGGGGTAGACAAGATAGATAGGGGTACTCCCCTGGGCTGGCCACCCAGATTCTGTTAAGAGCCATGAGGCGTCTTAGGAAGGGAGGGAGGACAAGTAAAATAGACAAAAACACCTCCCTTGGATGTATCTTGGCACATTTCAATGATTTGGGAGGGGGAGACCCAGTCACAAAGGCTCAATTTTCTGGTGTCAAGAAGTGTGGCCATTACCCTTTAGAAGATGGGGTGCATTGGCCACCAGCGGGAAGTTTGGATTTTAATACAATTTTGCAGTTGCAACTGTTTTGTAGGAGAGCAGGAAAATGGGATGAGCACATGGGGGCGGGGGGATTTGTTCATGTTTTTGAGTAGAAAAACTGATTGGGTAAAAGATTATAAATGTCCAGTCCCCTCTAAACTTACTGTATGGTAAGCAAAAGGAAGGTTGTATTGGAAGCCCTAGAGGATGATGAAGGAATTTTACCCCCTCCATATAATCCTTCTCTAAATCAACAGAGGACCTGTCAAATGAGGGCCCCAGCAAGTACTGAAATGGAGGATAAGATTGACAGGAAAAATACTTACCCCCAGTCACCATCGGGAATGGGGACCATTAAGGATCACCTTCGATCTGCCTCCTGTGAGGCACAAACATTTTCCCCTATTTTGGGAACAAAAGGAAAAGTGATACAATGTCCCTTGAGAATGACCCCAATTCCAAATGGTACAGGGGAAATGGTGACCACATTACTTTATGCTCCTTTTACCACCTCAAATTTAATGAATTGGAAAAACAGCATTCCTTGTTACTGTGATGACACGGGAAAGATGGCTCACACTTTCTAAGGTATTTTTAGGACTCATAATCCTATGTGGGCTGACATTCAGACCATGCTGGATGTATTTTTGACTACAGAGGAGAGGCAAATAGTGGAAGGTTCAGTGCAGAAAATAGTCGCTGGGACTCAAAAACCATGTCCCAAGGAGGACCCTAAATGGGATCCTTCAGATGATGAGAATATGGGACAATTGTGAATGTATCAGGAAGTAGTGGTGGAGGGATTAAAGAAGTAAATCCTGAAACAATAGAATTTGAGTGAGATTCAGGACATCTGTCAAGAGAAGACAGAATCCACTTCTGCTTTTTTGGAGAGAATATACTTGAGTTATTTATTAAAAAATAATAGAGGTGGGATGTAAATAAATAAATACAAAGCCCTTAGAATGTATACAGTAGCAGAACCGAATTGGAGAACTTGATATTCATTGGGCAAAGTGCTCCAGGTATAAGATCTAATAGATTCCAATAGATCTACCACAGCACGAGGTACTTGCACTTGCAACAGTTGACCATAGGTTAGCTTTTCAGCCTGTTGTACCAGCAGGGCAGTAGCTGCTGCTACTTGTAGGCAGGCCAGCCATCCCTTCGCCCCTTGATCCAGTTGCTCAGAGAAGTAGGCAACAGGTCTTCTCCAGGATCCCAGAAATTGGGTCAAAACTCCCACAGCCAAGCCTCTAACTTCATGCATGTGCACATAAAAGCGTTCTTCCAAGTTCGGTAGTCCCAGTGCAGGGGCTTCCATCAAAAGCTGCTTTATAAGAAAAGCCTGACCACACTCCTTGGTCAGTTTGAACACATCTCTGTTTTCCCTTTCATGGCCTCATACAGGGGTCTCGCAATCAACCCAAAATTGGGTATCCAAATTCTGCAAAATTCTGCCACTCCTAAAAACCCTCTCAATCGTCTGGCCACCCTTTTCCCCCAAGTTGAGCAGAATGAACCTCATAACTGCCTTAACCAGGGCATTGGAACTGGCCATGGACAAGAGAGTTAATGTCTACACAAATTGTAAGTTTGCCTTTGGATTTTTATACACACATGGAACATTGTGAAAAGAGCGAGGTCTCTTGAATTCAAAAGGAACAGAAATTAAGTATGGGTTGGAAATCAGTTGCCTATTAGGGGCAGCGTTGAAACCAAAGGAGGTTTCTGTTATGCACGTTAAAGCTCACTCATCAGAAGACACTGATGTGGGGAGAGGAAACAGGAGAGCAGATATCACTGCTAAACAAGCTGCTAGGCTGCCGCCAGTAAAACTGACAGCCCTCGTACCCCTAGAGGGGCTCCCTGATGACCCACCTTATACTACCGAAGAAGCCAGGGCTAAAGCCTTAGGTGCAGTATTAGACCCTTTAGGGTGGTATAGCACTAGCACAGGGAAACTAGTTTTACCCAAAGTAATGTTGAGATAAGTCCTGAATAATACCCATCAATCTAGTTGTATGGGGTCAAATGCTTTAGGGGGTTATGTGTCTAGAATATTTATTTGTCCTGGAATCTATTCAGAAGCAAGGCATATGAGAAGTGCATGCTATGTCAGAAAAAACAACCCGAAAACTGGTCAGATTCAACCTCAGGGGAACCTCCAAAGCGGGGTGACCCCGGGACATTTCTGGGAAATAGATTTTACTGAGCTCCCCAGGAAAGGAGGATTTAGGTATCTGCTAGTAATGGTCAACTCTTTCTCAGGATGGGTGGAAGCTTTCCCCTGCAGAACCAATCAGGCGAAGGAAGTCTTGAAGTGGATCTTAAACGAAATCATTCCTAGATTTGGGATTCCACAAGGTGGTATCAGGTCTGATAAAAGGCTACATTTCATAGCAAAGATTGTTCAGGGAGTAGCCACTCCCCTGGGAATAACTTGGAAGTTGCACTCAGCCTGAAAGTTCAGGAAGGGCTGATAAAACTAACAGCCTCCTGAAGAGACAGCCAGCGAAGCTAGGACAGGAGGCAGGATTAACATGGCTGCAGGCCCTCCCACTGGTGTTGCTATGCCTCTGGATAACTCCCAGGAAAAGGCTAGAGGTCAGCCCATTTGAAGTTTTATATCGACAATCCTACCCTGGAACCCTGAGTGGAGAAGTAGAAGACTTGCATGCTGTGGGAGAGGAGTCTGTCCGTCAGTATTTGAAACAGATATCTGCTGCCTTGTCTTCTTTATCTGTTTACTTACAGTTAAACCAGCCCATGGGACTTGACCAGCCTGTTCATCCTTTTGAACCAGGAGATCGGGTGCATCATACTAGACTGAAGAGAGCTGATCCACCACTAGAGCAGTTTGATCCAGATTTCATCAACGGACCCCAATGGAGCATCGAACCTTCGGATCCCCTAAATGACTTAATGTTGTTCAAGAAAACCCATAGACCTCCTATGTATGCAACTTATCACATAAGTGCTTCTGAAGGAGGCCCTCAATGAGTGGTGATGCATCAGATGAAATCTATGATCCATATGACACATCAAAGGGGGGAACTGAGGTTCCAGGTAGTCATAAGAAAATTACTGTTTAATGCTTGCCTACTAGTAGACAATATTAGATGATTGTGGTTAAGTTGGGGATTTTAGAAAACACAGAACATGCTAAGGGATATTATGGGTTTGTATGTAGTATGTAACGTTACTGCACAAATGCTAAAAGAATCAGCCAGTAAAGAGATTTTGCTGTCTTTATTTCCTTGCTAGAAAATGTATAAAAGAGAAGTCAGGTGTGTTGTTCGGGGCTTTTGAACAACCTCTCTTGTTGCTGTGCACAGAAATAAAAGAGAACAAAGGACCTTCCCGCCTCGGTGTGGTTTATTGGGTGACAACTCGCGCCGAGTCACGGGCCTCTTGGCCAACAGCCTTTCCTTAAATATTCTGATATTCCGTAATTGCAGATCTTCAGATTAGACTTTTTTCCTCCTGGGCGCTCTCATATCCCCCCTCCCTCCAGCATGGAAACTTGTTTCCAAGTCTGAAAACAAAATCGGGCTGGCCTGGCTGGTGAGTTCAAAACCAAATATTCTTCTGTTTCCAGAGAAAGAAGGTGCTGATCGAGGAAGCAGAGAGAGCGAGCGAGTCAGCAGCTGGTTCGGAGCTCCGCTAGCCAGGCCTTCGGGAGCAGAGAGCTGGAGGCTCGGCTTGGCGGCGCGCTGCGCTCCCCTGGCTCGATCGAGTGCGCTGCTCTCCGCTGAGCTTGCCTAGGCTGACAATGAATGGCTGCTGCTAGTGCTGCTCGGAGGGCGAGGGGAGTAGAGCCCCTCCATTGAGCGAGATCTTCCCTCCCCCCTTCTCTTTGCACAGGTGAGAGCTCCGGTGCCCCCTTTCCGAAAGATCCCGTCGCTCCGCGTCCCCGCGGCTGCAGCCCACCCGATCTTGTCCCCGTCCTCCAAACGTAGGGACCCTCCCCCATTATTCTGGGTCTTTAAACTTTTTCCCTCCCCCCGAAACAGTCCCCCAAACTGCCCGGTCCTCCGCCGAAGGAGGGGAGAACCGTATCCTGGCGATAACAGCTGCTCCCGGCGCCCATTTTCCTGCGCGGGAGAGGCCACCTTTCGCTGCTCCCTCGCCCTCCTTTCTCTCCCCCGCCCCGAGATGGCCAGCACCCCTTCCTTCTGCCTCTGCTGCTCCCGCCGGAGTGCCACCCGGAGGGATGTGATGCGGCGCCGGGAGCAGGCCGGCTGGCCGGAGGTCTGCGCCGCTGCTGCCCGGGCTAGGCCGCCCGGCAGTCTCAACCTCCCCTCTCTAAAAGAGGGGGGAAATTTCGCTCGCCCCAGCCCCCGTCCTCCGCCCTCACGCGGAGCCAATAACGTGGCGGAGCCTATTCCCTTTCCCCGCGGCTGATTCCGCCGGCCTGGACGGTGCGGGCTTCACCTCCGAGTAGGCCTGTCCGAAATTCCCAGAGTTTCCCTACAGGGGCTTTGTCCTCCTTCCTGCTCGTTCCCCCGGCACCCGGCGGCTGAGGGAGTGTGAGAGCGAGCGCAAAGAAAACTTTCAGTGGAGCCCCTTGGCTTTTCTAGAGGAAGGCCTGGCCGGGAGGTTGGCTTGGAAACCCGGAATTCGAGAGCTGGTGCCGGGGGGGATGCTTTGGCCCTCGCTGGGGAGGGGCGCGGAAATAAACCAGTTGGAGAGGCTCGGCTCCCTTCTCCAGCTGCCAACGGGAAGGGCTCGCTTCGCTTCCCTTCAGCAGGAGCTTTCGGTGTTAAAATCCGCATTAGGAGAAAATAAAGTGGGGGGGGGGGCTTGACGCGCAAGAGAAGCAGGACTTCGGAAGTTTTACTAGGGGCAGGAAGTTGGGGTAAACCTAAGACGGATGTGGTTCTGAAAAGATCAGAGCGGTGGCACTACGCGGTTGGCGTGGTTTTTCGGGGAAAAAAAAAGTTCGCCGGGATTCAAGAGATTTACTCTTAAACAAGCGGGCTTGAAGTTGAAGGCTTGATTTGCAGCTTCCTACAGTATTTTGCAGCGGCGACTGGGGGAGATTAAAAACCGCAATTTAGGGTTATTTTGGCAGGAGATGGGATGAAGGCTGTTTGGCTTACAGTTTCATGTGCGGTGATAAGAACAGAAAATAACATCATTAATTTAAGTTGAGGATGGTTCTTTTTTTTTCTGGAGATGGGGCAGTAAGCGTCCGATGAACAAATAACATTAAACAATTTCCTGCTGAGTTGATCATCACATTTATGCACTTTATCCTTTTCTTGCTGAATTCCAGTGTGCACTATTTGTCAAGTTTATTGTCATATGATACAGTTATTGCCTTGTAATTTAGGATACCATAGCAAAGAATCCTAGGATTACTTTTTGCATGAAAGGAAGGTCTGTGAAAATAACATGTTGCAATTTGGATTTTGCAGTAAGAAAATCAGACATTGTCAGAATTCTTCCTTCAGTTTTCTCATTGTGTCTCTAGAAATTAGTCTGTACTTCAACTACACTAAATGTGCTACATAAATTGGGGTGATATTGAAAACTGAGTCAGTTAGTGCGCAGAAAGATGGTCAAGCTCTGCTCCAAAGAGTTTCTTATCAGGCGCTTGTCATTACATAGTAGAGCCAGCAATGTTTTTTATCTTGTGACGCCAGAGCCCAAACTTAGTTCTGTTGAAAATGAATTTGGGCTAAACTGATAATGGAATGCATGAATAATAAATCCTATTAAGATGTGGAATTTGGAAGCAAGCATGTGCAGGATTGCAATGCTAATCCCATGTACTCAGATGCTAGTATTTCTGTAGAGGGTTGCTTTGTAGAGTGTGACAGTCCAGGTCATTTTCTGCTGTGTTAGAAGAATACACTTCGTATATTTGAACCCTTTGCATTGTTTACTCATAGAAATAAATATATTGAATTATAGGCCTAAAAGTAGTTCACCATGCTAAAAAAGAAAATTGAAGTGTGGTAGCCTAATCGTTATTCCCTTTCTCCTTTGGCCTAGGGTCATGTTCACCTATGATGGTGGTTCTGCTTTAGGCAGGTAAAGATCTGTTAAATGGTTTGGTAGAACTGAACCACATGAAAACTTACTCCTCATTTTAGTATGCGGTCCTTTGAGAAGATAGGAAAAGTTTGAAGGGTGTGGAATTAGTGGGGAAGAATTATTTATTTAACTTAAAAAATGTAATGTGACAGAAAAGATTTTTAAAAAGCATTTTCAGTTATGCTCATTTTTACCCCCCTAAACCCCATGTCTCTAGAACCTTGTGTCTTGTGGAGGCATCCACTTCAGAACTAAAATATTGAGAGACTGCTGGATTCTTCACTGAGTTATTATAAACCTAAGTCCCTTGGAAGCAGTTTTGGCAACTTTAGAAATACAGGGGCTGTTCAGCTACAGGGGGCACATTTTGCATCCTGTAGCTCAGAAAAGCTGCCCTCTTCTCCTTGTTGCTTTCCTCCATCACATTGTTTATTTTCACATTTTGTTTTATTTAGGACTGCAGCTTTAAAATAATAGTCTCTATCCTGCCTCCTGTTTATGTTTTAAAAACATGTACAATTTCCTCCAATGTATTTATTTCATTTATTCATGATTAACCCAGGTTGAAGCAAATTCCAGTACCACTCCATCTGCCCTTATTCCTTAGCTATTTACGTAGATTGTGGGAGTTTATGCAGTCTGTTTTGGCTTGTTAAGAAGCAGTCGATCAAGGTTTGATTAGTATCTAATTTCATTCACTAGGTCAGTAAAGCTTCAGTCTTCAACTTTAATCAGCATCCATAGTGAGTCTGATACTTAAGTCATGGCTTACTGTCTTTGTCATTAATTGACATAGAGAATGTGGAAATAAGCTTGATGATAAAATTTACTAAAGGACATTGTAGCTGAATATAGCATTCAATACTGTAAACTCATCTTAATATCACAAAACTGAAACAGATGTGGGGTTGGGTCTTTCATATGAGGAGAAAGCAAAACTATTGATAACCATTGTAACGTATAAGGAGTAACTAAATCCTAATTAAATATATGAGTAATGTATACACATCATGAACAGATGAGGGAACTCTTTATTCTTTTACATTGCAAAGAATGGTTAACTGATTTAAATTGACACCTTTTCTCACACTGTTCACTGTGCATTTGATACTGCTTGCCACTGGGAAAGGGATGACCAGCACTATATAAATAACTTAAAAGATTCAAGCAGTTTTATAAATGACAGAACTATCACCATATTGGATAAGATGATTAGGATTGATGATTAGGATATTTTGCTAAAAGTATTTCTAATCCTAAAATTGCTAGAAGCTGCAAGAATGGAACAGGAAATAGTTTCTTATTAACAAGTTAAGCAAAATTATTTTATATAGTAGATTTGTACTCTGATAGAAGGTCAGCCATACATATCCTGAGACAAAGAGAGAGGAGGAATGTCAAAACCTAATGTGAAAAAGAGCAGTGTTTTTACTTCTCTGGTCATAATAGGCAAAGAATTTCAAGGAAATCAATGCATTAGAATTCTGTGTGGGTGAATGAGTGTGCTACAAGAGGAAGACTTCCTTCATGGGCAGCAAGGAAACATAGTGAGCTGCTGGAGTAGGAGTGTATTTGATAGAATTTTTAGCATTAGCTAGTACCCTATATTTTTATATTCCACAGACAAGAGCCTCTGCTTATCAGTTCTCAGTTCATTCAGTTCTTATTGTCTTAGTAAGAGCCTAAGGTGAATCATGGGACAGGATTGTCTCTGCTGTATGAATAAGGTGAGAGAAAAGTTGGTAGTAATTAACATTTCTGACAGCTAGGAGAGGCCTATAAATACCTTTGCTCCCTCTCTTCCTTTTCCATGTACTGTTTGGCCCAAAACTAAAAGAAAAGAAAAGCAATAGTAACATTTTAGAAATAATGCCCTGTGAAAGATTAATATCTGTGGATTATTATGATCCAGAAATTCAGAAGGAAAGTGGCAACAAGAATATGTGTATGGAGAAAGACATGCATATAGTTTTGTTTTTCTCCCTTTTAAGTTATCTCAAGAAACTGCTAGTAGTTGCAGTGTAAATGCTCCAAATTAACAAATAGTAGTATCAAGGTCTGCTAGTTGATTATCTTTTCTGATCCTATGCTTATCCAACTGATTTGTTTGATTCTTCTCTTCATCCCAATATAAAAGGAAGTGAGAAAGGCACACTAATTAATTCAATTCCTACTGACTGCCAGGAAGAAATAGAAGTAGAAAATGTTTTAGTTTGTAAAACAGTGGGTCATTGTATTGTCTTCATATAAAAGGGAGGTATCATTTCGCTGCTGGGATAGGCTTGAGTTGTACAGTTTCCCAGTCTTGGGTGGAGACAATGTTATGAGGATGAAGCTAGAGCTTTCATATTACAAAATTAACCACTAATCCACCTTGTTCTTCTGGACAACATCTATACTCTGGTTAATGTTGGTTACAAGGAAACGAAAGACTTTAAATTATAGCTTTTGAATCTTGGAAGAAGCAGAGATTCTCTCTTCCTTCTGGGCTTTGCTAAGGTTGCTGTCACCTTAGTATCAGAGCACAACAAACAACTTTTCAACTTTACACTATCGAAGCTGATTGCATAAGAGAGAAAATCCAGATTTCAGGAAATGTATAATCCTCAGTTAAACATGCTGAAAGAATCTCAAGAACCTTTGACAATTTAGGACAGAAGATAATATTTTTTCAAACAAAAATCTAATCAACATGTAAAGGTCTCTTCTTGTGATTAAAATCAATCAGTTTTGTTACTTCTTTGCATGTTTACTCAGAAGTAGGCTCCACTGAATTACATTATATTCCCGTTGTTAGATTAGACAACAAATGGTCGCCAACTTTTTGTAGCAACAGAAACCAAGCTTTTCCATGGCATGAGTGGGAGATGGGGATTACATTCAGCTTGGTTTGGTACAATACTCTGTGGGATTGGGGTCTTTGATTTTGCATTCCCCACTCAAGCTTATCATTACTGAAAGGACTACTCTGTCTGAAAAAGGCACAATTCATAGTCCATTTAGGGCAAGTCCTTTCTGAGACACAACTAGCCAGGCTTGCTACTCAAGCCATCCAGATGTATATGGATGCAGTCAGCCTGATCAGGCTTTTTATTCCTTGTAAAGCAGGTGGTATTTCTCTGAAAGGCTCGTAACTATAATCCTTGTGATGGGCATGGATGCAAAGAAGTAGAGAATTTGTGTTACCTGAAATTATTTTGCTCTGGGTTGTTAGAGTTTATGCTGTCAAATGGCCACAATGTTTTGTAATGTTTTTGTAATGTTACAAAGTGGCTAAGAAATGCTAAGACTTAGGCAACTACCTTGGTCTTTGCAACATTAATTTTAAGATCTGTACTCCCCATTGCATGGCCTGGGAGAACAAAACGAAGCAGGACATAGGCTGATAGAATTTTGCCAAGACAACTCACTCTGCATAGCAAACACTGTCTTCCGACAACCTAAGAGACAGCTTTATACATGGACTTCACCAGATGGACAACACCGAAATCAGATTGACTACATCCTTTGCAGCCAAAGGTGGCGGACATCTATACAGTCGGTAAAAACAAGACCTGGAGCTGACTGTAGTTCGGATCACGAACTTCTTCTTGCACAATTTAGGATCAGACTAAAGAGATTAGGGAAGACCCACAGGTCAGCTAGATATGAGCTCACTAATATTCCTAAGGAATATGCAGCGGAGGTGAAGAATCGATTTAAGGGACTGGACTTAGTAGATAGGGTCCCGGAAGAACTCTGGACAGAAGTTTGCAACATTGTTCAGGAGGCGGCAACAAAATACATCCCAAAGAAAGAGAAAAGCAAGAAGGCAAAATGGCTGTCTGCTGAGACACTAGAAGTAGCCCAAGAAAGAAGGAAAGCAAAAGGCAACAGCGATAGGGGGAGATATGCCCAATTAAATGCAAAATTCCAGAGGTTAGCCAGAAGAGATAAGGAATTATTTTTAAACAAGCAATGTGCGGAAGTGGAAGAAGACAATAGAATAGGAAGGACAAGAGACCTCTTCCAGAAAATTAGAAACATTGGAGGTAAATTCCAGGCAAAAATGGGTATGATCAAAAACAAAGATGGCAAGGACCTAACAGAAGAAGAAGAGATCAAGAAAAGGTGGCAAGAATATACAGAAGACCTGTATAGGAAGGATAACAATATCAGGGATAGCTTTGACGGTGTGGTCAGTGAGCTAGAGCCAGACATCCTGAAAAGTGAGGTTGAATGGGCCTTAAGAAGCATCGCTAATAACAAGGCAGCAGGAGACGACGGCATCCCAGCTGAACTGTTCAAAATCTTGCAAGATGATGCTGCCAAGGTAATGCATGCTATATGCCAGCAAATTTGGAAAACACAAGAATGGCCATCAGACTGGAAAACATCAACTTATATCCCCATACCAAAAAAGGGAAACACTAAAGAATGTTCAAACTATCGAACAGTGGCACTCATTTCACATGTCAGTAAGGTAATGCTCAAGATCCTGCAAGGTAGACTTCAGCAATTCATGGAGTGAGAATTGCCAAATGTACAAGCTGGGTTTAGAAAAGGCAGAGGAACTAGGGACCAAATTGCCAATATCCGCTGGATAATGGAAAAAGCCAGGGAGTGTCAGAAAAACACCTATTTCTGTTTTATTGACTATTCTAAAGCCTTTGACTGTGTGGACCATAACAAATTGTGGCAAGTTCTTAGTGGTATGGGGATACCAAGTCATCTTGTCTGCCTCCTGAGGAATCTGTATAACGACCAAGTAGCAACAGTAAGAACAGACCACGGAACAACAGACCGGTTTAAGATTGGGAAAGGAGTACGGCAGGGGTGTATACTCTCACCCTACCTATTCAACTTGTATGCAGAACCCATCATGCGATGTGCTGGGCTTGAGGAATCCAAGGCTGGAGTTAAAATTGCTGGAGGAAACATTAACAATCTCAGATATGCAGATGATACCACTTTGATGGCTGAAAGCGAAGAGGAACTGAGGAGCCTTATGATGAAGGTGAAAGAAGAAAGTGCAAAAGCTGGCTTGCAGCTAAACCTCAAAAAAACCAAGATTATGGCAACCAGCTTGATCGATAACTGGCAAATAGAGGGAGAAAATGTAGAAGCAGTGAAAGACTTCGTATTTCTAGGTGCGAAGATTACTGCAGATGCTGACTGCAGTCAGGAAATCAGAAGATGCTTAATCCTTGGGAGAAAATCAATGACAAATCTCGATAAAATAGTTAAGAGCAGAGATATCACACTGATAACAAAGGTCTGCATAGTTAAAGCAATGGTGTTCCCATAGTAACATATGGCTGCGAGAGCTGGAGCGTAAGGAAGGCTGAGAGAAGGAAGATAGATGCTTTTGAACTGTGGTGTTGGAGGAAAATTCTGAGAGTGCCTTGGACTGCAAGAAGATCAAACCAGTCCATCCTCCAGGAAATCAAGCCAGACTGCTCACTTGAGGGAATGATATTAAAGGGAAAACTGAAATACTTTGGCCACATAATGAGAAGACAGGACACCCTCGAGAAGATGCTGATGCTAGGGAGAGTAGAAGGCAAAAGGAAGAGGGGCCGACCCAGGGCAAGATGGATGGATGATATTCTAGAGGTGATGGACTCATCCCTGGGGGAGCTGGGGGTGTTGACGACTGACAGGAAGCTCTAACGTGGACTGGTCCATGAAGTCACGAAGGGTCGGAAGCGACTAAACGAATAAACAACAAACTCCCCATTGCATAATACAATCTATCTAACATTTGCTAGAAATCATTTAGGTTCTCAGCCAACAATGCTATATCATCTCCATAAAAAAATGCATATATATTTGTATTCATGTGCCTGTCCAATATACCTCATATGTCATTCCTTATATATTTATCTATAAATACATTAATTAACCAAACATGCCTTTGTCTTACTTCTTGCCTAATGCTGAATCATTCCAAAAGCATTCTCTTTATTTCCATGCATCTTTGCTTCCACTATGTACCGCTCTTACTACACTTGGTAACTGGTCTTATATTTGTGCAAAATATTCCATATTGTTTTTATCATATGCTTCCTATAAATCAGCAATAATACAATACATCTCACATTCATACCTTTCTCAGTGACCTGAAGAGCTGACATTCTACTCAGCATAATGCCATACTACTTTCCAAATGTCACCTATTGTCACCTCTCATATCCTTTCAGTCAGAATTCTGCCAAACGCTTCCCCAGGCACACTCAAAAATGTATTTATTTATTTATTTGCTTACTTACTTGCTTACTTACTTATCAAATTTGTCGCCGCCCATCTCCCACCAGAGGGACTCCTATAATCCCCGTATAGTTTTTGCATTCATTCTTGCTACCTTTCCTTATGTTTAGGGGAACAATAATGGCATTCTTTAATGCCATCTTTAAATATCTGTTAAACAGGTTGCACAGCCATACCCTAGGCAAATCACATTTTAACCATTTCTCCAGTGACGCCATTTGTACTGTAGCCTTATTATTCAATGTTTTCTCAGTATTTATGACTTCCTTTTCATCATTTTTCTCAAACACATTTTAGCATTCATTTCAATTCCTTATATTATCATTTTAATTTCTATACAAACTCCTGAAATATTCCTTTCAGCATTCTCATACTTCCATTTCATCCAAAATTATTTTGTTGCTTTTATTTTTAATTTAACTCAGTGTGTTGGAGGCTCCTTGTTTAGCACTTGTCACCCACTTCTGGAACAATTATTTCCATCAAAATCTTTTATTTCCTTGCCTCTTTTAATCTCAACTGTTCCTTGATCTCTTTTATTACATTTTTTTTATGCCTTCAAGTCAGTATTGACTCCTAGAGACAGCCTGAACAAGTCCCTGCAATTTTCTTGGCAAGATTTCAGAAGTGGTTTGCCATTGCGACTGGCTCAAAGTCACTCAGATGGCTTCATCCCTAAGGCAGGACTAGAACTTACAGTCTCCAGGTTTCTAGTCTGGTGCCTTAACCGCTACACCAAACTGGCTCTCAATTACATCTCTGCAGCTGTCATTTTCATTATATATTCATTATACAATATCTTTCCTCATTTTTAGCAGCAATTGTTCTTTTATATGCATTTTTCTCATCCATACCGTATTTAATTTTTATCATTCTACCAAGCATCCTTCTTCATATTTCCCATTAGTGTAACTCCATGTATACTCTGTAACATACAGACATTCTTTTCACCCTGTTCTAATCAGCTTCCATGTCTTGTCTTACATTCATTTTCATTAATTCTGTTGGGAGATTAAGCTATATTCTAACATTTTTTCATCCAAGACTTCTTCCTACAGTTACTCTACTTTCACTATTATTTCTTCCATGTTCGTTGTTTTCAAATTACACTACTGAAAACTGGTGTCTCTTACATTCAGAACCTATCTTCATCCTTTTACCATTCAATAATTATCTCAATCTTTCATAAGCAGTCAAATCATATTTTAGATATATTTTTCCTTTCCATTTCTCTTAATTCCATACACAATGTATTTTGCCATGCCATGCCATGTTCTTAACTATTTGCTCCTCTTAAATTACAAGCTGCAATCTTCTATATGCTGTGGTCATTAGTAGATGTTTCTATCAGTATTGACCTCCAGCATCTACCTGATCAGCTGAGGCTTCCACATAACATTCTTTAGTAATGTACAACATGTATAAATTAGTTTACCAGCCTTAGAACCTCATGCCACATGCAACATTTTCTAACAACAAAGTCAGCAGCAGTCAATTTTGGTCCGGTGTGCCAGAAGCACAACCAAAGTCCAGTTTTATCCTGGCATATGATTCAGTGCAAGGTGGGATCTCTGATCTAAAGATTGCCTTGCAAGCCAACATGCTATTGCCCCAAAACCACTGTTAGTTGGCATATGCAGCATATTGATATAAACACAGGATGCATCAGTGAACTGATAAAGAAATCCCATCCCCCCTCCAATCCTCTCTGAAATCAATTCAAGCCTGTCACTCTCCCCCCCAATTTCCTGTAATGAGTAGTGTTACAGATATTCTTCCTTCATTTTCTGATTTGTGTCATTAACTGAATTTAGACCTGGTGGGTACCCCTATTCTGAACAGCAGGATTGATACTATGCATATTATGAACCAATGCTGCAGCTAAGGTGTTCCATGTTGGGCATGTTACTACAAAGTTCACTTGATGATCTTGATCACTTGCTAAATGTCAGTTAACCTCTCAGCAGGTTGCTTGGATAAAACAGCAGAAGAAAGTGTGCTTGCATAGACAAAACTGGGAGGGAGGGAGGAAGGAAACATGGAAACAGAATTCTGTACATGCACAGAGGACAGCTGCTCTGTGCAAATGCAGAAAAGACCAATCTAATATTTAAAATTTCTGTAGGTCTTTGGCGGAGAGATTATGGGAAGGACATAATCTAGATAATTCTTCCTTTGTGCGGTCTTAAATTTTGTTAGCTGTTTTGAATATTCTCCAGAGAACACTGGTGCATGAATCAAATAAATAAATACAGTTTCCAGACTACTCCCTATTCTTAGCTATTTCTGTTGTATTACTTTGTGCCTCCGCTCCCCTGACGGGGCAGGTTTTTCCTGTCATTAGGAGTTATTTCAGTGGCTTTTGGGCTAATGAAATGTAGAGCTAAAGCCTGCAAAGTTTGAGGGTAGCACCCTTGCAGACCAGCTTGATACCTGAGCCTGCTAGACATGGAAGACCCGCTCATATTGGAATAAGAACAGACATAGGGGATGAGCTACAGGAATCTTCTCTGGAAGACAGTCTGTATGCTGCTGTATTTTGGTTTGGTTTTGCTCAAATGCATAAATCATCCTTGGCTCACTGGTTTTGTTACACCTCCCTTTCTGAAGAATGGTGGTATCAGATGTCTGAGCCAGGTGGCTGGCATGAGGTATACAAAAGAGCAAAGGCTTTCTGCATGACAATAGAACAAAGGAAGGGAGGGAAAAGTTTTCTTATACTGAGAGGCTATTCTGGGGTTACTTGTAATTGGGACTACTTGACAGCTGTTCGTCAAGCACTGGTAGAAGAATTCTGACCCTTCAGTTGAAGCGGAAGCAATGAAATGTACAGTTTTCCTGGTATTATTGATGGCGATATTTGTCATGCTGACTGGGCTTAATATTGTTAAGCCATGGATTGTTTTAATCATGGCTTGTTGAATAAGTCATAGTGATTGAGTTTATGTCTCTCAGTAGACTATGCACCTTGGTTTACAAACCACAATGGCAGGTTCCCAGTCACTAAAAATAAAGTTGCATGATGTTCACATAACATATTAAACTGTAAACAGTACCTAAGAAACCATATTAGTTTGTTCACACATTCCAAGCCAAAGCAAATCACATTATGGCTTACTATCATGGCATGATTCAGACAAAATGTGATTTGTTTGGTTTTGATTGCAGTCTGTAATCCTTGTTTAGAGCAATATAGGCCATCATTCAGCCAGTGTGCATAAGGAGACAAAGACATGAGATAACCTGGTATTCCACAGTACTGAAGCTAAGCTAGTCTGGAGCTAATCTAGGTAGCGTAACTGAAAGCTCCCTTATAGAAGCTAGGGAAAGAAAACCATTTGTAGTCTAACTAGAAATAATAGATTAAATCAAGGAAGGGACAGGGCCTTCTTGTGGTATAATAGAGTAAAAGTTAATAAAGATTTTAAAAATCATTTTGTTAGGCATGGCATACTTAGGGTTTGGAATAAATATAAAACAAGACAAGAGATATAAAGATTTGTTAAACTTTGAAGAGGGTGAAACTAAACTTAAAACAAGGGTACGGTTAGAATTGGAAGGTTATATTTGTCACTGGTTTACATTTGCACAATTGACAGAACAATTTAATTTGGATAAAAAGACTTGTAATTTTGTTAATGAAAAAACTCAGTTTGAAGTGGATTTATGTACCAATGATGAGCATGTTATTGCTAAAATGCATAAAATGTTATTGCACATGAATTTGGAAGTTGAATATGTTAAAGGCTGTATGATTGAATGGGCAAAGAATGTTGGATACAATATCATGCTTGAGCAATGGGGGAATATGTTGAATAAAGGCTTGACATGCACTTTGAATTATAATTTGAAAGAGAATTTTATAAAATATATGCCGTTGGTATTTAACACCGAATAAGATGTCAAAGATGTATAAAGGGGTATCAAATGTCTGTTGGAAATGTTCCCAAGGTAAAGGAAATTTTATCATCTTTGGTGGACTTGTGGGAAGGCCAAGAAATTCTGGGAGCAAATATGTATTACAGTTCAAAAGATCCTTAAAGTTAATAAACAATTGAAACCAGAACTTTTTCTTTTGGGCTTGATAGACCAACAACTTGAAAGAAAATTTGGGACTTTGTTTCTGTACATAACAGCGGCAAGACTTTTGTATGCACAAAGATGGAAAAGCCTACAAATTCCCACAACGGAGGAATGGATGGTGAAATTAATGGAATTGGCACAGATGACAAAATGGACAGCATTGATAAGAGAAAATACTGTGACTGGATTTGTTTCTATTTGGAAACCGCTTTTGGACTATTTGCTTGTACTTGAAAAAAATGAGCTTTTGATTTTAGGTTTTGATGATTAAAGTAGTAGTTTTTTTGTAGAAATAATGTTGTTAAGGTTTAATTAAGAGATTATTATATATGTATTTACATCTGTGTTGGAGAAGGTTGGAAGTCACTTTCTGTTTATCTTTTCTTGTTATTCCTGCACTTTTTAATTTTTCTTTTTTCTTTATTCAAGCTTTTCTGTACTTTGCATTTAATTCTATTTTTGAATCTCAATAAAGCTTAAAAGAAAAAAACAAACAAGGGACAGCCAGAAGCATTAGGACCAGACCTGCAGCTCCCAGTAATAGAAGTCAAGGAGCATAGTAAAGAAAATGGAACTAAAAATAAATATAAACTAATGACAACAGGTAGAACAACCAGCCTTAGAATTGACAATAAAAATACTGAAGTGGTAAATAGTTTCTACCTTTTAGGATCAACCATCAACAGTAAAAGAACAACCGGTAAAGAAATACGCCACAGAGTAGTACTTGGTAGAACAGCCGTGAAGGCCTTGGAAAAGAGATTCAAATGCCATGATGTGTCTATGCCTACAAAGATCAGAATCCTGTAAGCCATGGTATTCCCTGTGACACTCTATGGAAGTGAAAGTTGGGACTTTGAAGAAGCAAGATAGGAAGAGTATTGACATTTTTGAAATTTGGTGTTGGAGAAGACTCCTGGGAATACCATGGATAGCCAAGAAAACAAACAAGTGGATCATCAAATCAGCCCAGAGTTCTCACTCGAGGCTCAAATTATCCTACTTCGGACACATTATGGGAAGCCCTAGCTCTCTGGAGAAGGCACTAATGCTGGGAAATGTGGAAGGAAAGAGAAGAAGAGGACAACCAGCAGCAAGGCAGATGGGCTTAGTTAGTGGTGATGGTGCCATTGGAAGAGCTGAAGGACCAGGTTAGAGACAGATAATCATGGAGAATATCTATGTGGTCACTAAGAGTCGACAATGATTTGATGGCATGTAATCAATCAAAAAAGATGTGGTTTTCTTTAGTGGTTGAGTAATAAAAGCCTAGAGCCAGTTTGGTGTACTGGTTAAGGCATCATGCTAGAAACTAGGAGACCACGAGTTCTAATCCCACTTAGGCACAAAGCCAGCTGGGTAACCTTGGGCCAGTCACTCTCTCTCAGCTCTAGGAAGGAGGCCAGGGCAAACCACTTCTGAAAAACCTTGCCAAGAAAACTGCAAGGACTTGTCCAGGCAGCCTCTGAGAATCAGGCATGATTGACGGATTTTTTAAAAAGCCTATATATTTTCTTATCAGAACAAATAGCAATTTTAGGAACAATTTTTTAAATCAGGAAATCAGTGCTATAGAGGAAGGGTTTATTCTGTTTCCTATCTATGTTTGTGACAGTGAAGCTCCTCTTTGAAAAAAGTTTCTGTGGGAATTTTATAGATGGTGTTATTGTCATATCTAACTTGATTTCCATTTTTTCAGTGTTTTATAGAGTAAAGTTCTGTATACTAGAACAGTACAGCTATGTAGTGATTTGGATTTGATCACCAGCAAGTATTTCAGTGATTCTGGGAAAAGATGCAGCTGCTCTAAGGTGTTGCAGAGGGTTCTACGTTTCTGATCCTGGGTGAACCAAAGTACTTTTTGAAGATTAAATACAAGTGCTTCACTGCCCTAAGACAAAAGTTTTAAAACCCTATATCTGTTACTGACTGGCTTCACACACTGAACTGAGTTATAATTTGTCTGAATCATGCTTTGTTGAGTAAGTCACAGTGGCTGCATAAATATGTAAGGCTAAATCATAAGCTGCTGTACAAACCATGTGTCTAGGTTTGCCCAACTGTTTAAGCCACAGTCAAATAAATTACACTACTGCTAAACTTTAAATAATGTTAGAATTAGTAATATTTTGAGGTGAAGGCAGGGATGATCTGTGCAGAATGGTGGCAGGCTTACATTTGAAATAATATACTGTGGTTCTGTCTACTCCTAGAGAAGTGATACTTGATACCATTTAACCCTTCGGCTCAGAGTCAGCAAAGAATAGTGCTGTCCCTCAATATCTTTCATTCTTCAAAAATAGTTTCCACCTCCAGTTTTTCTGAAATGGATGAAAATGATGGAAGAAGAAACTATTGCTCCCATAGAAAATTCAGTAATTTGTGGCAGTTCCTCAAGGAGAGTACTCCAGATTTTTTAAAAAATGTATCTTTGATAAAGATAGCAAAAGCTCCTGCAAGTTACTTGAGGAACCTGTTCTTGTTTCCTGTATATAATTTGGAAAGTAGTGGCACCCAGAGCACTTTGAATTGTGAACTGTTTTGAATTCAAAGTGCCCCATTTTTGCCTAGAGCCATTGTATTAAATGCAGAATAACAGTTTCTTTCATTTTGAAAGTGTTTGAACTCAAAATGGGACAATTTGCATTTGAGGTGTTTTGCATACCCATAAATTTAAATAACATCCTAACTCTTCTAATGTTACATAATTCATGGGTGTGTTTACTCTGTGTATCCCCACATCTGTCATTGTTTACATGACCAGGCATATGATTTATGGAGAAACTGAGTTATTTATCTTCAGGCTTCAAGCAGTCTATGGCAGAAATTGAGGCATTGTTTTTAAGTCAAAGGCTTTATCTGTAGTATCTTCTTAGACAACAAAATATTTGCTGATTCAACTGGACTCTGAGACAACAGTGGTTTTCACAAGATCAGGGTTGGGGAACCCGGATCAAGCAAATAATTGTAACACATAATCTGTTTTGCCTTCTGTGTGTATATTTTGACTTGGCAATAATTGTCCTCCACACTGTTTATCCTGCCTCCAGCAAGACTATTTCGGAGAGTAGCAGTTGAATTGTAGTACAGCTGAAATGCTTAGATTTCTGTCACAGTGAAAAATGCTGTTTAAACTTAGTAATAACAGAGGAGCAGGAAAGGTGGAATACTTGACTACTTGGCTCCATTTTTACAATTCTGAGAAAACAATGGCTCACATTGAGGGTGACCACTCCCAAATCAGAATTCCTGGATTTTTTAATGGTTTCGTTCCATCCCTTACCTCTTTCCATTATGTTTATATTCTTCTCAGCAGAACAGCAACAATCATCTTTCGCCAGAAAATTTTGACAGGCAGCACTCTAAAGGCTGTACTGTCTTCTTGAAAGTTTAGATATAAGTCTGTAGGCCATTAAATAAAATTAAAGAAAGTGTGAGGCAGCTGTTTAAACTGATAAAATCAACATATATATTTGTTATTGTGGTCTAAGAGGTTTTATTCTAGTGTGCTTTTTCTGAAACCCAAAAGAGTATATAATACTATATAACAGGTAACAAAACTGCTGTGTCCCTATATTTTTTCTTCATTGGGCTCATTTAAACGCTCATCCTTAGAACTTGTGGAGAGTGGTATAAAAATGGTGTGTCAGATCTCTGACCAAGTTGTGAATGTTGGGCACCCAGTTCATTGTGTTTACTTAAGAAGAGATAGTGTATTTTGTCAGCTTTAATGGGAAGAGTATTTTAATGTTCGAGCTGTGTGAAGAGATCCCTTAACTAAAGAAGTGCATGATAGTTACTATGTTCTCTTTAATGATAGTCCCTTTAATGATAGTATTAGAAGAATAACATGTTCCTATTGTCTTGAAGATCATTAAAAATCAAACATCGAGAAAATCATTTAAAAAGCACTATATAAAAATCATGCATGTTAACAGTATGCTTTAATACTCATACCTCAGCAAATGCTGTCATGATCAGCATAGGCTGTAAATAACAATCATTTGCAATGTAATAATAATCAGCCATTTGGATCCATGATTGCCTTTCTGCAGTGGAAGGCTTCTAAGCCAGTGACACACTTCCAATTATGGAGCCCAAGAGGAGATTATCTTTAACAATTCCTCCTTCCATCCCCTTTGCCATGTCAAATTCTAAGAGTTTAGATGCTTATGGAAAGGTTAGGAAAAGTGATGCTGGTGGCTAGAAGAAAGGATGGGAAGAATGAGGTAAATAAAAATTGCTAGAAAAAGTAAAGTATGCAACTAAGAGGACCGTTGAAATTATTCGTCCCAGTCAAATCAGATGTCAATAATAGTTTTGACTGTTTAAAATAACTTATTTCTCAATGTATAAATAATTTCTCAGTATTTTTTTCTATTGAAAATGTCCCTGTTTTAAACATAATAGTTCTGATGTCACTGTGCTTCAAATGCAGTCTTAAATATTTCAAATTTTGCATGTAATAGTGTCTTAACCAATGTATTTGTTCCTTCTGGGCAATATCATATGTAAATGCATACCATGTTTAACTACTTGGTAATATAGAATGTTTAACTGAATATAACAAATATACTTAAATTCTGACTCAGAGCTGTGAAGGAAATTAAATTGTAGCTTATGCATCTGTAGTAGAAATAGTATCTTGTGGCATTTTAAAGATTGACAGATTTAATATTGCATATGTTTTCATGGCTTGCACAGTAAAGTTCTTGTGCAAACTTCTTAATTTTTAAGGTGAAAGACTCATGGTTGCTGTTGCTGTTATAGACAAACACTGCTACCCTCTTGGAAAATACTTAGATCTGCTTTCCCCAGTTTGGTGCCCTCTAGAAGTGTGGATTTCAACCCAGAGCCAGCATGGTCATTGCTGAGAATCCTAGCAGCTGAAGTCCATGTTTCCAAGGGCATCCATTTGAGGTTTAGGATCATCATCATCATCATCACTTGAGAACATTGTTAAGTGATTGAATTAATACTGCAGATGATCCTCAACTTTCCTTCTTCTTGCCACCAAGATTTTTCTCCTGCCATACAAACAGCACAAAGGTACCTTTGAGAATGGAAGAGTTAGGCCTGCCTTTCATCCCACATGTAGCTTTCAGTCTTTATGTCTTGTATTTATTATTAGACATTTGTATCTGGGGTTGATTAGATGAAAAAAAGGGTAAAGATCAGAAATTTACTGAATGGCTATCAGGATCTTTTATTTTCAGACCATGCTTCTGGTGGGTGTCCTGTATTTCTAGAAGAGATGTTGAGATTCCTCAGCAAATTTTCATCTTAGTAACTTCTACTGCAGTAAATTAAAACTGAATTTTTAAGAAATTGAATGCTCAGAGTTCAAATTTTGTGAATGTTGGTCCCATTCTGATAAAAGTTCGATTGAAAACAACTGAAAGTCTATTCCATTACAAATTCATTTTGGGGATGTTTCAGGACTGCTATGTAAAAAGCTGCATAAAAGATTTTTATTTTCACCCTCCCTATCTCCTCCCCCCCCCAAAAAAAACCTGTTAGTTTTTAAAGCCTTGGGGAAAGGAGGGAGAAATTTACCTGATGGTATCTGAAACATGGAGAAGAGATCTTAGTCACTTTCCCTGTCACAGTTCTGAATAAACTCAGTGTAACTCTGACTGTGTGGGAGGATTATCTTGTATTGTTCTGCTCCAACCATCTCCAAATAACTGTAAAGCACGGTCTCCCACCCAAGCCTTTTGTAGAATTGGGAATTTTTAAAGCAGCAGCCCACTGCGTACCTCTTCTGTGTCCTCAGCCTTGCATTGTCATTCCTTGCAGAGTAATGTCTCTTCTCTGTGTGATTTGTAGCAGGAACTTCTTAAAGTGAACTTTTGGGCAAGCAATATCCTTAGTGGGTCATAGTGTCTCTCTAGTAGAAGAATTATGGACACAACAACAACCATTAATTTTTGATATTTAATGTTCCACCCAGCATTAATCTGCCCCCCAGTTGCAAGTGGTATGAAGGAATAAAAAACAAAGTTTTGTCTGTTTTTAGCCCAGGCTTTCATTGACATTCATGGTGTATCTTATCTCTGACATGCATATTGTTTGTCCTAAAAAGACAGTATCATGATTCAGAGTTCTCTGAGCTATTATCAGGGAAGATCAATATGCTCATAAGAGCCTGTCCCTTTTTAGACATAGGGAGGAAGCTTCACTGGGTTTACAGATCACCATTGCTGCTGGATTACAACCTGTTTATCATACATAGTTTTTTACAGTGGCAAAGCTGCCATACTTATTGTCTCCTTTGAATTGCTTTCAACGCAGTCGTCGTGCTGTCACATAGGATTGTTTTTAACCAAGATTAATAAAAAGCTACATTTAAATCTTTTTCCATAACTCCTGCAGTGTTCATTAATATCAAAAGAAGAAACTTCAGCTATGAAGCTGCACATGCTGTTCTCTGTTTGAATGACATCAGAATAGTAGAAAAAGGGGAAAATTACATAATAAGAATGGACTACGAATACTGTCATTTCTGGTTGCTTAATGGCCACAGACATCCAGAAGTCTAAAAAGTGCCCAAGTGTGGCAGATACTGGAACCATCTTAAATTTGTGTAGATCGTCTATTATTTATTTATACATTTATTTATTTATAATATTTATTAAACAATTCCTTCAAGTTACAATGTCTTATAAAAAGAATAAATCAAGTTAGCAATAAAAGCTAGTAGTGAAATAGTTTTTAAAGCAGATGTCTGTCTATCATGAAGTGGACTGATCTTTTACAGGCATTTAAATTTAGCTGAAAGCAATGGTTTTTGGGTTCTTTCAAGATACAAGAGAAGAAATTAAGACAATGAAATGTAACAACAGGGTTGAGAAATACTTCAAAAAAGAGGATACATTTTATATTGGATAAGATAGATGCACATCACTGTCTAAAGAATCAGCGAGGATATTGGTTGACCCTTCATACCTCTCTTGATCTAAATGGTATCTTCCTCTTCCTCCTCCTCCTCCTCCTCATGTGAATTGGATGTGAAATGATTTTGGCCATGTTTGCACAATATACTTCACTCAATCTGGTGCTCATTAAGCTAAATGATTTACCTAGTGCTTTAGTCCCAGATGACCAAGGGAACCAATGGTTGCCCTAGTTATATAGGGTGCAGCCATCTTTTAATAGCATCTCAGCCCACTTTGCAGTGGCTGGCATGCTATCACTTTCTGGTTTGTTTGCTTCTTTACAGTAAGAAGGGAAAATATGTGGTCTTCCCCCATTCCTTTTCTCTCCCCATTTCATCACCATCCACCCCTGCACATTCAGAGGGGCAGGAGGAATGCCTATGGTACAGAGGAAGAAACTTCATTTTATAGTTCCTCTAGTCTCCCCATCTCTTTGCTGGAGGCTAGAAATGCAGGCTAATCTCAAATTAACTCTGTCCTCTGGATAAGGACAAGGTAAGTAAACTGATGACTAACCTTGGTTACAAGTCTGGTTAAAGCAGAGGACCTTAACTACATTTTGTCAAAGGTTTGAGTTTATATGATACACAAAGTCTTTAAATGAATGGTTTAGTGCTTTTGACTCATGAAAACTGGATCAATAACTAAAATATAATGCTGGTGCTTCCATTTCTAGAGACAGTATATAAAATGGTTGATTGTGTGGACTACCTCATTTCTGCTACCTCCCTAATAGAAGGTGTGGTCCACAGGGTTCATGTGGCCTATGAACCCCTTTTTTTGTGGTCTACAGAGGCCCTGGAGATCACACTATCAAAATTTGGCAACTAAGTATCAAATTGTGGAGATGGAAAGAAAGAAGAACAGAAAACCAAAGAAAGAGGTATAAGCTGTCAGATTGATTTAAACATTTAAAAGCACACTTTAAAAATGTCCTATCAAACCCTACCTCTCCTGTTTGCATGAAATCACCACTTCAAGGCCTTGCCCACTTTAGCCCTCAGCTATTGAGTTAAAAAAAAAAAAGTGTGGCCCCAGGCTGCCAAAAGATTGCCGACTTCTGGCTGATCTCTCTCTTTGGCCCAGTCTCCTCCCTTTGTTCTTTTTCCATGGTCATTCCACATTTAACTTCTCTGGCTCCTTATTCCTTTTCCAGTGTAC
The DNA here is from genome assembly GCF_035149785.1 of Candoia aspera. NCBI lineage: Eukaryota > Metazoa > Chordata > Lepidosauria > Squamata > Candoiidae > Candoia > Candoia aspera. The sequence continues at coordinate 97,122,160 of NC_086154.1, read as the reverse complement.
TCATCTGGGTGAGGAGGAGAAGAAGAGGATGGCTCAGATTCTCCAGATGGAGATCCCCAACTTTGGTAATAGCATCTTGGAATGCCTGAATGAGCAGCGGTTACAGGGGCTGTATTGTGATGTCTCGGTGGTGGTGAAAGGCCATGCTTTCAAGGCACACCGGGCTGTACTGGCTGCGAGCAGCTGCTACTTCCGGGACCTTTTCAACAACAGCAAGAGCACGGTGGTGGAACTTCCTGCTGCTGTGCAACCTCAATCCTTTCAGCAGATCCTTAGTTTCTGCTACACTGGCCGCCTTAGCATGAACGTGGGTGACCAGTTTCTGCTCATGTACACAGCAGGGTTCCTGCAGATCCAAGAGATTATGGAAAAGGGGACTGAGTTCTTCCTGAAGGTCAGCTCACCCAGCTGTGACTCACAAGGCTTGCACACTGAGGAGGCGCCTTCATCTGAGCCACAGAGCCCTGTGGCACAGACATCTACCTGGCCTTCTGGCAATACGCCCTTACCCCTGGTCTCTCGTGTAAAGACAGAGCAACAGGACTCGGACTCTGTCCAATGCACATTTGTGGTTAAGCGGCTCTGGGAAAGCAGCCAGAAGGAAGGGGGTGGTGGTGGCAGTAATGGCAGCCGCAAAATGGCCAAGATATCCTCCCAGCAGGAGTTGAGCGGGGGGAGCCGGCAGGCTCAGCAGCAAGTGCAACAACAGCAACAGGCCCAGCAGCAGCAACAGGCCCAGCAGCAGCAGCAGCAACAGGCAGCACTAACGGGGGGAGGTGGAGGAGCAGGTGTGGTCAGTGGCCCCAGTACTACAGACCAAACAAGCCCTGGCACCTCCAGTGCCTACACCAGTGACAGCCCCAGTTCCTATCATAATGAAGAAGATGAAGAGGAAGATGCACCTGAGGAAGGCTCTGATGAACAGTACCGACAAATCTGCAACATGTACACAATGTACAGCATGATGAATGTAGGACAGACGGGTGAGTGTCCCATGTGGACTGTTAACAAGCTTTGTGGCTATGTTCTGTTTGCTTTGAACAAAGGAAAGGGGATGTATCTCTACCTCTGTTTTGATCAGAACATTCAGTCATGGGCAGAGATGAGATACAAGGGAGATCTTGGATGATGGACAGTAAACATGACAGCAGAATCCTTGAATCTCAGCTTTGCATATTGGCTGCTGCTTTTTAAACAACTTCTGTTGTTTAAAAAGTGAGATATGGCTATGCCTCTCTTCGATTCACATGCATAGCAGACATATGCAGTAGGTACTGACAGCCTACCTTGATTCCTGACATGAGCTTCCATGTGTTTGTGCAGAATGTATAAGGCATTGCAATTGACCAATATGAAACAGAAATGAATGTGTTGTGATATATTTTGTGTGCATGTATGAGAGAGAGAGAGAGAGAGAAATGCTTCTGGGATAATGTGTGAAGCAATCATGAAAAGGACTTTAAACGAGGAATGATTGGAAATAAATATCCAAATAATAATAATGTCAGCCTAGAGGAGTGGTATGAATAATATTTATAGAGTGGTAGTATACTTGTAAGTAACAGACTGATCAAGGCTTTGAGTCCATACTCTGAGACCAAGCAAAGCATTTGCTAGATGGTTTTCTCTCCAGGTGACTTTTGTTCTCTTGCTCATAGAATTAAAATAGGAGGGGACAATTTAAGTCGTCAAGTTGAACTCCCTGCTTAATGTATCCATGACAGGTGGCTGTCAGCCTCTACCTGAACACATCAAGTAAGAGGCGGGGGGCAGCTGCAACTTTGAATGTCAACCTGGGATGCTGTGGTAGTGATGATGGGAACCTGTGTCTTCTGGACTTTTTCATGTCTTACCTGTTCAAGGATTGGGAGATCTTCTGAAATACAACCAATAAAAGTGTACATTGAAAAGTGCAATCATAGCAAGATGTTTAAGCTTAACAAAACCAAGAGTTGTCATTTTGCCTTGGTGACTTCTGAATAGGACTACTGGTGCTGTCCTCACAGTTCAGAAATACTGGAAATAGTATAGTGCAGAATGCTCCTGTCACCTACTGATAGGCCTGAGCTAGTATTCTTCTATAACATGTACATTTAGGCCATTCACAAATTGCTTGTTCATATATTACCCAAATCCAAGTAGTTATTTCTTTTTTACCTAAAAGGCTCAACAGCCCAACAGCCTAGTCTCAGGGGTTGACTGAGGAGACCTTACTGAAGGTTTCACCTGAGGTTGGGCCAGCTTGACCCTCCACAACCAGTGAGTCTTTCTCTATTTTAACTTTAATATTTTGGGATTGCATCCCATCAGAGGTGCTTTAAGCACTCCATGCCATCCTTGTAAGAGGCAACTGAGGACTTCTTTTTTCAGCCTTTGACAAGTTCCTTTTGCTTCACATCTGCTGCACCATATGTCTTTTGTTTTTTGTTAGTTTGTTTGTTGTGGATAGTTTTAAAGCATTGCATTCTATCACATCTTTGAAGTCTGCTGAAAAAAAATGGTATACGGCTTGTTTTTCAAAAATAAAGAATAAGTATTGAGGATTCAGTCACCTTAGCAAAGCTGCCATTTTCAGTGTACCTGATTGCTTCCCAATCTTCAGTATATACTTCCCTGGTGGCTGAAATTTTTATGAAACGCTTTGGGAATATGCCCTATAAATATGGATGAGGAGGAGGAATAGCGATCTTCTGCTTGAGATGGCATAAACAAATACAATGCTAGTGGATTTTTTCCACCTGTCAGCATTGTACATCTTTGCCTCATTTGTTGTAGTGAGGAAATACAGCCAGGCTACAACGTTTTTATGGAAAAGGACTGAACCATAAGCTCTTAAATGACATTCTGTTCCTGGGAGAGGAAGGGATAGTTGTTGTGATTCCATTTTTTTTAAAAAGGATGCAGTAATTTCTGCATTCAGGAGGATCTGTGAATTTGAATGACTTGCTTAAGAATACTCTTCAGGTGTGCGTTGGAAATCTACTTGCTGAGTTAAACATTTCAAAGAGAAGAATAGTCTTGGTACCTTCATTTCATACCTGCTCACCCCATTATTCCTCCGATTTTCCTCCTATCCTTCCTTTTCTTATTTTCCCAGCAGAGAAAGTAGAAGCACTGCCAGATCAGGTGCAGTCGGAGTCTCGCAACCGGATACGAGTGCGGCAGGACCTAGCTTCACTGCCTGCAGAGCTCATCAACCAGATAGGAAACCGATGCCATCCGAAGCTGTATGACGAGGGTGACCCAGCTGAGAAACTGGAGCTTGTGATAGGTAGGGCTGCTTAGGGTTGAAACTGATTTCAGTAAATAAGAATTGTCTTGCTTACCTCTTGCCTGAGACTCATTCTGTTCTTTTTGGGGTTAATTTTTTGTGTAAGGGAAAAGCAACCCTGATTGTTATGTTATGGGAGATTCCAAAATTTGGGAAGTCTACTTATTCTGGGCAACATTACTTAAAGATGCCCCAAAATTGGCTCCCAAAATTAAAAAAGGAAAGAGTATTAGCATTACCTATTATGACACCTTGCAGCTCTCAGAATACTGAGCTATGGAAAAGAGACCTGAGGAAAATGAATAACAAGGTGAAGTTATGCATGCCTTTTTCCACTGAAATGAGTGTGGCACTACATGTGAGTATGGACTTGGAGTCTGATTAGTTGTGGGGATAGCTTGCCCCAAGCAGATCAACATTTCGTCCTTGTAGTTTTGCTCAATGGCACTAGTTAAAATGATCTGAAAAGGACTCCATCATGTCCTATGACTTTTTGGTGAGTATAGTTTCTGAATGTGGCATATAGGTAAGCGATCTTTATGGCTTTCCATTATCCTACAAGGGACTGAGACTCCACCTATTGATTGGTGGCCAGCACTGAGTAGAAAAAGAAGAAACTGTCCAGTCCCTCAGTTCACGTAGTTGTATTTAGCAGCTTCTGCCTCTGTGCTCATGCCAAAATTTTTACTCTTTCTGATCTGAGGAATGAGTTGCTAAAGATACAAGCTTCTTCCAGCCCAGCAAAATAATCCTTTTGCAAGCAATTCCACATGTACTGTATAGAATTTCAAAGCTCTTGCTTAGGTTTGACTTTGTCCTCTGAACATCTGTAAGCCACCAAAATTGTTAGCCAAAAATATGGCTCCCAAACAGCTCATGTGCAGTATTACAAAAGCCATTTGTGTAGCTGACTTGGTGGCTGGATCAAAGCCACCAAATGAAGCCTGTTTGCCAGCTATTGTGCTGTATCACAATATTGGAAGCAGCAAGAAATGGGATGAATCTCATCCTAACTGCATTGTCTATTGTCCATTACATAAAGCTTTTGATATTGTGGTAATGCTTGATAAGATGGTTAATTGGTCTATACTCAGTTTGAATGTACACAACAGGCTTTGTTTCTACTCAGGTACTAATGTGTACATCACTCGGGCACAGCTGATGAATTGCCATGTTAGTGCTGGGACACGGCACAAAGTGCTTCTCAGGCGGCTACTAGCATCCTTCTTTGACCGGTGAGTAAATGATATGCTGTGGTATGGAGAAAGGAGGGTGTGTGTGTCTTCCTCTTTGTTTTCTTCTTCGCATCCCAGTATGCCTTTCTGCTTTGGAGGTATAGTCTTGGGCTCAAAGAGCAAGACAGGAATTGAGACTCAGCTAAAGACAGATAGCATACAAATGGACAGAATTGACCATTAGAGAAAGAGCACAGTGAGACACAGTGTGTAATAAAGTTTTAATTGCTTTCTTTTGAACTATTGCTAGGAACACCCTTGCCAACAGTTGTGGCACTGGAATCCGCTCCTCCACTAATGACCCCAGCCGGAAACCCCTTGACAGCCGAGTGCTGCATGCTGTGAAGTGTGAGTGTCTCTTCAAAATATTTTTTGCAGGAGAGTGAAGAAAATATAGGATAAACTAGTACTTCCCTCTTGAAAGATAGGGGGAGCCTGGGAAATCTAGCTACCACATCGTACTTAGTCTCTTTGAGTTACTGAAATCTATAATGCTTACATCACAGATAAACATAGTGCTGCATTTAAAAGCTTTGAAGTTGGTCCCTTCTCCCAGTTCCTGCTGCAGTTTTAAACTTGGCTCTGAGTCTTTGCAAGCTTGAGTAGGTCTTGAGGTTAGAAACAGAGAGAGGCAGAGAGCCTTGGGAATGTTCCCAATTGCTGCTATAGCAACTGTGATCAAGATGGGCCTCCATTTTCTTTCTTCAGTTTATTGCCAGAACTTTGCCCCGAACTTCAAGGAGAGTGAGATGAATGCAATTGCTGCTGACATGTGCACAAATGCACGACGTGTTGTCCGTAAGAGCTGGATCCCTAAACTGAAACTACTGATGGCTGAAGGCGACACCTACACTACCTTCATCAATGACACTGGCAAAATGGAGCCAGACATTATGGGCGTGGAACACAACTTTGAGACCAGCAGCCATGACGGGGATGCAGGCACCTCAGCCGAGGGCCTCCAGTGAAGTGTGCCCACCTCTTTTTCCAGGCGATGCTTTTTATTTCCTAATTTGATTTTTTTTTGTAGAATCGTTTTCCACCTTTTCTCATTTTCTTTTTGTTGTTGTTGGTTTGTTTTTTGTTTTGGCAGAGGGGAAAGAGAGCATTGTGCTGTCTCCTTTTTTAAAACAAAGATTCTTAAATATTGATCTTAACTTCCTCAGGCACCACAGGTAGCTTGAGCTCAGAGGAAAGGCCCCGCCGCTGTTGCTCCTGCACTGGCAGTTCCGACCGGCATTTCTCCTCTCCCACCCCCTTCTTTTGTTACTGTTTGGATAGGGATATTTTAGTGGGAGGAAAAACAACCAAATCCACTTGCAAATACAGGCCATGATACAAGGAAGTAATATCCAGAGCACTGCCTGTTCCTACATCAGATGTGTGTTGTCTCCAGACTAGGGCTGTAACTTGACCCTTAGTAAGTCTTTCCATTATAGAGAATGGGGAAATGTTGGTGTTAAGACGAACACCAGCAGGAAAGGAACTGATCCCAGCATTCTTGGGCTGTCGCCTTTGCTCTTCTCAGTTCCAGTCCTGCCCCTTCCATTTTTGCTTAGGTACATTTAGGTCTTAGGCAGGGAGACAGCTCCTTTCCTCTCCTGCCATTCTTGGTGTCCTCACAACATAAGTAGACTTGCACGCATGCACACTTATGTCTGCTTTCATGCCTCTGACCTATGCACTTTCTCCAACTGTGGCACACACTGGTTTGTCCTGTAGTTTACACTACTCTAATCTCCTGAATTAATATATCACGCAGGGCACTATCCTTGTTGCCTTTTTATTGGCACAGAGCTAGCACAGAAAACAAGAAAGAGCCCTCCCTAAACTTGAAGCTGAGATTGGCATTATCCTCTAACATAGTCTCCATTTCTTCTAAGCCAGCTTCTTCTCTGATACATATTTCTCCTCTCTAGAAAGAACACTAAGAATGCATACTGAGCCCACTTAGCTGGAAATAAGTGTGAATAGTGCTGCTGACTAAGCGTAATGAGACCTTTTTCACATACCTTGATGGAACACAGAATGTGTCTGCAAGTTACTCAGTTTCCAGCCAGTGTGCAATATTGGGCATACATCCATGCAGTCTGTACGGCGACCAGAAGGGCAATCTCTCTAGGGGTTAATAGTAAAAGGCAAATTTATCTGTTGTCTATCTCTGCTGTCATAGCTGGAAATGTTCTTAGAATTTGCTTTTAAAATATTTTTTACTAAAGGATTATTCCCCTCCAGCACATGCATGTGGATTAGGGAACAGAATAGTAATGCTGTGGATTTAAGTACCAACCCTTTCTCCCACTTCAGGTGCTTTGCCAGAGGCAAACATGGGGTTTACAAAGCAGATTCTAATGGAAGAGGCAAACCCAAGGAAGAAAGCATCACTTCCTTAATCCAATCCAACCAGTGCTACATGCTCCCCAGCATGTGTGGATGTTTCAGACCAATCCCCAGCTCCAGACAGCTAAGAAGAATCTTTACCAAATGGTTGAAAGTCTCCCAAAAGTAACTAACCATAATATGAAACCTTACCTTTTGTTTTTCCCCACTAAAGGCCAATTTCATATTAATGCAGCTCCTGAGTGATGTTTGACCCAGAGTAAAGGACTTCTCATTGGATTTCAACTTGAGATAGAAAGTAAATAAGTGGGCAAAGCAGGAACCTTAGGAAAGCTTCTCTCCTGCCTTTTTATATTTCTGTTGGCATGATTAAGGCAATAAGTCATCATCATACTGAAAGAATCTCTCTCTTCCTTGGAAATCCTGAGATACTGAACTAGCTATTCTTGTTGGCAATCAGACCCTTTATTCCTCCCAGTAAGACAGGTGTTCCAAACAATTCTTTGTACATCTGTGTTACTTGTTGCCAGACACTCCCTAAGCCTTCCTTTGAGCCAATTAAAACCATTCTCTCCAATTGGTAAAGGCAAGCGGGGGTAGGGGGGTGTTCAATCTTTTTAATAAAGGAACTTAAAGTTGGAAATCCTTGTTCCTGAACTTCCATGAAGACAATTCCAGGGCATGAATAATGTTACATCTCTCTCTGAAAAAGATTACAAATGCTGGGGCACTTTAACTCCCACAATCTAGGATTCTTCCAAATAAGTTGGGATGACAGCGCCCAGGATTCTAGTCTGCCCAGCATTCTAAGTGTTAAAGTTCTAATCTTTGGACAGATGCCAGTTTGTGAAAGACACCAGTTTCACTGGTATCTAATTTCACATGAAGGTATTAACCAGTGTCAATAATGTCTCATATGAATTTTTCTGTAAACTGAACCAAAACTGGCCTGGAAAAAGTTTTCCTTTTCCAAAGAAAGCTCAGCGGTTATGACTGAGTCTCAATAATTACCTGTTTGTAAGGAGAAACAAGTAAGATGTAAACTTTTTATAAACAATTAAACCACCTAACTCTACTGGTTGTATTTCAGCGGGGGTTGCAAACTTTAGATTCAACCAGTTTTATCTAAGGGGATGTACATTTACTTTGCATACATACATTTGTACATATGTGTGTATGTTCTCTATATGGAAAGGGCTCAAATTCAACCCAGTTGTCTGTCTGAAAGGTATACACATTCTGGCAGTTAGATCCTGGTTGACAAGGAGAACCAGTTTTCATATCATCATCTAGCTCCAGAAAACCCCTTAGTACAGTTTTTGTAACTGGGGAGGAACACATTTCTAAATAATTTTACAAATAGATACAAATCTAGATGAATTTGTTGATATATATTCCACTCTCTAGAAAGAACACTAAGAACGCATACTGAGCCCACTTAGCTGGGAATAAGTGTGAATAGTGCTGCTGACTGAGCATAATGAGACCTTTTTCACATACCTTGATGGAACACTCGCCCACTATCTATGTGAATGTGAATGTATCAGTCTTGCCTGAGAAGTAATGTGGGTGGATTTCTCCCCCTTAATATACTTCATGTGCATGTCCTACTTTGCTCAGAAAATAGTTGCTTTGTACTTCAAGACGTGTTGCTTATTTTCTATGGTCAGAATAGGCAGTCTTGTTCGTTGCTGACTTCAGTAAGTTGAAGACATTTTCTAACACTGGGGGGAGGCAAAGAGAAAGATGAGTACTGTATCTAAAGAGGTATAAAGTAATACTCAATTTGCAGAAAGATCATTGAGAGATTTTTGAGCTCAAGGAGCCAGGCCAGATGCAGAGGACCTGGATGATTTGAGTGCTGGTTCAGGAGATTGCAGTTGATTTGACATGTTTTCACAAAAGTGATTGTCCCAGTTCAAATGAGGTAAATCTGCCTCATTAAGCTAAGGTGGTATTATACTGATTTCCTTCTTGCATTTCCACTAAGGAATCCTGAGATTACAGTTTTGTGAATTTTCAGATAGTTCTGTTTTGTCTGTCTTTCTCAGAATTATAATTCAGGTGCTGCTATTTATAGAACTCCGTGATGAAGTGGGCAAACTTTGTAGTGTCCCAGTGCATGCCCTGCCCAGTGATTCTGTCAGCATTGGCTTTACTGTGAAGAAATGGCTCTTCCAAGATCTTGAAACTTAACTATTAACATTAACACCATTTCATACTTCACTGTTTTCACTTTCTTCAAGGTCCTATTTTCTCCTTCCCTACTAGTTTATTTTTGCAGGAGAGGTTCATTTATTACACAGGCAGCAATCTACCCAATGTTTCTATGGTATTATGGTCAGTTATATAACTAACCCCATTCACTTCATGTCTGATTAGTATTTTTCCTGAAGAAATGGAAGAAACAGAAGTTAACTTTTTAAAAATCATATACATTTTCTAGAAACCAAATAGGGGTACGTATATAGCTTATTATTTTATTACACTGAATAATCTTTAATCATGTTCTAGTTGAGAAAAGAGTAGGTAATGGATAGTGTTTAAAAGGGAGATAAATGATATAAAATTTTGTTGGTATATGATGTGTGTGTGTGTGAGAGAGAGAGAGAGAGAGGTAGTAATTGTCTTCACCTGAATTCTCAAATGGTTTTAGGAGAAAAAATTAATCAGCTGTCACTTTTGAAAATTGGCCTTGTTTAAATCATGGAAAGAATACGAGCATTGAACAAAAATTGTATATATTAGCTGGATTGCAAGTAAAAGACATCTAGGTGTCTAATCAAGAATGAATGTGCATTGTCAAGGAGGATGTCCCCTGCATCCCATTGTTTCTCTAAGTCATACATGGAACTGTTGGGATGAATATTCCAGTTTGATTAGAGTACATATCTAGGTCACCAGTTTTATAGGAACAACTAATACAGAACAATTGCATGCACAAAAGTTCCTTTTATCATCTGATGCTTGTATCCATCTCTCACCCAAGTTGACACCCACATTGTTGCATGTAATACAGAGGATGATCAATTACAGTTACCAGCTACCCTTTCATGAACATGAATGTGATTCTAATGAGTGAACTCTAAGATGATGCACCCTTCCCCAGACAAAAAAAACATGCCAGCTTTTTCCTCAATCTGCATTAATTCTAGTCTTGCCATTTTCTACCAGTGCCACTCCAGTTCCTGAACTCTGGTTGACTCTGGTTTCTTAGATGCAGAGAAAGCCTTTGATAATTTGAATTGGAGCTCTATGTTCAGAGTTTTGGAAACTCCTTGGCATAGTATTTCCAATACTATTCTTCCTTTTCCTAACCACATAATGTAATTTTTTTGATTTGGAAATGCAGAGGAACTAAGATTGTAATGGTATAAGACCTTTCTTTGCATAAAAATGTATGAAAGTGCATACTTCTTTCTACCATCTTGACCTCCAAACTAAAATTGGAAGACTTATACTTTAAATTCCACTCTGAGTTGGGAACATCCCTAGTTGAACTAGAAAATATAACTTCACCACAACATACTGTCTTAAGGGGATAAAGTGGTAACATAAAACAATGGAATGAAGCCCAAATTCCTTCCTCCCATAGTGGTTTTTAAAGCAGAAATAACTGAAATGACAAATATATTTCACTGATGTGCTACTCTGATCAGAATTTATTCTTCCTAATCATCCCACCTCAAGAGATTTTCCCTGTAAAAGTATGTTACATCAGTCTTATCTAATCTCCACTGAACTCCTATAATCTCCTAGCTATTGCTCAGATTGTGAAAAGCTGTCTTAGGTTACCATTGTCTTTTCAGGCAAGTGTGAACCAAGCAATCACACAAATGTAAGTGTGCATTATGCATTCATCCCCTTCTCAATAATCTTGAGCAGAGTTACTTGGAGGCAAGCAATAAGATTATTAGTTTTCAGTTTTCACCAACTGCTATAATATTTGGAGTGGGAAGATTAATCTCCCTTTCAACAATTTGGCTTTTCTCAATAATTGGATCAATCATTGGATACCTTCTTCTGAAAGAGTTCTAGTGCCTGTAGCTTCCTCCCACTTTCCCTAGCCTCCAAAGCAGCTACGTCCAATGTTGGGAAAGGCCAAAAAGGAAGAGTTATAAGGTTTGGACAAGAAAGGCTTTTGACTGGCTAGATCACAGTCCCCTGACTTTCTATCATGGCTCCAAACAGGAAGAAAAATCTAGATTATAAAAGAAAGAGAGTATTGTACTGGGATGAAACCAGTTTTGGGGGCAAAATGAGAGGATAAAGAGTTCTATGTTTCCCCCCTTAATTACATTGGCCTCTTGTCAACAGAACATTAAAGCTTATGGAGCCTCCTAGTCAGAGCAATCCATAACTGGAAATAACATTGCATTCATGGATCTGTCAGTGTAGTGCAAGTATAACTGTAATACATATTCAGGGACATCCACAGCGTATAGCTCAATTGATTTATGTTATCTAGAACTCTTGCTTCTCAGTCTTTTATCCAAGATAGAGCTGTGTAGATATGTTTGCAGTGCCATGTGCATCACAGCATCACTCACTGGTAGAACAAATGCTTTGCAGTCCTTGGTACTTCCATTTTGAATTGGGACAGACAGTTCGACAGTTCCAGGCGAGGTGTACTCAAGATGTGACTCAGGAGGCAGCAGTCTATGTCTCTGACCCATTCAGAGCATAGTCACATTGTTTTGAGTTGGATGGCCTTATAAATCTTATATAAATAAATAAAATTGGTGTGGGCCCAATCTTTGAGAATCAGGGACAAAGAAGGTGGGAGTTAAGGCAGAACCTGCTTTAGGATGTTGACCCTTTGGGCAAACCTCTTGATGAAATACAGGTCAACCTCTTCTATCCTACTCCTTTTGTCCAACAGATTTTGCACTGATTTTCACCATTACACTTTGAGAGAACTCTGAAATCTGCTTTGAGTTCAGGGAGAGAGAGAGACAGCAAGAGAAGTATAGAACGTGTGTTAGCCTTGGCATTTTTTTTATCTTCAAGTGAAGACCAATTTTTCTGATGCAGGGGGTGGGGGGAATTGTGCAATAATAGCAGCACCTGCTGAGGAAGGGCAGCCATTTCTTGCTGTGATTCTTGGGATGCCTGACCTAATCCAAGAAGAGAAAAGGAAGACACTGTTTTTAAATGAAAAAAGAGCATGCATTACTCCTTTCCTGTTTACATATTTCAGAGGCCATTAGGGCCTTTGGATAGGTGCCAAGGAGATCCATAGAAACTGGTGGAGTGATTCTGGTGGAACATAAGCTAGTAATTCTATTTACACTGGAAGACAATTTGAATAGCATCTTGCCATGCATGTTTCACATGTGATGGACTTTTATTTTATTGACAGCCAGTGTGATCGACTTGGGAACCTTTTGTGACAAAAGTGTACATTGCTTGGTTTTCATACCAGGAGGCTTGACTGCCATTGCAAATGTTGCAAGCTGAGCTTTCTTCCAAGACAGGACTGCCAGAGCTTGATTTCTAAAACAGTGAGATACAGTGGGGAGGAGTTCTGACGTCTGGGCAGACCAATGGCTTTTGGTACTGTAGTCTGTAATAAACATAGGTCCACTTTGATGCAATTCATATTCACTGTCTGGTCTCATGGATGATAGATGAGTTTGTAGCCAAAGGAGGACGTTCAGCATCCACATTCTGGAACAGGAAATATCTTCACCCACTTGGCATACTTAGGAAAGATCTGATGCCCAAATTTAAATCCCAGAGGATCTCAGAAAGTTCAGCTAGACTCTTCTTTGTTGAGTCTCTTTCCAACCAACTTAGGAATTTTCTCTAATGGCATATTTGCATCTTGGATATGCTTTCTATTAAAAATGGAAAGAAGAGATTGTTGGGGGTGGTGGGAGGCCTTCTGTCTTTTGTTGTATCCATTTTTTGTCATCTTTTATTTTCTTTTTGACATTTATATGCTGGTCTAGGACTGTAATAAATATTTGATTTGACATTTTCCTAAACTGAAGCAAACAATCTTTTTTAAAAGGACAAAAATGTATACGGAAAGCACTAACAAAGCCTGATTATGTAACCTCTGTGCAGATGCAGCATGGACTTTTCTCTTACCCTTTCCAGGCGCTTTGGGTTAATGCAAGCAGCTACTCCAATATCAGTCCCTCTCCCTTCCCTGCCCCTTGTAAAATCCTTTCAGAGAGGAAAACCAGTCCTTTAAAATACAAAATAACAAAGGCAAGCCTCCCTTTTCCCACCCACTCAGCCCATCCCAGGTCCTCAGCACCCCATGCTTTTACCTCTAAACTTCCCCCTTTGCCCCTGGATAATGCCAGTATTTGTTCTGTGTTATAAGTGCCAAGAAAAATTTTGTGACTCCTCATCCCTGTGACCTGAGAGTATCAAGAATTGCACATTAACTACTGTAAAGATTAAAAAAAAGAGGAATTCAGAAATGTTAATAAAAAAAAGTTTGTAACAATTGTGTGCCTGGCTATTTCATTAAGTTCATTATTGTTCTGAGATGTCATGGAACAGCTTTGCCAGAAGTTAGAGACTGGATTCAGTTAACAATGGATCTAAGCCTTGGAGCTTCTTATTTCTGAACATCATAACTCTACAGATTAAAATTAATACAATCAAAGATGCAACATTAGTAACAATTTTATATCATACTCTTCAAATTGTCAGGGCAAAAATATGACACTTGTTAAAATGGACATGAGTCCTTTGATCCAGCGGAGGCCTCCGTCTATAAAACAGGGAGGGAAGAAGCCATTTTTAGCATCTGCTTTTCCCTAATCCCTGCCTGGAAGGTTCTGTGAAACAGTATGGGGAAGTGCCCTCAAGTCACCTCCCCTGCCATTATACTGACAAAAACCTCTACAAGTGTTTCTTCAGGAATGTTCCTTGCCTACAACCTTTTATTTTGTAAGTTTTGCAAAACATGATGCATGGTGTGGGGGGGGGGGTGTCAGTGTGTGTCAGTTTTTGACTCCTGGCAACTGCCTAAACTAGACCCTGCATTTTTCTTGGCAAGGTTTTTCAGAAGTGGTTTGCCATTGCCTCCTTCCTAGGGCTGAGACAGAATGACTGGCCCAAGGTCACCCAGCTGGCTTCGTGCCCAAGGCAGGATTAGAATTCACTGTTGCCTGATTTCTAGCCTGGTGCCTTGACCACTACACCAAACTGGCTCTCCTTGGTTATTCTGATGAAAATGGGATCTAAGATCAAGATTGTGCATACTTGGTAGAAAGCCCCACTGAAAAACTGGCATATATTTACAAGTAAATATATGTTTTGGCTGAACGTTGTGTAAGAAATCCTACATTTGGCTATGATAAGCAAATATATGAAAGGTTTCTATTGCTAGGAATTGTGGGAGTCAACATGTGGCCCATTAATGAATGCCCAACTGCATCTTTCAGTTGCATGGCCAATACCAAGGGACACTGCAAGTTACAGGTTAAGTAACATCTCAAGAGTCACAGGTCACCCACCCTTTCTGCACATGATCAGGATTTAATAGAAATATTCTTTGATTTGCTATCTTCTATTCATTGCTTAGGGTGTAGCAGAATACCTATTAAACAAAAATTTTAAACCACCCAATCGTTGAAGCTCTCTGGGCAGTTTACAGTAAAGCAGTGGTGGATTTGAGGCATATGACACTGACATTAACTTACGGAATTGTCTAACAATAAAACACTGTCAGAGGATCTACAGACATTGGCTAAGATTCAACTGTGTTTTCTTCAACATTTTCTTACCACCTTTGTATCCAGCATCTGTAAACAAAGCTGAAGACAACGTGAAACTCTATCAGGCCTAGCCATACAATTTCCATATTCTTAGAGGTATAAGGATCCTACCCATTCCTTCCCACATCAATAAAGTAGTCTAAAACAGATGCCTTAAGTACAAGTATAAAATATTTATTTTTTTAAAAAGTTGCTTTAACATTGCTTTATAAAAGAGATTAGCAGAGGATCTGGATTTACTTGGCAGATCCCTGGGTAGTTTCAGCAGCTTAGCAAAGATCCCTAATTCACAAGGATTTAGAACAGCAGCAGCCAAAACTTTCCCCTCGCCCATATAATTCTAAAGCTTGAACTAACCAGGAGCATTTTCTTCACCCCACGAAAACCTGTAAGCATCTTTCTATTCTGGAAATCAAATTCCAAGGCTCAGCACTCTTTAATTCTGACTATGTCCAAGCTTTGATTAGTGAACCTCAGGTTTTTAGATAATAAAGTAGAGCTCCCAAGTCTGATGTCTGCCAATCTCTGCTCTATAATGTTACATAATATAAACGGAATGGCTGAGTGCCTGTGACAACTGAATTGTTCCATAGAGATACAAACTATAAACTATGAGTCACTTGGACTTCCCTGGAAATAGCCAGTATTTTATTTTCATGGCAGAATCCACTTAGCCAGTACTGAGATGATCTGTCCACCATGTTCTACCAAATGCTTGTGATGAGAAGAGAGCCTGAGCAGGTACATTGGCAAGCCAGGTTTTTTAGCCTAGCCCAGAAGCATCACCATCAGTTGCATCCTTGTGCACAATGTTGTAGCCTACATTTACATGTTGGCAATGTTCTTTGCTCCCAATTTCTAGAAAGGAGCCCATTGGGGGCTGGTGTTTGGTTTCATTAAGCATTTAAATAGACAGCTTTAAATCATCCTCAACTCTTAGTAATTTCACCAAACATTTCACCAACTCAACAAGCAGGAGATAGTGTTGCCCTATCTAAAGCTGCCACCCATTCTTTGTTGGTCCAACTCAACTGAAAATAGGTAACCGTTCTGTCAATTGTGCTTCATCAGATACGCTTACTGGAGAGAGATTTTACATGCATCAGAGAGTTGGTATGAAGGAACTGGATCTTCTAACAGGCATAAGACTAAGAAAAAGAAAATAAACACTAGTGCCTGTTTTTGCAAAGCTGGTGACATAACGAATGGGTGGTGCATGGTCTTCACGTTTAAGAAACAGAGGCATTCAAACCTAATTATTTCCCAAGTATGGTGAAAAAGAAAGTCCACAAATTCCCACTGTAAGGAACAGTAATGGTCTGTGACAATAGCCTTGAGTGACAGGAGGAAGAGCCACAGCCTAGACAATGGTCTGATAAATGAAATCTGAGCCCAAATCAGAAATGTAATTTGAGAAAGCATCTCAGGATTTCCCCTCCCTAGCTCTCTGGAAAGTAAGGGGGGAGGAGTGCTTTCAGACTTGCAAGATTCTGTTACTATAACCTTACAATAAAAACAATATTAGCATTCATTATTTTGGCTTCCTGGTCTGGACTACCTCGAAGGGTTGACAAGTACCAGCCTGCAGAATCCTTTGTCACAGACCTGTAGCCCTTCATAGTTAGGGCCAACAGTATGAATACAAGGGAAGGGAGCCCAGTTAGAAATCCAACATTCTTGTCATTGTCCTATTTCTTCACTATCCCTCACGCCATATAGGACACAAAGCCATGGTGTCTTCAGGCTTTCCACATGAAAGGAATGGGGTTGATGTATCTTTTCCATTTTCCCTATGTCCATCTGTCAGTTGATCACAGAGCAAAAAGAAGGATCAGCACCACCACACCAGTGATGACCAATAGGCAGATGATGCACCACTGACGTCTTTCTGATGGAGAAAGAACAAAGAGAGTGGTCTAAGTGCAGGAAGGCCAACCCAACTGGAAAATAATCCACCCCAAGGGGGAACACAGGGGAGTGATGTAGGGAAATAAGCACAAAAATGGGGAATGGGAGTAGTCTTAAAACTGATTTAAAACACACGGGAAGCTGCATTCATGTTGAACCTCAGAAACATACGCCAGTGGGTTACATATACAAATGTCTATGCACCATTCTTTGACCCTGATTCAGCACTAAACAGTCCCAGTTAAGGAGAGGAACTTAAGGCATTTAGCAATATTTCAGTGTGCTGGTCCATAGTTATTAGGCATGTATTAAGGAAACTACTATCCTGGCATTAAACTCCTCCAGAAATTATCCTGTTCAAAGGAATTTTGTTACTTGATTATTAACGTATGTGGGGGGAGGCAGGTGAACTAACTTGCAACTCAGGTGTCATAGGTGGTATATCATATGGTATAAAGCATGAGAAGGGGCAATGCTGGTCAGGCTTTGTTTGTAGAGGTAGAGGGATAAAAGCTCAAGGATGGTGTGTATATGCTACAGCATGCACTAATTGCCACTATTAATTTATACCTGACTTGTACAAAATAAAAATAAGTAAAAGCTAGCTATCATTGATCCAGGATTTGAACTGAGAATGAGAGAATGATCAGCATAACTGAAAATGCAATACTGGCCTAAGTGGAACAGTCATCAGTTTATGTGGTGTTATAAACCTGTTGCTGTTCTATTCCCTTATCTCATCCTCTTCCTGAATCCAAATAGTGATCCATGTTTCTTACAGCTGTTCCTTTGACAGAAGGCCTAAGGTGATAAAAATATTATCACAAAATGGATGCTCATCCTGGGTTATAATGACTGGCCCATTTGCTGGAGGGAGGGAGAGAAACAATCTGGTGATTATTGTGCTGGTAATCTTACGGAAACCGCCAGAAAAAGGACAGCTAATAAAATACTGAATGTGATTCTTTGGTAGTAGGCCTAAAAATAATCACTCTCATAATTCATAAATGAGACCTGACATTCCTATCTACCATCAGCCATGGAAGCTGACCATCATGCTGACCTTGGAACAGTCACATACTCTCTCAGCCCAACCTACTTCACAGAGTTGTTGGGAGGAAGAACACTCTGCAGCACTTGAGCTCCTGAATAAAACATAGGATATAAAGCCAGCCAGTCAGTCAGTCAATGTTTGCCAGAATACTTAAAGAGCAAGAGTTATTATGAATTTATGAAGGCCAGTATCTCTGTAAAGCTTTGATACTTATATCTGCTCAAACTTGACAGATACAAAGCAGGTCTAGGCAATCTACACTTCAGATATTTTGGACTGTAACTCTCCCATTTCTTGGTGTTCTTCATGCTGACTGGAATTAATGGGAGTTTATCCAAAACAACTGGAATGCAGCAGGTTGCCTATTTCTAGTAGGAAATGAAAACAATAGGAAAACTAGGAATTAAGTAATACCAGACAGGATAAGGACTCAACAGCTCATTGTCCAAACAGTTCTAGAATGGAAATGAAAGCCCAGTGAGTTGGAATGAGGTGGAAACTGTCTTTTATTCTATGCAAATGGACAGCTCAAGATGAACCATAAAGCCCTGCCTCTTACCACTAGCCATGTGGGAGATTCTGGCCATCTTTTTGAGCACCCCATCTACGCGGTTCTGACTGCTGTCCATCTCGTGAGCAAAGTCTTCTAGCATTCTAGAAAGTCAGCAAATGCATCATCATGTGGCAGTAGTTTCTAAGGCAGCGGCCCCGTATTTAAAGCTGGTGAACCTTGTTCCCCTCCCACTCCATCACAAAGCATGAAGGTAACAGCTAACAATAATTCCCTCTGTTGTTGCTGGGAATTTTCTCTTGACAGTATTTTTCCTATTAACAAAGTTTGGGATCTAATTGATGAAACTGTACCCAAAGAAACATATTCTATATTAAGGAGCTAGGGGCCCAAACCAACCAATTTGGTCTCCAGTATCATCCCTGATAACAAGAATAAGAGCCTTTTTTATAAAGGAAATTATCTTTAACTCCCTTATTGCCAGTATGAATATCAACCAAGGCTGATCTGCTCGCTCTTGTGTATGAGCTGAGATGGAGCAATTAAGCTGAAGAACACTGTAGCAGAATTTCTGCTGTTCACGCTGGTGAAAGCAGATGGTAAGAGAGAGGACAACAATTTTTGCCTTGGTCTTTGCTCACATAAGTATGGGAATTGCCAGGTTTGCATACCATTGGTCCTTCAGCCACTGCTGAACTCAAGAGTCCTTAATTTAAATATGGTTCTAGATTGGCAACCATTCTGGAACCTGATCTCTGATCCACTTAAGATGTATGTTCCCTGCATTCTTCTGTTGCCATCCATACTCACCAGGGCATAGGCTTTCTGCCCAATCTCTGAATGAATTGCTTCAATTGTTCCAGCACTGCTAGGAGGTATCATCTGAAAAAGGATTAAAGCAAATCCAATCCCACCTTTGCTACCTGGACTCACATAGTTTGTTCATCAAGTTCCTCTCCAACCTGCCCCGACATGTGCTTCAGCACAGAAATGCGGCCAGAAACTAGCTCCAACTGCTCATCCTGCTCCTCAATGATCAACTATCAGGGAGAAAAGAAGGCATCAGAGCACTTTTTCCAGAAAAAAATTACAGCAGCAGCATCCACAGGAAACAAGTGGGACCCATAGAAGTCTCAGATAACAGAGAGATCTCCTGTCAAAAATACAAAGCGTCTTAAGCATTTTTGCACCCTTTTAGGCAAAAGTGTTCATAAAGACAATTCAGGAAAAAATGGAAAGGAATTATGTGTACAATAGTACTTCACTCAACATTCTGAATCTTTGGAGTCCTTGGTGCTCTCCGAGCCTTGTTGTTTTCTTGCAGACGTTTCATTGCCAGGCTAGGCAACATCTTCAGTGCGAAGAGGGAGAGGGCCTTGCTCTCTGTTCATATAGAGTGGCTTGCCCTGCTTGTGTTGGTGGGGGTG
The DNA here is from genome assembly GCF_035149785.1 of Candoia aspera. Lineage (NCBI taxonomy): Eukaryota > Metazoa > Chordata > Lepidosauria > Squamata > Candoiidae > Candoia > Candoia aspera. The sequence continues at coordinate 97,102,672 of NC_086154.1, read as the reverse complement.
TTGTTCTCTCCTTGGGAGTTCTTTGATTGGGCTGTTGTTTGCTGCTTGGTTGATTGACTGAGTTAATAGTTCCTTGATTAGGGTGTATTGTGCTGTTTGACGGTTCATCTGCTGTTAATCCTAGTGTTGATTTTTGCATATCTGGGTGTTGATTGCTGGCGAGGGAGTGTACTGGTTGTTTGGCTTTTCTATTGCCTCTTTTGAACGGTATGTAAATGTTGTTTACAAGGACTGTAACAGCCACTATGTAGGACAGACAGGCAGAAGACTAGCAGAGCGCATCCACGAACACCAGCTAGCAGTCAGAAGACATGATGAGAACTCCTTAATCTCACAACACATGGACAGACTCAACCATACTTTCAACTGGGAAACTCTGAGCATCCTAAACCAAGCCAAATCCAAAAATGCCAGAGAATTCCTGGAAGCCTGGCACTCAGATAAAGCAGCCATCAACAGACACATAGAGGTAAACAACAGTTACATAACGTTCAAAAGAGGCAATAGAAAAGCCAAACGACCAGTACACTCCCTCGCCAGCAATCAACACCCAGATATGCAAAAATCAACACTAGAATTAACAGCAGATGAACTGTCAAACAGCACAATACACCCTAATCAAGGAACTATTAACTCAGGCAATCAACCAAGCAGCAAACAACAGCCCAATCAAAGAACTCCCAAGGAGAGAACAACACCCCCACCAACACAAGCAGGGCAAGCCACTCTATATGAACAGAGAGCAAGGCCCTCTCCCTGTTCGCACTGAAGAAGTTGCCTAGTCTGGCAATGAAACATCTGCAAGAAAACAACAAGGCTCAGAGAGCACCAAGGACTCCACAGTTCAACCCTGAGCTACAATATTCGCTTTGAGTCTGAATCTTTCCCGTCACATTTCTTTTTCAAAGGGCTGTTGAAAAATCTTCGCATATACTGGCCTTTCTTAGTTCAATCACAAGACTGGGGCACCTGCTACTTGTTCAGTATGTTAAAACACCAGTTTAGAAGAAAAATAAAGCAAGCAAGCAGCCAATTCTGGTACTGAAAACTTTTTTTTTTTTTAGATTGATGGGGCAAATTTCAAAAATACAAACGTGCTTTTGTATCTCACTTTGTCTTTTATTGAGCTAACCATTACTCTTCCTGTTCTACTGATGTGGAACTGATATTCTGAACACACTCAAAGCCAGGGTTTCAACCCAGAACTCCAATTTAAAGAAGAGCCCCAAAAGATTTGTCATTACCTCCATTCACAAAACTTTGCTATTAGTTGTTTCACAAGAAAGGAAGAGAAAACCAATCTCAAGAGATACAGTCAAGCTGTGTTGCATGGATGTTGAAGGCCAACAAGCATTGCTTATGTTAGAGCTCATACCTCTGCAAGTCTATGCTATATTCTTATCCCTACAAGAATAAAGGTGGAGGACTCCTTTAGTCTCTGTAGAAATGGGGCTGATATGTGAAAACTACAAGCTTAATTGGGATGGTGTTCATCTTCTCACCTTCTGGTGCAACTGCTGCTCTTCCAAAATGTGTGAATCAGCTGCTGACACTTTCTCTGCACTCAAGAGCCCACAGCATTCCCTGCTATCCACCAGCTTATACAGAGGAAGAGGAAGAGGAAGAGAAAAAAGAAATATCTGAGCAAGTCAAGATTCCAACTGCTCCCCAGAAAAATTACAAGTGGCAATGGTGAACTGGAATAGAGTGGAAGAATTAACTAACTAGGCTCATGGTCTTTCTGTAGCTGTTTCAACGAAAGAACATTTCCTGAATTAAATGAGTTATTGGTAACAAAATCCTTGGCTCTTAGCAGTTATTTTGTTAATTTATTAGTTGCCTTTCAAGACTACTGCTTTGCTGGTCTCACAATATAAAACCTTCAATTTATAATTAATATAATATATTAACCATACATAGATTAGTGATTCCTTCTCAATTGTTATATATGTGGGGGGGATAGTTTGCTTCTGATTTTTTAATCTATTTTAGAAAAATTGTTTTCATAATGGCTTTGAAATATGGGAAACTAATGCAATAAATCAGACCTCTGATTATACAGTGTCATGCTTCTAGAGAAAAAAATGTACAAGCTATGTTGCAGGGAAAGAAGAAACAACCAGAGATTTGGCCAAGTAAAAAAGTACCTGGAGATCTGTTGGCTAGAATTTCCTTTGTGGCAAAGAAGTTGGGCAAGAAAAGAGTCTATCATAGCCACTGTCAAGTTGCGACTCCTCCTCCTCTAAGGAAATTCCAAGCAAAGTGCTAAAGGGGGTGGGCAGAAGATGCTTACCACTCTGTTGTTCCTCTCCACAAAGGACAGTGCTGCTGGGTCAGACATGTGATCCTGCATTTCCTACAGACAAGAAAATGAAGCAATAAACACCATGCCCAGTAAGAGTGTATCAGTCATAATAATGCTGTTTTTCCCTCCATAGGCCCCCAGATACATAGTTTCTCCTGGTAACCAGTGAATACAAACAGGAATGAATGGAATAAAAGAGATCCCATTATTGCAGGTCACCTGAATGTGCAGAAATAAAAGCCAAAGTGATACACTATAAACAAAATTTGTTCATGGGCATGTGTAAAGGGGAAGGGGGGTAAAGGGTGGCAAACAATGACATATGTGATGAGGCCATTGCACAAGTGACACACACTTGCATACTTACATCAGACATCATGACACAACTGATGCAAATCACATAACTGCATCATGTATGCAATGACATGATGCACACCATAATTTTGTAATTATCATGGCTTGTTATGGAAGTCGTTGCATTTACATTTGATCCTTACCAAACCTACAAATAAAAAAGCGTAAGGCCCCCAAGAGGTGAGATAACAGCCAGAATTTGTATAATTCAACCTCTTTGACAGAAAAGGAATTTCACAACATCTAACTCTTTTGCTCAGAACAAAGCAAAAACTGGAAATATTTCTAACACTTCACCTACATGCCGTATTTACGTCCAAAGTGGCTTCTCAATAGCAACAGTTAAGGATTTTTACCCGTCACATCCCCCATCCCCTGCTGCACAGTAGGGTGTATGCTTGATGAAGACTCACCTTGACTGACTCCCGCATCTCTGTGACAAAAGAACGTCGTGCTGCAACCTCGGACACCGCAATTGTAAATTTGTGTGGGTTTGATTCCACAATGCGTGATTCTGGGTTAAGTGCAAAGGACTTGGAGGCACTGAGTTTAAAAACTAGGTGGGGCTGGATTCCAACACCTGGGTCCTACTTTGATGTCCAGCCACCAAAAATTCAGCCTGTGACAGACCTTTCTTGCTTGTTCCCCTTCCAGTTTGAGGAAAGGGATTTATAGCAGCAATGCAGGAGCAAAATGCTGTCTTAGCAGCAGGCAGTGTTTGTAGAAAAGGATATAATAGCATTACTGAGAGAGGGATCCCAACCTAACTTCAACCTCAGCCTCAAAAGGATATAAATGGTTTCTTCCAAATCCTCCAAGTCCCACTCAATGCTGCGCAAGGTGTTGCGTAATTCATTTGTAGTCCAGTTAAGCTCCTCCTTGTTCACAACTTGGGTCTCCTGGAGCAGCTGGCCCCAGCGCTGGTAGAGACCCCATGCTGTATTCACCGCTTTCTGAACTTCTCTGCAGAGCCAAAGAGAAGGTGACTGTAAGAGATGGAGGACGCACAAGGCAGCTGTACCAGAACGTGCTGTTTCTTTGCCTCAAGTCTGCAATCCCCCAGCCTCCTAATGTGGCCTGCTGGGTGTGTGGCAATGCCTTGGTTTTTGCACTGCTGGTGACAAGTCTAGAAAATGCACTCCTGGTAGGAGGGTAAGATTGACAGCTCATATGCAGGCAAAATGCATCAGTAATGCCGTTCTCATCTGCCTGATTGCAAGTCACCCAAGGCAGATTTCTTTCCTTTGAGAGAACTGCTACACCTCTGAGGCAAGACAGGCATTTCAGCACATGAAAACTTCCTATAGCAGAGCAAGCAGAAGAGCTCTTCAGAGAAGCAGCAGAGCATGCCATAGCATCCACTTTATTTGGATCAACCGACACTTGTAAGGCAGGGCTCCTCAACCTTGGGAACTTTAAGATGTGTGGACTTCAACTCTGGCTGGCTGGGGAATTCTGGGAATTGAAGTCCAAGCGGCTTAGACTTGCCACGGTTGAGGAACCCTGTTGTAAGGGATCAAAGCAGTTGCACCAGAAAGTGCTGTTTCTTAGCCTGAAGGTCCATGAAACCAATTCTCCCCTATAAAAACATAACCATAACTGAAAAGATCCAGATTAATGACATAAATGGAGACATAGGCTGATTCGCAATCTAAACCTGAAGAGAAAGCAGAACTAAATGGCATTCCTGCATCCTGGCACTCCACAGCCAGTGTTAGCCTTTATCAGATCCCTAAGACTAAATGAATAGGGTATCAATAGGTGTATTTCGACCAAGTGCATTCAGGAGCTTCTGTTAATAAATTAAAATACAGATCTGTAAAGCATAACTAAACCCAAAGAGGTGCTACAGATCTGAAACAGCAAGGAGGAACAAAATAACGAGACCTCTGACGTATACAAAATAACTCTCCTTGTTGCCTATACTGTACGGTACGAAAATTCATACTCGACCGACGTTTGCCCCGACCGCGGCTCTGCATCGGAGAAACTGCTCGGACTTGGTCCACCAACATTTTTGTTGACTGCTACTTCCCGAACAGGAGCATTTCGGAACAGCACACGAGGGCCGCTACAGGAGAAAATTGGGTTCTTTTTCAAGCCCACAGCGAGGCAGCAGCTCCTTTGATCTGCGCGGAGGGCTCTTTCTAAGAAGTTCCGGCGGTTGTTTTAATACTTGAACGGGACTTCCCATCACAGGTGGGGAAATTTGCAAACTGGCTCCCCGCCTCGAGATTCTCGGGTTCCCCGATCTTTCCACACTCTCCACCCCGCGTGGTTTCAACGGCCTTTCCGTGGCTCTTTCCAAAGAGAAGAGGTTTTCCTTGTTTGAAAGGGTTCCCACCGGGGACTGTCACTCACCCTTTCACCACGAAGAACGGGTCCTCCAGAGACATTCTTGACCGTTCCAGCCACCTTCAGGAGAAGCCTAGCCGGCCAATAGAAACGTGCATGGGCGAAACCATAGATATATACATCTATGGAGAAAAATGTCCCCTCCTTCATCCCCTCACTGAACTGAAGCCGTCAAGGTGGCCATGTTTATTATGGGTCCCTCTTTCACCACGCTATAGCCGCCTCGGGCTTTTCTTTTCTTTTTAATACGGAAAGGGAACAAGCCCTTTCTAGGGAGGAGCCAAAATCGGGAAGAGAACTTTCTGAGGTTAGTAGGAGGGCTGAAGAAATGAGAAGTCTCTCCTGGAATTTCCTAGTTTCGGTGTATTCTTTTTGTTGTTGTTGTTGTTCTCTATTTTCCTTTCTTCCGTTCCCAAATTTCCTAAAGAAGGAAGACAAGGCTTGAATCTTCGTGGCTTTGCTTGCACACACGCGCCCTTCTTTGCTGGGTTCCGATTAATTCTTTTGCCGCCCCACGTTTGAAATCTTCACTGTTCAGGTTTTCCACCCCAACCGCAACGCTTCTCGGCTAACTTTTTTTAATTGCCCGGCAAAACGACGGGAATGGCTTCAGAGCGGACCGTGTGTTTCTAGTAATGTTTTATTACAGTTCGAGTGACTCTCTTTCCTATTTGTAATTCCGTGTTAGAGAAAAAAACAAGACCGTATCGTAATGCAGGGCAAAGGGGCGGAGAAGACACGCGTCTTCATATTTTAAAATTTTATTGCCGTTTAATACAGTCCTTCCCAAACCTGGGTAAATTTAGCCAGAATTGGGTAAAAGTGGTTTTTCTTTGGGTAATGGTTTCACGTGCCTTTACCCAATCATAACAAGAACATTTAAATTGATTTAGTGTTTTACCTACATTGGGTAAAAAGGAATTTCTGGTAGGTGGTTTTGGGTAATGAAGGAAAACGTTTGGGAAGCTCTGGTCTAATAGTTCGTGGGGCGAGTGCTCTTGTCTTGGGAGGGGCCCAGCAGGGAAAGGAAAATGATCTCTGGTCTGAGTCTGGAGATGACACAATAATGAGGGACAGGCAGATCCTTGCGAGGCGAGACAAGAAACCAATCTGGCTAAAACCAGAAATTACTAACTTCTTACACTGGTGCTGAGGGTCCAGTAAGCCCAATTCTGTTCAGTTGCCTAGCTGAGTTGTTGCAGGAACCATGAATCTGTATCTCAGATAAAATGGAAACAGTTTCGATTAACGTTTATATTTCCGAACATTGAAAATTTATAAACATTTTCTTACTCCTTTTCCCCCAGCAATTTTGGGAGAGCCCTGATCCCAAGATAACATAGCTGGGCAGCTGTTAAGACCGAGTTTACATGTCTGAAAACTGGAGTAGTCCATCTGACGACCATAATTTTGTACAGGGGCGTGTACGTCCACAATCACGTTTTAATTCAACAATTTTCCGCAGCTTCAAAGCTTGCCCCGGTATTATATCAACCGAATAAAGGATTTTATTTGACCTCTGATTCTGGATCAAGACAGAAATTTAGCGTGTGTGCAAACTGTAGCATATTCATTTCAGTGTAAGGTACTTCTTAGTATATCCGAGCCTCAGTGAAACAGGGAAGTAATATATTTAGATCGCGTGGGAGTTTTGTGATAAGGGTTTACTCAGCCACACCCAAGGCGAGGATAATCAAATTACAGTACTGGAAAGGCGGCAGGAATTAAGACTAGGAGAGAAAACATAGCTTTTATTTGCTTTAGAAAGTATGATGTCCGTACTTGGAATTTACGAAGAGAAAATAAAAAGTATGCGATGTGAGCTGTAAATAGATCCCTTAGTAGATTCCTTAGTGGCAGGATTCAATAGGAGATATGCCACCAAAGTGTGTTTTGTACTACCCCACGCTCCATTATACGTAGACAGATGTCTGACAAGGCAGACGGATCCCTTAGTGAAGGCCCGGAAACTCAATTGAGCCTTACATCGCGTTACCCATATATGGACACAGGAAGCGGGGCTCCTACAAACGTAAGCACTTTCGGTGCTTGGTGAACGTAACTTCGACTCCTCCCCTTCCCTTGTCGTCAGGCTCCAATAATACATGCGGTAACCACGGAGGCGGGGGGAGGGGTGATCTAAACAGGGGGCGGAGCCCAGCTCTGGGATTAAAATGGACAGGGAGCCGAGGGAGGGAGCGTGGCTTCCATCGTGCTAATCAGGGAGTTCGGTTGAAAAACAAGCAGTTTTCCCGACCAGTAAAAGAATTGCTGGGGAAATGTGCGTGAACATGGGCGGCTCAAGGATAAACAGTGCTTCTTACCCCTCCCCCCCAAAATGTGTAGTATAACAGGGCAATAAAACAGGCAGCCACAAATGCAGGTGAATGTGAGAGAATATAAGGATTCAAGCTGGGGCTCAAGCTCCACTGAAGGCTTTTCCCCTTGGGCTGCACTGCAAGCTTGGGAATGCTGGGCCATCTTGGCCAAAACTGCCAGATTAAGAAATGGTGCAAGGGAATTACTCCGAACTCAGGTTTGCATAGATGACAACAGGATTTCAAAACTTTGTTTGGGTGAAGGAGCAGTTGTAAGGAGAAACAACTGAAATCAACACACAACGAACTGAGAAGGAAGAAGGACTCTCCTTCCTTCAAGTGCTACTATTGAGGAAAGCATATGAGTCTGAAATCTTTGAATATCTTTCCTGTTCAGACATCTTTGTCATTGCTACAGCCTGGAGGCTTAACAGGCATTATGTGAAATACGAAGACTTCAAGTATCAACTTGCAACCACAGTGCAAAACTTCTGCGTTTGATTTAAATAAGTCTTAAATACCTCTGTAAATTAAATTAAAATTCAGTAAGTCAATCTTTTGTCTTTTGCTCTGTCCTAGAGATTCTGTTGTAGGTACCAGCATACATTACTTTAAAGGATATATCCAGAAAATTATTGTACTCCTAACTAACCACACTAGCTGTACTCATGCAACTTGTTTGGCTATAATTAGGGTTCAGAAAACACACACACCAGATGGAAACAATGAGTTAAAACTTTTCTGTATCATTCCTGCCATCTACTGATCATTTGGATTTCTGCAGGCCAGAACTGGTAGCCTTACTAAATAAAATGTTTTAAGTTTATAGCTTAGTATGTTGCCATGCTAGTGATGACTTGCTTGCATAAATAGCTTGTGAATAGTTACAAGTTTTATGTCACCCTTATTTCAAGTGGGTTGGAACCAGGTCTGACTTAATCAGTAAGAACATCCATTCACAAATCTTCCTAATCCATGTTTCATTGAAAGTACCATCATTGCATTTTCACGACACACTAAGTCAAAATCAAATAATACAACATGGATTGCCTTTTATGCCAAAATAACTTGGCTGTGCTTGGGCTCCATTTAGATGAACAGTATTATTTGCTGTTCTGCCTCAGCCACTAAAGTTGCTCCTTGTCAGTTGCCAATCACTGAATCTAATACAAAGACACGTGTGTGTGCAGAAGCCTTTCCCTTAAACGTGCATGGAAGCGAATCCTGTTGATTTCAGTTAGACTATTTCCCAGGGATAGGGAGCTCGTGGCCTTCAGGCAGTGAACTACAACTCCCCAAATTCTTCATGTGGCTTATGATGTCTGAGGTTGGTAAGAGTTCAACAACCTCCGTAGTTTAGAGTAAATCTTGCACGCAATCAGATCTCCTTCAGGTTTACCTCGTAAAATGTACTCCCATCCTAAGAAAATGAAGGGCTTTACTCTAAAATCAATTAGCTAAGGAATCTGCAGCTAGCCACTGCCTGTGTCCTCCGCTTACACATCCTAGCACTCACTGGAATTTCCCAGGTGCTCATTTTCTCTGAACCGTGGTAGCCACTTCAGTGAAAAGCCCAATTTCCAGTTCTTTTGTTAGCCGGAGAAACCGCCGTCCGCCAGTTCAGTCTCCTTTGGCGACACCATCCTTTGCTCTTTTCTCCTCCCTCCCTGACATTTCCGCCTACCCTTCCCCCTTTCGGGAAGGGCGGCCAGTGGCGCGCAGCACAAGGCCGGATGCGGCTCGCAGAGTGGGCGGAGGCGAGGCGGGCCGGGCGCTGAGATCACCGGGAGTATAAAAACCAGTGCGCTGGGCGCGGCCCCGCTTAGTCGGAGCGGACGTTTCCAAGGCGGGCTGTAGGGGAGGGGAGTCACTTTTCGACGAAAAAGCCAGAGGTGCGCCACTTTCGCCTTTTGGGGGGAAAGTGCAGGCGTTTCTGTTCTATCTAGTACAGCTTCAAAGGGTCCGAACCGAGACTCGGAGCGCTCGCCAACATGGAGGTGCAGAAGGAAGCGCAGCGTATTATGACGATGTCGGTGTGGAAGATGTACCATTCGCGCATGCAGCGCGGCGGCCTCCGACTACACCGCAGCCTGCAGCTCTCCCTCGTGATGAGGAACGCCCGCGACCTCTACCTCTCCGCCAAGCTGGAGGAAGAGGAGGAGATGGGCGGAGGAACTGTGGAAAATTTTACCGGGCGGCAGCCGCCACTAGAACTGCAAGTAACGGCGCCTAGCTCTCAGCATCTGGAGGGTCCTCCGGCAATCCTCTTCCCCCAAGCCCAGCAGGAGGTGCCTCCACCCACGCCGCAGCCCTGCGGCAGTCAGGATCCGGAACCTATGGAAACCCAGGAGGAGCCCAGCAGCAGCTTGCCCGCGCATTCCTTGCCCCAGACGGCGTGGAGCCGGGGCGCCTCGGGGCCTCTGCCGGTCGGCGGGAAGCCGAGCCGCAAGCGTCGCAGCAGCAGCCTGGGCAAGATTGGCGCCGCCGAAGCCGGCCTGGTGCCTAGCAAGAAGGCGAAGCTGGCGGAGGAGGAGGGCGAGCGGCAGCCCCAGCGGCAAGAAGGGCCTTTCCCGAGCTTGGCCCGAATCCTGCAGGACCGGTTCTCCGGCTTGATCCTCCAGCCTCCGCCAGCCAAAGGCGCCGAGGAGCCCAAAGCGAGCTGCAGGCAAGGCGACGGCGTGCTGAGCATAATGGTGAGGGCCGTGGTAGCCTTCTAAAGCGCCCCCGCCAGGGACTCGTAGCTGGAAACTTCTCCCTGCGGAGAAGCGGAGCCGCGGAAGCCCCTCTCTGGGCAGAGGAGCTCAGTACCGCCTCTCTCCTCGGTGGCGGGACCTTGGCGGTTAGGACGGCGGGAGGCTGGTGGTGGCGTGGGGAGCCCGAGCGAGGCCTTCCCCCTCTCCTCCCCCGCGGGTTTAGGCGAGAGACGCTCTGGTGACTCGGGAAGAAGGCGAGACAAAAGGCCGAGCGACAGCTGGCCGAGGAGGGCGCTCCCTCGAACTGGGACGCGGTGGCTGCGCGCGGAAAGAGGAACTGGTCACGCCAGCGCGAACGTCGCTGTTCCTGGAAGACCGTCTGATGACTCGGGGGAGAATGAAGTCGCCTCCATGAAAAGAGGAGAGACTTGCAAACCGGTCGGGCCTTTCAAATCCTGATCTGGGTGGAAAGCAACCACTACTGGCTGCGTGCACTTTTATTTTTTGGTGCTAATCAAGAATAACAATGCGTTTATCCTGCTTTTCGTTAGCTAAAGTTGTTGCCAGTTCTCGGTTGAGGATTCCCCCTCCTTTCTTTCTGAAAGAGGCTTTCTTAGGTAGCCGGGGCTGTTCCACTGAAGGGTTAAACAGAGTCCTGCTGAGAGCTTTTGAAGAAAAGCAGCTTTTGTCAGCTCCACTCCTTAGATATTGGGGGGGGGGGGGGAATACCCAGCATTCTTTTCCTCAGGGTCATCCCTTTTTTTCTTACCTAGTAATTACGGATGATCGAGTGGCCTGTTTCTTTGTGCCAGAAAAGCTCTCTAAACCTGATTAGTCTTGCCAATGCATACATGGCGGGAGCAGGAAGGAGGAGGGAAAAAACGGACCAGTCATACTAGTATGACACATCTCTCATATGATGAGCATTTGCATTAAGCTGGGTCCAGGAGTGCAGGGGATTTCCTGTTCATGTTGCCTTAGCTCTGTGTGTGTGTGTGTGGTGGCTGTTTTTTTTTTAGGTGTGGGTGGAGCTCGTGATCGGGGGAGGAAGATGAGTGGCATTCTTTGTGAGGTGTCATCTCAGAAACTTGCTAGTGGTTTTCCTAGCTGACTGACACTGTTGATTTGTTGGACAGTGATGAGGAATAATGTTGTGATATTCATAAAACACGTTTTTCCCATTATAAGCTTGGATTGTTTTATACCTAAATAGGAGCAGTGAAACCTGTACTGTACTCTCATCCTTTATATTAAAGTGTTTTGTAAGGTCTTTTTTCTAAAAAAAAAAAAAAAAAAAAAATTAAAAAAATGATTCTGTGGAATTCCATACCACTTTTTTTGTTGTTCAAGAACTGCTGCTTTGTTTGCACAAATGTTTGAAGCAGTTCCTTTTGTACTGGAGTCAGTGTGTTATGAGGAATGTGTGTGCAATCTAGCTATGTAGTTAGGAACAAATGTTAGAATGTGTTCCTGAAATGCTAGTTTTTTTTAAAACTAGCAGTAGATTGTTCACTGTTATGGTACTTTGTTATGTTACTTGTATGTATCTTCTTTTGCCTTGAAGAGGACAAAAACAGACTTCTGTTTCTTACCCTCATGGTATTAATATTTTGATTGGTAAAATAAAGATTATGATTTTTTGAAAAAAAAATCCTGTAGTGTTTAATTTTGCTAAAAACAAAGAAGACAGTCATACAGGGTTATAATAGAGCAGATGTGGGAGGGAAAAATTAATCAATTTGTGAGCTCTATCACCAAATATACAAGATCTCTTACTTTATATTTTAATGTTATTTTTAATAACTTAATAAAAATATGTGATTCAAATTGGAACTGCAAATTAGTGCAGGTCTGCACTAATGGAACTGCAAATCCAAAGCAAAACATTTTAATCTCTCAAAAGCACATGTAAAGGAACATTTCAGACTCATATACGTGAGTTAATTAGTTCAATGCCTAAATTGAATTAGCATATGGAATCTATGTTTTAAAAAGGTCAGTTTAGAAATCTCTGAATCAATGCATCCAATTACATTTGTTTCCAAGAAGGGAAATTCCTGCACAGACCCATCTCCTCACCTCAGGTAGCTCAACATGCATAACAATACCTGGTTTCAGGATGAGTGTGAGTGCATGGGAAGTTTATATTTGGAGCTCCAGGAACTGAAGCTTGTAAACTTGTTTATGATGAACAAAAATAACCTTCCCATAAATATGGGCCAGTAGCCAGCTGGACAGAGTTGGCAGGCAAGACCTTGGATGAGCTTTTGAAAATATTTGCAGTTGCAGTATCTTGAAGTAATCTCCAAAGCAGCATCTGCAGTACCTGGATCATGTATCTGAACCCTTTCTAAAAGGATTCACTGGTACAACACAGGTTGCCAGATTGGCTCCCATGGGGCTTGAGCACACTACTAACAACCAAGAAAAACTTTTCATTCAATGGGAACCTTTAAACAACACGACTTGCATGCTCTAGCCAGGTAAGCATTGGCTTCTTTATTAGCAAGGTGCTGATAGTCCCATAGTTCAGTGACAAGACCTGCAACACGTAATAATTAATGACCATTTAGATACAGTGAATTTAGCTGGGTTTAATACTAAGTAGCCTAATACAAGCAAGTTTCATGCTATACATGCATGCTTTGGGACAAAATTGAGTGTTTAGCTTTGGTATTTAATAAATGCTATGTAAATTCCCCTTGATATTTTAAAGCATTTTCCTCAGGACTCCCTGGTTTGAGAGGGTATTCCATGAAATAGCTGAGCAAGCAGGTGAGGTGAGATCAATGATGGGGCCCCAGGGGCTAAAGGAACTGCTGTGATTCAGTGCTCAGGAATTTACTCCCTGTAATTTGAGCCGCTTCCAATTGAGAGACCATAACCTGGTAATTTTCCTCCATAACAATCTGGTGATTGTCCCTATCCTATAGAATTAATTCCTCAGGTGGCCTCAGGTGCTTGAGGTTTCTGAAATGCAAATGAGTGACACAAGGTAGTGTAGCTCCTTTGTTTGCTTGTTCTGTGAATTAAGAGATTTCCAGAGGCTGGGCAGAAGAATTTCAAGTCAAATTCTTATGGACGCTTAAACGCCATCACTTCTGCTTCAGAAGACATGATGGCCAAATGCCTCCCACTGTACACAATTCCTACTATATAGAAAACTATGACTGGGATCAAACATTCCACTAAACCAGATTAGATAAGGCATAATTAGCTGGGATCACAGAAGGGTCTAAGAAAATTACGGCTTAGTACCTCTTCTATAGGCTAGTAAGAGCTAGATTTCAAGTTAAGACCAACTGTAGATCTTCCTGCAAAAGCTGCCCTGCCTATTGGTGAGTCAGTCCAAAAGTCTCTGTCACATCTTGGCTGCTTTAACTGTGGGTATAAAAACACAAGTGGTTTGGCACTAATAAGGTAATGGACTATGACCTACTTTTGTAAGACTGCTAAGCATTGCATGCATATATAACAGCAAGCTGCAAACCTGTGGCCTTCCAGATGTTGAAACTGCAGCTCTTGGCATCCCTTAGCACTGGTCATGCTACCTGAGATTCCTGGATGTTGCAATAACAAAATTTGCTCACCTTTGCTTATTTAGTTTGAAGCATACAGATAGTCCTTGCTTAACAACCACAATTGGGACTAGAATTGAGGTTGCTAAGGGAAGCGGTCATTAAGCAAATCTGACCTGATTTTATGACCTTTTTGCGGTGGTTGTTAAGTGAATCATGCAGTTCCCCATTGATTTTGCTTACCAGAAGCTGGCCGGGATGGTTGAAAATGGCGATCATGCGACCACAGGATGCTGTGATGGTCATAAATGCAAACCAGTTGCCAAGCACCCAAACTGTAATACGGTGACCACGGGGATGCTGCAACAGTCATAAGTGTGAGGACCAGTCATAAGTTGGTTTTTCCAGCGCTGTCATAAGTCTGAATCATCACTAAACTAATGGTTGTTAAGCAAGGACTACCTGAACCTAGGTTTACACAGTTTTTGCTCGCTCGCTCGCTCGCTCGCTCGCTAGTACATTTGGGGTGTTGAACACAACCTAAGAAATCTGGCTAGAATTAGAAACCATGACCACACGTACATAGACCTCCATTACTTGTATTGGTTTTAGTCAGAGGTGCTTGTAGAAGCCTCATAGTCTCCCATATTCACTGTTGCTCTGAATTATCAGGGGAATACATTTAAGTATGGGACAAGTTAAGACAGGAAAACTTCTTAAGCAGCTTTCCTCAGCCCGACACCTTCTGGTTGTGCTGGACTACAGTTCCTATTAAACTTTAATAGCTTAGAAATCTAACACAGCTGGAAGGCACCTTGAAGAATATTGTCCTATAATTAAGGAGGAATTTGAACTCAAGCAAGTCTTTCCCTTAAACAACACAAGGTAGGTAGGTAGTGCAGAAAGAACTGAGAAGCAAAGCACAGCATCTGGTTTTAAGACTACCATTTACTGCTATTTCGTAGACTCAGGTGTAGCAAAATGCTAAAAATGATCCTTTTTATGATTTTGTGACAGATCCTTCATAGTTCTGTATTTCTCAAATGCAATTGCTAAGTATTCATGATGAGATGCTGATCTGCTGAAATACAATCCTGAGTGCCATTCAATAACCTGCTTGACTGCATGAATGTGCAGAAATACTTGGCCATAAGTCTCAAACCTAAAATCTAATTTCATTCATACGTACATATGGACCAATGAAAGAATGCTGCCTATTTTGTGCATCTGGTTCCTTGGCCTTTCTATGCCAAGGGTAGAATTCCCATGATGCTACCTGTCACACTAGTCTTTTCAGCACTGGTTGTGACAGAATAATGCCAGGTCCAGGACCCATTGGTAACAACTTCAAGGAGTAAGGGAGAAAAGGTGCACAAGCATCTTTCTCAAGGTCAAGATCAAGCATGCTTTCTGACATGTACGGTCTTTGTTGTGCCAGACTATATTTAAAAAGCTGCAAGCTTTCCCATTTTGGCTGTAGATAATAGAGTTTTCAATGCTTGTCTTCCAATACTGCCTTGGATTTTCTTTTCTGGTAAAGAGGATTTTCTAAATGAATGAAATATGTACCCTTTTCATCTTTATATATTATATTTTTAGAATGGCTGAAGCATTTCTTTTAATGTATGATTTTAATTATGTTTTGCAAATTATAAGGAGCATCCACTGGAGTCTCCAAGGTCCCTAAATAGATGTGCATCTTAACATTTTTTTATATTTACGGGTCCCAGGAGTATGAGGAAAGACCTCTCCCTGCCTTGTACTCTTGAAGAGTAACTGCCAGCCAGAGTAGATACTTCTGGATCATGGTCTTTCTCAGCAGAAAGTTGCTCCTTCCAAGCTCAATGACCAAAATATCCTGTGCCCCAGCAGTGGGCCCCTTTGCCCATGTCACTGTCATTGTCCGTCATGTAATCTGAGTAGAACATCTGCCCAGTCTTGCTTTTGTTAGAACGCAAAGCAACGGGAGATTAAAAAATTACACATTTCCCTCCTTTTCCCAGAATGCAATATAATTTAAGTTTGTATTTAAGACTAGTATGAATGTGAGCATTTTTGCCCTCGTAGCTCCTTTATGTTTGTAGGAAATCCCAACAGCCTGGATAATTCTGCATTACACCTAGGGGCCCTGTCATGCCATTGCCTGTGCAAGACACTCCCTCTGTGAATAGACAGAGGGGTCTTTGATAATGCCCCAAGCACATCTCCAGCAGAACAAAGGCAGCATAACTAATGGCTCCCACTCACACAGTATGACTCTCTGCCAGGAATCTGAATTCCCTCCACCCGCTAAAGGCAGAGGCTGAAGAACAGGAACCCCCCTCAATCACTCACACACACACACACAGAGTCTCTCTTTCTCTCACACACACACACTTAAGCGGAGATATGGGGTTGCACAGTGAGGAAGGTTTAGCGTGCTAAATGCAGTCAGGGTGGTTTCCTGTGCACCAGCTACTACTGGAGACAGGATACTGGAGCGGATGGCTTGTTCTGCCTTGCCATAAGGCAGGCTGCATCCGGCACCTGCTGAAGTTCCTATGTTCTCACAGGAGTGTTAAAAGGAGGCAGCACCATAAACACTATTACACCTTCTATTGGATGAGATTTGGATTCTGGTAACCACACTCCTCTTGGACCAGGTAATTCTGATAGAAAATTGTACTTAAACTGGTGTGGAATGTTACGTTTTCTCTTTTTTCTGGTTTTACAGAATTTCCCCTGGTCTTGTTTAAATAGTGGTGAGAGCAGGAATGCCCAGTATCTATCTCTAGTTTCAGAGTGTATATGTAACTCACAAAGAAAACTACTACTGTGTCAAAATAGAAGGAAAGAAACAGTTTGCAGCAATTCTCAGTCAGGCATAAAAGAAAGACTTTCGTATGCATTAACTGGACATACAAACTGTGCCATGTGCATCTCTGCACACATACATTGTTGGTTCATATTAGTACCAGCTGTTTCAAAATTCTTGGGTTACTTTAATGCATGTAAAGAAAGAGGTGTGTTCTGGTTACAAAGCTGGCAAATGAACCCAATTTCCAGACTCCTAGCACTTACTAGTCCACCCACACTTTGGCTGGAGGCTGAAATCCTTAATTAATTTCTTTCTTTCCATCCATCTTAACCAATAGATCTCAGCCTAAATAAATTGTGCCTGTAGGTTTTTCCCCTCATCTTTAGAATTCTTTCTTCTGAGTATCCCCTCTTTATCCCTCTATCCTTGCTTCTCATGATAATGCGCCAGTGTAGTTGGGAAGTTGCATAAAAGGCACCTCGCTTATTGGAATTGCTTCAGAATGGTTTTCTTCTAGCCAGCTTCCCTTAAGCAGAACAGGTACACCTTTACCATTCTGCTTGTGCACTGCCCCATTGTTGGAGAAGACAGGGATCCTACAATTACAACACTCCTTAGCATGTGGAATTTCTATAGAATATGATCGTGGGCAGGGAGCAGCCAGACAGCCTCATTAAATTGCTCCAACCAGGGCAATTATGGGCCCCACCTCAAAATAATTAGTACCCATGGGAAACTGCTTGGTAGACAGGCTGCATAAGCTAACAGCTAGAGCAGGTTATGCTAGAAGCTAGAATTCCTGACGTCATGTTCCCACCCTCCTCCCAAAAAGAAAGCAACAAAAACTAGTTGGTGAGAATTGGGAAGGAGACTGTTTTAAATGATACCTGTCCTCTGTGAGCGTTAGTTCAGCTTTTAATAACTGGTAGACATGCAGAGCTAAACTTACTATGTAACTCCAGTTTTGTAAAGCTGAAGAACAGCAGCAAAACAAAAGCAAAAGCAATACCTCTTCAATATTGCCACATGCTACTCTGCATGACTGATGAACGTTTATGCATCCAACAAAATTATTAAGTCATGAAGCAGCTAGCAGAATGAGGCAAAGTTCATATACTCCTGCATGTTTCTTACTTCCTTATACAATAATTCCAGAGGCTGTAATTTATGCAGTGGGTATTTATACTTGCTGCAACCAACTGAAGTGTTTATAACAACTTAAGCCAACTTTAAGCAAAGTAGAAAATGCTTTTTTTTTTAATCACAGGGTAGAAGTGGTTGATATTCTTCACCCAAAGCTTGTTTACAAGTCTTCCATATTTGATTTGGAACCAGACTCTTTTGGAACTGATTCCAAATCAATGAGAGAACCAGCCCCTGTCTGGGAAGTAAACTTTTGGGAACAGACAGCATTTGTGTCATTACTTAGCCTTATTTCAAATTTTTAAAACAGGAATTCCAGTTTTTCTTCCTGGATCTTCTTTTCAGAAGACAGATGAGATCAATAGGATTTTTCTTTGTCTACATCTTATATTTTTAACAGATACTGGCATGGCATTCTAGCCTTGGACCTCTTGTCATTCTGGGATAAAGCATTATAAGCATGCTGAGATGTTGGGGTGGGGAGGGTTGAAAAATAATATCCTCCTCTTTTTAAGATAGTCCAATCTTGGTCTAATAGTATCTCAGGAGCCTTTTTGTCAGAATGTGATGCCTGCTGACACCATCAGACTTAGAGTTACATGGGAAAAAGTTATGCACTAAAATTATATGAGGTAAAAGGCTTCTTAATTCCCTCTTGCCTAGATATTATTCCTGATTCCATGGGAACTCACTGATTTCTCTAGAGGCATGGTGTGTAAGAATGGTATAAAGTGCTTTGATTAGACTGGGCTTTCTTTTCCGCCTTAGGTGATACTCCTGCTGCCTCAAGACTACTGAGACCATTTATCCTCCTACAGCTTCATCTTTTGTTCCTCCCCCTGTCTGGCTGCACATGGGTGAAGCCTTAGGGAGGAGCCTGGGAACTCTCTGGTACTCCTTATTCAGCAGGATGGCCTTTGCAAATCTGCCTGTGACATGCTGTTGGTCAGGGTGAAATAACCATAGGATGGCTGGCAAGCCCGAATCTTTGATAACTAGTGAGGAAATTTGAGTAAGATCTGCAAAGGCAGTGCAGGTTTCGTAGAAAAGTATCTTGATCAAAATCACTGATATATACAGTAAATACAGTCATCGATACTTGGGTTTTCCCTGTCTGGTCTCCCCTCAGAGCATACCTAGTGTTCACCTCCTTACAAACTTTGTCCCATTCTACAAGCTTTACCGAATTTGGCTTGCCGTGAACAGCCAAGCAATATTTTTCCTTCTTCCATCACTGTCCTTAAGCTGCTCACTTCTTGGAAAACAGCAGCATCTGCAAAGCTCTGTCACACACCTAGTCACCAGAAGTTTTTCCTAACCAAAGACCACACAAAAATAGTTTATCTTTCCCAAGTACATGGAATATAAAGCCCATATCATTCTTGCTTCTCAAAATAATATAAATTAAAGTTACTTATATAGAAACTATATACCTATTTGTATATCTACTACTAATTGTGTAGCACATTTCTGGGTTTATTTGGAAGACCAACACTTTCTTTTAATCAAGAGAAGCTTGTGGGCAACATACTGCAAGGGGTTATTGAAAGCCCCTGCAGTTCAAAGCAAGAGATAAAAAGTTGGGGTAGCAAAATGTAACTTGAGGATCACTAGGATCAAGGAGTGGGACTGTGGCCTCAACCCCATTCCTTCTCCAAGTGGATCTTTAGCATAAGTAGCTGCTCACCAAACATACTGTACCAGTATTCCTGAAGCAAAGCATATATAATTCAAACATCTGGAATTTATGTGAAGCTGACATATGTATATGGAGAAGTCTGTTGTGCTGAATGTGAGATTATGCATATATAAAAGTGGGGGTGTGCAGTGTTTCAGATTTGATTTCAGAAGGATGCTTCAGAACATGTGGGATACAAATGTAGTACTGCCTGCCACTATTTAAAGCAGCTGCCTCTTTTCTGATCCTGGGATGCTTTCAAGAAATGCAGGCAGGTACCATATTTACATTCCTGCTTGCTCCAAACTCCCTTTGTGGAACTGACCTCAAAAGTGCTGAGACAGCCCTAATAATCAGTGTGTCTGTACATGCAAATCAGTAAAGTTGAAAATTCTCATTCTGTCAGCTACAGGTAACACAAAAGGTAATGATGACCTTTACAGGGCAGGAGATGCCACCCTTCCTTCACAAAACAAAAGCTGCTTGTTCCTGGATCTCAAAAGCTACCTCTCTTTTCTTTCCCTGTGCAGGCAATATCAGTAGCCTATGGCTACTTTCTGCTGTTAGGAAACTTGGAGTAAAAAGGAGAATGGCAGCTCTTAACAATGGTTGCTCCATCCTAAAATACTTTTTCCATGTCCCTTGAACTATAATACAGAGGCTATTATTGTAGTATGTGTGTGTGCATGCACGCGCATGTGTGTGCCTTCATGTCAGTTTTTGACTTCTGGTGACTGCCTGGACAAGTCCCTGCAGTTTTAGTGGCAAGATTTCAGAAGTAGTTTGCCAGTTCCTTCTTCCTAGGGCTGAAAGAGAATGACTGGCTTCACCCAACATCACCCAGCTGGCTTTGTGCCTAAGGCAGGACTAGAACTGATGGTCTCCTGGTTTCTAGCCTGATGCTTTAACCACTACACCAAAATGGCTATCATTATTGTAATAGCACTCTGTGTATCTGGCACACTTTACTACACTCAATAGCACCGTATCACATTAACTGATATTAAACAGTATCAGCTAAGATACTAAGTGAAGGCAGTAGTGGTAGGGTCAAAATATTATCAGCCATGGAAGATTACAGGGTGATTTGGGGACAGTTGCTTTCTCACAGCCCAACCTCTCTCTCAGGGTCATAGTTAATGCTGTGAAAAAAAAGCAAGAGGGAGAATATGGATGTTGTATTAAGCTCCTGGATAAAAGGCAAGAATCAATCAATTAATTAATTAATTAGCTAGTCACACTAGGCCTTCCTGGTTGTCAGGTTAGTAATCCACCCCCAAAGTGTGGTGCTTTAGGTGAGAACACAACTTTGTTCAGCAGGTCCTGCTGGGCAAAGATCTACCATCTGTACTAGAGTTCAGACTGCAGTTATGAAACAGGATGCACTCCTCTGCTACCTGAGGGAGAGGAAGGAAGGGGAAGGAAAGGGAAGGGATTCATCTATGGTGGTGGCCAGAAATTTCTCTGCTTCCCTGCATCGCATATTTTAGGCCCAGTTCTCTCCCTAAAATCAAACAATAAAAAGGTATTCTTTAGTAATGATATATAGTAACTGTAGCTCCCCACTTTATTTCAGGGCCATTCTTGGGGATTTTTGTCAACAAGGACTGGACAGAGGAACCCTCAGCCCCTCAAAGAAAGATCATCATCTGCAGTTTTAATGTTAGGATTTCAGCCCAAGAAGGCTCAAAATGACAACATCAACCAGTGTCACTGCAAATGTGTATTCTTCCTTTACCAACCAAGCATGTAAGATTAAAGAATAAAAGCTTACAGGTCAGGCAAAAATAATGAGGCAGAATTAAAACTCCCATTATTTCAGTTTGATTTAAGTTCTTGAATGTGGCAACAATTTGCCATGTCATTTAAACTTAGCCCTCAGCTGCTATGGTGCAATGTTTGTGTGCCATAGCAGCGCCTTTGTTGCTGAGTTACAGATTAGCCTCCCAGTGTTGTGTATGAACAGAAGACTGGATTTAAGCAAACACTGATATGTATGTGCAAAGGCTGAAGAGCTTTTTCCTTGCTCCTTCAGCATCATCACAATTAAATGAGGCCTAAATCTAGATGTTCAGCCACCTGCTCCACAAACTAGCTAAGAAACAGAGGAAATATATGTCAGGGTGGATGAATGCACTCCAACTCGGCTTCATTAAGCCGTCTGGGTGGTGAGTAATTAAAAGGAGATGCTGATACTCCCTCCGGCTGCGTTCCACACTGACTACGCGGCCTCCAATCCACCCCCGTCTCCTGGCCAGCAAGTGCGGAAGTGGGGAATTTCCTGGCACCAGATGCGGAACAGGAAAGCGGAAATGAAAACAGCAGCAAGTCAAAATAGATTGGGGACGGGAAGAAAAGGAGGTGGGAATGCTTGCCTCTTAAAGGCACAGGATTATCCACAGGCCAGAGAGGAAATACTGTAAATTTATTCAAAACAGATGGATGAGTGTTCCGGGAGGGACATGGTTTCTCTCTGCTCACCCATCAACAAAACCACTGCAAAAGGCTCACCCCACAACACAGTTTTTTTCCCCCTCTCATTAGCCCGTTCAAAGCATTGCATTGCATGGGAGCAATTTAGGACAAGATTGTAGGTGGCCCATGGCTGTATAGAAAGAAAAGAATGCATCACACTGCTTTACTTTTGAATGAGGTGCTAATTCCTAGCTCTGTCAACCCAATGCATAGTGTGAGAATTATCACTACCCCACCCTTAAACAAGACTCACAAAGTTGAAGAAATAAGTTCAGTTCTCCTTGAGAGCTGTGAGCATAATAGAGTGCTAAAGATGTTGCCTCCTTTTCTTCTTGCTGAGACTGTTTTAGTAGTCTGAAATGAGGAAATGCTGTATTTCCCAAGCCACAGAGGTAATTTGCATTGTGACAATGCTGTGACTGGCTGCAGAGTCAGTTAGCATTCCAGAATGAATCCATATTAAATGGATTTGAATAGACATCCTCAAGAAGGAAGAAAGCATACAGTATCTAGCTGGCCTTAAACTCTCAAGAGTCTTTTTTGCAGATGTGCCCAAGATAATCTAATTTTGTTCCCTATGTTCTGTTATTGGCAGATATACCAATAAATAACAGATAGTCCTCCCAAGACATTATTTCTGTTGTATGCTAATTGGCTTCAAGTACTGATGTGGCTTTTTAAAATTGATTTATTGATGATAAACTTGCTTCTGGACCACACTGATTCCTTTTTCCAGGGAGCAGACCTTCCTAATAGTCCAGGAAATATATTGAGAATTCATTGTTCATATTGGCTTGGTTAAGAGTCATATTGGCGGACAAACAAATTGCATTCTTAACACATTAAGAAAATTTGGCATCTTTAACAATAATTACTTTATTGATATAGCGAAGTAAATATTTCCAATATGTTGCAGTGCACTTGTGCAACTATGCTTATGTTGTCTAAGAAAATGTTCCACTCCCAACAGGATAGCACCTCTACTTGGCAAGAGGAGTTTTAAAGGAAGGTGTTATCTTTTCACCAAGGAGGAGACATGGGCTGGGGATTTTGAAGATAGGACATCACTACAGCAGAGATGGACAACCTGGTGAAAGGATAGTAGTGACAGAATTATTGTAGAATCCTTAACATTTTATCCACAGTAATATCAAAATTAATTACAATTATCCCAACATTCCAAATAGGTAGTCAAATTTAAAATGTTTGTTTGTTTGTGTTTATCAATCAAATTTATCACCGCCCATCTCCCCCACACAGAGGGACTCTGGGTGGTTTATCTACATGCACTCAGGAATATGTATTTGATATCAGTCTAAATTTCTTTCTTGCAAGTGCTTTCCTCAGCAACAATTAGCAACTGAGAAACTAAACAAATACTTCTTGCCCTTGAAGCCTCAACTAGAGGTGGCTCACAAAACAAATAACTTCTACCAAATTAACAAGAAGTGATTTAATTTATAATCCTTAGCCTTTACTGAAATTCACTGAATGATTTTTTCAGGCAGAAAAGGACTAAAACTTCAGAATTTAAACAAGAAAATAGAGTTTTCTATGAGAAAAGCAGAATAATATCAATTTAAAAATACTTTATTGTTAGATTCAAGCATTATAATCCCAAAAAGGAACAGAACAGTCTGAAAAAGAGGTCAATGGACAAGAGGATAAATTAGAAAGGGAGAAAGAGCTAGTTTATTACTTAAGCTGCTGACACAACTAGAGAAAGGGGGAATCGTTACTTATAGGCTAAATCCTCAAAAATGCAAAAATCAAGGATTTCCACATCTACTGGACAGCGCCCATACCGGGTTCCAAAACTGTAATGGGCCCCTAAAACTGCCAGCAGAGTTGCTTTCACAGTGTAAAAATCTGAGGCAATCACCTATTTATCAGAAAGGAAGATAATCCCATAGGCATCTGCTGATAGCTCCAGTAGTGAAAATAAGATGAGTGCAGTGACAGTGTAATTCAAAACCTACCCCTCTGTACTTGCATTCTGGCATCAGACAGATGTATTTAAGCCATAGGGTTTGCATTGTGACATCACGATGTATGTTTCATCACTCTCTTTCCTCCAGGAACTCTTATGGGTGATCTTAAATTCAAGACAACCTCCCTCCCTCCTCAAAAAAGAAAGATTAAAGAGGGGGGAAAACCCATAAATAAAAAAACCCATGTACTGCCCAACTTCATTGTCATGTAAACCCAGGTTGCCAACCAGTCCTGGAGATTTGCTCCCCTCAATAAATTTGTCCATGTGTTAACTTGTATATTATGTAGAAACATATATAAAAGCCCACAGCCATAAAAGAACAAAGCAGCAACAAAAACAAATTGAATAACTATTGATTAAAATGAATTGCCTGTAAAATGACACACCCCATAATAATTGATTCCTATCTGCACGTACATATACATACCATTCTCATATATAGAAAACCCTGTCATACAAATCTAGAAGTACAAACATACACAATCCACTTCTTTTCAATACAATAGCAAAAAAGAAGAAAAGAAATGGAAATACAGGTAGGAGGTAGTTGCACTATAAAGGGAAAGGAAGAAAATACATTGAAAGAAACTGCATAAGGTTAAGAACTTATCAAGCAGAGGGAAAAAAAGCAGCTCTATTGAGGCTTTACAAAAAGAGTTTAAATTCATCATGCAAGCAGAGGGGAGCCCCACCCCACTCAAGTCTCCCAGGTGATAAAGGTTCAAAGGGATTGATATTTACAGGCATTTCCTCATGGCAGATGTAAACATGAAACCCTGTGAAGATCAGATCACTGAGGTGACTTGAAGCTTGTGTGACTTTTAATCCTAGGATGTTTGCTTCCACATGTAAAGTGTGAATGTCCAGAATGAGTCAAAGGAATATGCTATCACTGCTTTTGCCTCTCCACTGATGGACTCCAGATCCATTTTTCTAGAGTCCTTACTTACAGTGAGGTAGAAGTTGCTGCTCCCTTTCAATAGTGCCTGCTTCTTAAAGTAACATCTCTTCTATTCTGTAAATATAACATCTATCTCAATTCCAAGGAGCCTTTGAAAGGGTGGACAATGAGGCAGGTTTACCTGGATCCCTTGCATACACGTTAAGAGGTAAAGAGGCAAAATGGAGATGCTCAGGCAAAAGAAGCTAATAAAAATTTACCACAAAAGCTAGTTTTCTAGATTCCATTATTTGGCAACTTTTCTTGTCAGTGGTGATGTACCACACTGCTCTTCCAGGAGTATAAACTCAGCAGAAAGGCCAACACAAGGAAGAGAAGGCAACTTCAGTTATCAATCTATCATGGAGCCATCAAGGCTTCATTTTGATGAGAGGTGAAACAGCTTTTATTTTGAACAGAGGGGGTCCCCATCAGCTGGAAAGCTACTCAAATCAAATGAAAGACAAGAATCAGTAAGCTTTTTGGGCTGATGGGCATATTTGGAATTTTGAGAACTTCGGTATTAGCATTCCTGAAAAATAATTTCCAGGGCAAGACCTATGTACTCAGAAATGACTACCATGGGAAACCAGGACACAATACAAGTCTGAAAGATGTAAAAGAATATGGCTCACATGAAACTGCTCATCATCTGTTTGGTGTCTTCTGAGCTCCTAGAGTTGGCAAAGCTGATAAATGAGCAGTAGACAGCAATCCAAGCACACCACTTTAGCTGCAAACACCATAGAAAAATACGGTGAGAGCCTCATGGGGTCACAAAAATGTATCAGAGTTATTCACGTTTAACAATATTTTATTTATTTATCAAACTTTATCACTGCCCATCTCTCCCACATGGGGTTTATAAATATTCCACTTTGTTCTTCCTGGGAACTCAGGGACAGTCTTCAGTTTTAAAAACTAATAAATATTGCTAAAGCATATTCATGGCCAAGTTACTTATAAAACACATATGATTAAAAATAAATAATTAAAGCCATATTAAAGAATTCAGACTTTTTCAGTTGTCAATGAGAAATATGAACTGAAAATTCTAACTTCAAAAGAGACATATATGACATACGAAGTTGTGTGCTTTAATAATCTTAACAAGAAAATGTATATGTTGAGAATTAGTATTGCAGAACTTATGAGGATTAGAAAAAACACATCAACATTCCTTCAACATTTTGTTAACACATTCAGATAGAGATTTATTATTTGTGAAATACCACCATACAGATCTCAACATACTGTTATTACAGAGTAGGTTTTTCTGGATTTTTTCCTAAACTTTGTATGTTGTCATTCCCAAATAGAAACTCATGCAAAGCTTTCTCTTTTTTTAGATTATTTTAGCACCAGTTAAAAGATTTGACACTGTAGGTGTAGACTATTCTTATTTGAATAAAGCCTTGGCCATCCGTAAAAAGATGGTGATGACTGAGGATCAAATAAATGGCACTGAGTAAAGCTTATACACATCTCATAATTAAGTTGCACTTCTATATATACTAACCTGATGATGGCTTCTAAGTTATATAACTAATTGTTATTTCATACAAGCCATCCATTCAGAGCACACAGCTGAATTACTATTAGAGTATCTGTCTCTTAATGCTATCAGAGATCTGTTATAATTAAACTCTTAGATGTTTTAATCTAGAATTGAGATCTGAATAATATGAGTTGTTGTAAAGTAACTGACATATTTTCAAAGATGTTTATATATGATGGGACTATTACCAGTTGATGGGTATTATTATCGCTTTTACTTAGAAGAGAAGTGATGTTATCCTCTAGGTACAATTTAGATCCCTTAGGCAGAATCAAACTGAAATTAATGAAAGGCATCCTAGTATAGGATACACCTTTATATACTGCCTGTGGCATGGATATATAGTGAACCATTCATCCAATGAAAGGAACTTCATTTTAACTATTCTGTCATCTATAATGTTCCATAATACTTACACAGCCTTTAGAGGCAGTCTTGATTTCTTCTGGAATCATTTATATTAATACACCTTCAACAGCCTATGTTAGCTTCACTCAAACTACTAAAAATAAACTCCATTAATATGAATTGAAACATTAAGCTATTAATTCACTGCCAAGAGTTAAATAGTAACTGGTCAGCCTTTGGGGGTTGAAAGGGAAATGTCTAAACTGAGATACATTGTGCAGTTAATCCAATTCAACCCAGGGAAGAAGGAAAACTGGAGCTTATGAAGAATCATCCAGTTCTTATTGCAGAATGGTAGGATTATACCATCCAATAGCAATTCAGTAGTTATATAGTAATATGCAAGTAGTATAACATTTTACTTGATTTGTTCAGCTAGAGCTCTTGATGTCTTTCAGTCAAAAGCTGGGTATTCTAATACTCACTTTCAGCATTAAGCCACACATACTGAAAATCATTCCTAGCAGATTCATATAATCTGGTGTGGGATCTTCCAAGGTAGGGTTGTTTTCTGTAGTTGGAGGCTTGTATCTGCAAATGAAAACTCATTAGAGAGAAAAGCAAAAGTATTATATTCAAACATAAAACAAATGTTTCTAGCTACAATTTCAAACTGGGGAGCAAAACTTAAACTGTACTTTCCCTGCAAAAAATAAAATGTCATGCACAAAGTCAACAGCCTGAAAAAAGAAATGGCATCAAGGTTCAGCATCTTTCTCCCCCAAGTTATACTTCACCATGCTGCAGAAAGATCTCTCCAAATTATAATAAAGGCTGTTTTGTTTCAACCACTTCAAATAAAAAAGAATAGGAGAGGAGTCTTGTTTCAATATGCACAAAAGAGGCAGGATTTTGAGCTAAGCTCTGTAGTTATATAAAATCTGTGTACAGATAGACCTCATTTAGTGAATGCTTTTTAGTGACCATTCATAGTTACGACGATGATGAAAAAGTAACTTTACGACCAATCCTCTCATTTATGACCTTCACAGGTCTGTAAAGCAAAGGAAAGCTGAAGTAAGATCATAAGCACAGTTGCAGTTTCACTTAGCAAACATTTTGCTTAATAATGGAGTTGCCAGTCCCAACTGTGGTCACTAAATGAGCACTACCTTTAATAGTGCTAGTATTACTAAATAATGTAATAAAAATCATATTCTGAAGCACTTGTAACTCTTCAATATATAAGCCTCATACAGGTAGCCCTCGGGTTACGATGGCAATTGGGACTGGGATTGCCTTCACTAAGCAATGCTGTTGTAAAGCATGACATCACATGACCACATCATTTAACAATGGCAATCCCAGCAGTCCTGATTGCCATCATAACCCCAGGATGCGTGGATCGTTAGGTGGGAAGAGGTGGGAGTCCCAGGTAAGGAGTGCGAGAGGGATGTGTGGGTGCTGCGGACACTAAGGAGCACGGGCAGGTTGGTAGGGGCTGTGGGAACGCTGGTGGAGGCCTCGGACAGGTCGGTGGAGTCTGTGGGAGGGCTGGCGGATGCTGCAGGAGGGCAGGGAGGTGCTGCGGGTGGGTGCACATGATAGAGTGCAGGTGGGAGATGCTACAGAATATGAGATCCCTGGGATCTCGTACTCCATAGTGGGCTCCTCAGGACAAAAAGCAGCAGGAGCAACTTACTGGGGTGACTTGCGACCTTCCCTACCGGCCTCATTAACTTTGCTTGTGGGAAGCTGGCAGGGAAGGTCGCAAATGGCAATCACGTGACATGGGTCACTGTGATGTTGTAATCGCAAGCCAGACACCCAAGCATCTGGATTGCAATCACGTTACTGTGGGGACACTGCAATGGTCAGAATTTCAAGGGCCAGCCATAAGTCCATTTTTCAGCACAGCTGTAACTTTGAACGTTCACTGAACAAATGGACATAAGCCAAAGACTACCTATGTAGGCAAAGATGACATTTAAGGCTCAGAAATCAAGATGAATTATCTCTCTTTATTGGATTCCTCTGATAAAAGGGGCTTCCATAAGTAAAAACCATGCAAAAGATGTAGGGCTCTCTTCTGCCTCATTCCATACATTTTTGGAATTGTTCTCTACAGATATAAGCAAAGTTGATATAGATACAGGCAAGAAAGTGAAGTAAAGAGAAAAAAAATCTGGAACAAAGGAGAGATTGTTGAGATGTGACTCCGGACAGCTGCTACTTGTAAGAAGACCACAGAAACTGCCGTTTTACTGTCAGCTTATGAGCGAAGTGGCTGGGAGTTGGGACTGCATCAGTCTCACACTCGCAAAGCAGCCTTATGGACATTAAGCTTGACCAAGCCTTTTATCTTAATCACTTCTACGGATTATTTTTTTTACTTCTTGTATATTGGAGAGATTAAGACCCTTCGGACTGGCAAGGTTTTACTGTATTCATCCGGTGAGTCTTCGCCTCCTTAAAAGACAACAGTGTAAATTTGATTTTAAACATTTTGAAAATATATGATTTTTTGGGACTATGCAGCAAAGGATCATTACCTTGCCACGGTGCTGGAGCTTGAGCACCTCAATGATGCCATGAGCTAAACCGTGAAGGGCCACCCAAGACGGGAAGGTCATGACAGAGAGGTCAGATTAAATGCGATCCCTGGGGAAGGTAATGGCAACCCACCCCAGTATTCTTGCCATGAAAACTAAATGGATCAGTACAACCAGAGATATGTCGGTATACCATCAGAAGATGAGACCCCCAGGTCGGAAGATGGTCAAAATGCTACTGGGGAGGAACAGAGGATGAGTTCAACTAGCCCCAGACGTGATGACACAGCTAGCTCAAAGCCGAAAGGACAGCTAGCAGGCGACGGTGCTGGTGGTGAACGGCGAATCCAATGTTCTAAGGATCAACACACCATTGGAACCTAGAATGTAAGAACTATGAGCCAGGGCAAATTGGATGTGGTTATCGGTGAGATGTCAAGATTAAAGATAGACATTTTGGGCGTCAGTGAACTGAAATGGACTGGAATGGGCCACTTCACATCAAATGACCACCATATCTACTACTGTGGACAAGAGGACCACAGAAGAAATGGAGTAGCCTTCATAATTAATAGTAAAGTGGCTAAAGCAGTGCTTGGATACAATCCAAAAAATGACAGAATGATCTCAATTCGAATTCAGGGCAAGCCATCTAACATCACAGTGATCCAAATATATGCCCCAACCACAGATACTGAAGAAGCTGAAGTAGAGCAGTTCTATGAGGATCTGCAGCACCTACTGGACAACACGCCTAAAAGAGATGTTATTTTCATCACAGGAGACTGGAATGCTAAGGTGGGCAGTCAAATGACACCTGGAATTACAGGTAAGCATGGCCTGGGAGAACAAAACGAAGCAGGACATAGGCTGATAGAATTTTGCCAAGACAACTCACTCTGCATAACAAACACTCTCTTCCAGCAACCTAAGAGATGGCTTTATACATGGACATCACCAGACGGACAACACCGAAATCAGATTGACTACATCCTTTGCAGCCAAAGGTGGCGGACATCTATACAGTCGGTAAAAACAAGACCTGGAGCTGACTGTAGTTCAGATCACGAACTTCTTATTGCACAATTTAGGATCAGACTAAAGAGATTAGGGAAGACCCACAGATCAGCTAGAAATGAGCTCACTAATATTCCTAAGGAATATGCAGTGGAGGTGAAGAATCGATTTAAGGGACTGGACTTAGTAGATAGGGTCCCGGAAGAACTCTGGACAGAAGTTCGCAACATTGTTCAGGAGGCGGCAACAAAATACATCCCAAAGAAAGAGAAAACCAAGAAGGCAAAGTGGCTGTCTGCTGAGACACTAGAAGTAGCCCAAGAAAGAAGGAAAGCAAAAGGCAACAGCGATAGGGGGAGATATGCCCAATTAAATGCAAAATTCCAGAGGTTAGCCAGAAAAGATAAGGAATTATTTTTAAACAAGCAATGCGCGGAAGTGGAAGAAGACAATAGAATAGGAAGGACAAGAGACCTCTTCCAGAAAATTAGAAACATTGGAGGTAAATTCCAGGCAAAAATGGGTATGATCAAAAACAAAGATGGCAAGGACCTAACAGAAGAAGAAGAGATCAAGAAAAGGTGGCAAGAATATACAGAAGACCTGTATAGGAAGGATAACAATATCGGGGATAGCTTTGACGGTGTGGTCAGTGAGCTAGAGCCAGACATCCTGAAGAGTGAGGTTGAATGGGCCTTAAGAAGCATCGCTAATAACAAGGCAGCAGGAGACGATGGCATCCCAGCTGAACTGTTCAAAATCTTGCAAGATGATGCTGTCAAGGTAATGCATGCTATATGCCAGCAAATTTGGAAAACACAAGAATGGCCATCAGACTGGAAAACATCAACTTATATCCCCATACCAAAAAAGGGAAACACTAAAGAATGTTCAAACTATCGAACAGTGGCACTCATTTCACATGCCAGTAAGGTAATGCTCAAGATCCTGCAAGGTAGACTTCAGCAATTCATGGAGCGAGAATTGCCAGATGTACAAGCTGGGTTTAGAAAAGGCAGAGGAGCTAGGGACCAAATTGCCAATATCCGCTGGATAATGGAAAAAGCCAGGGAGTTTCAGAAAAACATCTATTTCTGTTTTATTGACTATTCTAAAGCCTTTGACTGTGTGGACCATAACGAATTGTGGCAAGTTCTTAGCGGTATGGGGATACCAAGTCATCTTGTATGCCTCCTGAAGAATCTGTATAACAACCAAGTAGGAACAGTAAGAACAGACCACGGAACAACGGACTGGTTTAAGATTGGGAAAGGAGTACGGCAGGGCTGGATACTCACCCTACCCATTCAACTTGTATGCAGAACACATAATGCGACATGCTGGGCTTGAGGAATCCAAGGCTGGAGTTAAAATTGCTGGAGGAAACATTAACAATCTCAGATATGCAGATGATACCACTTTGATGGCTGAAAGCGAAGAGGAACTGAGGAGCCTTATGATGAAGGTGAAAGAAGAAAGTGCAAAAGCTGGCTTACAGCTAAACCTCAAAAAAACCAAGATTATGGCAACCAGCTTGATTGATAACTGGCAAATAGAGGGAGAAAATGTAGAAGCAGTGAAAGACTTCGTATTTCTAGGTGCAAAGATTACTGCAGATGCTGACTGCAGTCAGGAAATCAGAAGATGCTTAATCCTTGGGAGAAGAACAATGACAAATCTTGATAAAATAGTTAAGAGCAGAGACATCACACTGACAACAAAAGTCCGCATAGTTAAAGCAATGGTGTTCCCTGTAGTAACATATGGCTGCGAGAGCTGGAGCATAAGGAAGGCTGAGAGAAGGAAGATAGATGCTTTTGAACTGTGGTGTTGGAGGAAAATTCTGAGAGTGCCTTGGACTGCAAGAAGATCAAACCAGTCCATCCTCCAGGAAATAAAGCCAGACTGCTCACTTGAGGGAATGATATTAAAGGCAAAACTGAAATACTTTGGCCACATAATGAGAAGACAGGACACCCTGGAGAAGATGCTGATGCTAGGGAGAGTGGAAGGCAAAAGGAAGAGGGGCCGACCAAGGGCAAGATGGATGGATGATATTCTAGAGGTGACGGACTCGTCCCTGGGGGAGCTGGGGGTGTTGACGACCGACAGGAAGCTCTGACGTGGGCTGGTCCATGAAGTCACGAAGAGTCGGAAGCGACTAAACGAATAAACAACAACATGCAGCAAAAGGGTGCTTAGTAAATGGAATCTGGAAAGTTAATAATGGATTAAGGGACCAGAGGGATTTGGTATTATAGTTTTGAATTGGAGGTATCTTCTCACAGGAAAATGGCAATTGCTTTGATTTTTTTTATGATAAGGAGGCCTTGAATGTTCGACATTACAGGGAGCCAGAGGATGAAGCAAATAGAACAGAATTCCTTAGTGCAAACTTTTGAATACCTCTCAGCTAAGTTACTGGATAGAATAGATTAATTGCTTGAGAAAGTGGACAGAATATTTATTTATTTATTACTCAAATTTAGCCACCACCCATCTCCCCCAGAAGAGGGACTCTGGGTGGTTTACAATAAAATCCCACATAAAACATAAACATTAAAATCACATAAAACAATTATGATAAAACACAATAAATAAATAAAATCCAAGAGAAATGTAAAATCCAGGCTGGTGGGAGGGACTCTACGGTGCGAGCCATCCCCAAGAATGGTTATTCACTTTCCCGCCCCAGAAGAGACTCTAATATGCTCTAATGAAGTTGTAAAACAAGAACAAGTTGTAATGGATGTCTATGAAATCAATTTGAAGGGGGATTTAAATGTAATACAAACTGATCTGATGGATGACTTATTCCCTAAAGGAGATGAACGGACATCAAACCAGGAAACTGATTTGGATAATTTTTTTCTTCTGGATATACAAAAGAGCTCTGCTAAGGTTTGGAAAGACTTTTTTAGAAGTGACAAACAAAAGGATAAACTTTACCTATTGGACATACAAAAGAAATCTGTTAAAGTTCTAAAGGATTTTTGCCTTGATACACAGATGACCAGCAAATTACTTCTGGGACTTTTCTTGGAGGGATTAAAGAATAATTTTAAAAATTCAGGGAATATTTATAAGGTTGGCTTGTTTGACCAGGGCTAAAAGAAGAAAAAAAAAAAAGAGAAGAAAGAAGAAGAAGAAAAAGTCCCCCTTTGGGGGAGATGGGCGGTGACAGAAATTTGAAAAATAAATAAATAAATAAGTTAGTTGGTTAGTTATATCTGGTTGCCCTTATTGGACTTTTGCTGACAAAGAATGATTTGCAAAGCATTTGGATTTTGTTTTTTGTTTTTTTAATCTAAAACATGAGTTATGGGGAGAAGAGAGATTATCTTTTATTTAGAGATGGTGATAAGCTACTAAAATTGTTTTTACCTGCTGGGATGAAGGGGAAAGTTACTTCTTTTCTTTCTCTTTTTTTCTTTTCTACACTCCCTCCCCTCCCCACTTTTTTGTTTGCATTTTTGTAGTTTCAATTGACTTTTATTCTTATCACTTATAATTCTTAATAACATTATTTGAAAAAAAACAATGCAGAGAGTTTGCAAATCTTTTACAAATTTGCAACTTGATGCATATATACTTGTATATAAATTCTTCTAAACTCAATTGGCATATTTGTGAGTAATCACACAAAGGATTGTACAGACAATCTCATTTGTGGCAGCCTAATTTAACTACATAGTTGAACAAGATTTAAACACATGGGTGTGTTTCTACTGCTCCATTCGGTATTATAGTTATCACTATCTGCTCTTAGCTATTTCTTAAATGTTGAGATAAAAAAGAAATAATACGCAGAAAAACAACAAGAAAACAACTTCATTTATTATCAGAGCTAATTATCAGACATCTTTAGTTTGGCAAAACAAAACAAAACAAAACAAGTCACGTATATCAGCACATTATCTTAGCACTGAATTTCAGATAATGACAAAAATTATTATCAGGATCAGATTTAATATGTTGAAGTCACATGACATTAGATTTCACTTGAACATTAGGAGTGCTTTTGTAATAATAACAGCAATTGCTGCATTTGCACTGGGAATCTCAAGCTCTGCAATGAGAAGAGAATTGGATTAGCTGACCCCCTCCACCTTCCTTCATATCCGTCTTGATATGCATCCTCATAATGGCATTTTTAAAAATCTAGCTATGAAAAATGTATTTGACACTTCAATAGTTCTACTTTAGAGATTCATATTCAAGCAACCACTCTACTTTATTTCTTCATTCTGTTTTCCAACTTATTTTCTGAAACTCAAGCCATAATTACTACTACTGTTTGTTGTTACTAAATTTTACTACATGTATTCTATATTGCAGAAACAACTAACACTTCCAAAACTGTTACGTAAGTAGGCATGCTGTAAGACCATAACTACTTACATACAGTTTTGGAAGTGTCAGTTATTTCTGCATTATAGAATACATGTCTACTTATGGTATGATAAAGTTAAAAGTTGAAGTTAACAAGGATTTTAAAAATCATTTTGCTAGGAGTGCCATACTGATAATCTGGAATAAATATAAGGTAAGACTGTCTCCTAATATACCATTATGGTTGTCACCTCAAGAAGCATTTGTTAGAAGAGAAAATGAGGGAGGAATAAGTTGGTTAAAATATAAAGACTTGTTACATGTTAAAGATGGGGAACTAAAACTTAAAACAAGGGAAATGTTAAGAGTTGGAAGGTTTTACATGTCATTAGTTCACCTATGCACAATTATTAGAATGTTTTAAAGTGGATAAAAAAATTATAAATTTGTTAATGAAATAACTCAGTTTGAAATGGAACTTTGTATAAATGATGAACATGTTATTACTAAAATGTACAAAATCTTGTTACAGATGAATTTCGAACATGAACAGGTTAAAGAATGTATGATTAAATGGGCTAAGAACTTTGCATATAATATTAAGTTGGAGCAATGGGAAAATATGTGGAATAAAGGTTTGAAATTCACTTTGAATTACAACTTAAAAGAAAATTTTTATGAGATGATATATTGTTGGTATTTAACTCCCTTAGTTGTCAAAAATGTATAATGATGCAACTAATGTTTGTTGGAAATCTCTGGTGGACTTGAGAGAAGGCTAAAAAGTTCTGGGATCAAATATGTATTACTATTCAAAAGATTCTTAAAGTTAATATACAAAAAAACCCCAGAACTGTTTCTTCTGAGTTTGATGGAGAAGGAGTTAGAGAAACAACATGGAGTTTTGCTATTATACATGATAGACTTTTATATGAACAGTGATGGAAAGATCCACAAATACCTACAGTTGAAGATTGGATTGTTAAATTAATGGACTTGGCTCAAATGGCTAAACTAACAGCACTAATAAGAGAACACTCTGTTTCTGGATTTATATCTATTTGGCAACCACTTTTAGAGTACTTGCTTGTGGTAGAAAAAAATGAAATTTTGTTCTTGGCTTTTAGTGATTAAATAGTTTGTTTTATTAGAAATGTTACTATGGTTTAACTAATGGTAAGAGATTATATTTGTAAATTTATATCTGTATTGGAGAAAGTTGGAAGTCACTTTCTGTCTTTGTTTTCTGTCTATTGACACTTCTTTAGTTTTTTTTTCTTTTTTCTTTAATTCTATTCTCTATCTTTTCTATCCTTTCTTTGTATTTTAATTATATTTTGAAAAATAATAGCTCTAAAAAAACTGTATGTAAGGAAAATATATTGCCTCTTCCCTCATGTACATTCAAATAATATACCAAACAGAAAGTCACTCATATTTTAATAATGCACTATTAAAATAAATGGACTAGAGCCATGCCTGTCTTATTTCAATACACCAATACATTTTTCTCTGAACTGAAGCTTTAGCCTGAAATTAGCCATATCAAATAATGTTATGGTTTCTTCAGGCTTTCTTCAGGCATCAATTTATCCTCACTTTGAAGTTGCACTATTAAGTACCCTTGGACTTTTCTAGATAATCAACATTTAGTAAACTATAAGCAGTTAGGCTAGAGTTAAAGGAACTGGGCAACAAATTAAGTGAAAACTCTAACTCTTTTGTTGTCATTTAATAGTTGCTGGATTTTTGTATCTGGAACTGGGAGTTTTAAGTTAGCTACTAACTTACTACAGGGCACACAGACTTAGTTCTTGAAAGTAAATAATACTTTCACACTTCAAAGCATTCCATTTTTCAGGAAAAGTGCCAGTCTTCCACCGCCATGAGTTGTGAATGTAGTGCTGTGTGAAATGTGATTATGCAAATTACAGCATCACTGCACCTTTTGAACAGTACCCATGAAACTGCCGTGGGAGACTGCTCATAGCATTTTGTAAGCTTTTTTTTAACCCTTCCCCAGTACTTTATTATTAATATAATAATAATAATAATATCATCAGCTCTGGGCAGACCCACCTGTAA
Source organism: Candoia aspera (assembly GCF_035149785.1). NCBI lineage: Eukaryota > Metazoa > Chordata > Lepidosauria > Squamata > Candoiidae > Candoia > Candoia aspera. The sequence continues at coordinate 97,066,211 of NC_086154.1, read as the reverse complement.
ATAGCAAGGCCAAAGTCTGACCTTTCAAAATCGAATCAATATGTAAATAACCTCTCGCTCTCACCAGGTTACACATAGGTATTATTGCCAGAGAATCAGGGCCCATTTTAATCGTTTGAAACTATCTGTCCTTTCGCAATATTTGTCCCCAGTCCCCCTTTTCTACCATGACAGAGATTTGTTCCTATGTGATTTTCCATCGCTATCCCTAAAATGACAGTAGCCAGGCCCCTCTCGCGACCTCGCTATGATGTTGCCATAGTGACTCCAGGCAAGTCACGTGCCATCATTCGTGACTTGTCCGTTCGAACTTCCTCTGTGCTACAGCAACTCCGGGCCCAATTCGTGACGTTACCATGCCAACTCCCAATCCCACACTACAGCTGACCTGAGAATGCGGTTGGGACGCCGCGGGTCTGCCATGCTGTTGCTAGACATCCCACTTTGCCGCGGGCTACTGACAACGACCTCCTTCAGGACTGCAGCAACTTCCGCTTCCTTTCAGTGCCCCAGGGGGATGATTAAAAGTGTAACACCCTCGAGTTTAGGCGTTTTAGTTCCGGTCTATGAGCACGCTGATGTTGACTCGAGAGGCCTTGAAACTAAAATTTCTGGAGGAGGAGGAGGAGGTATGTCGTAGCCCTTCCTTTCTCGCGTGGGGAAACTACGCTGAGCAGGGTGGAACTAATGAAACTAGACTGGAGGAGTAAATTGACGAGTTGACGCCTGTATTTTCCTATAATCTTTCTTCTTGCTATTTCGTAAGTAAAAGCTGCAAGAGATTACTAAGAAATGTGAACTATTTTCCCACATGAATAGTTCCATGGTTCAAGGAGGCGGCGGCTGTGTAGGAAACAATTTGATTTCAATAGCTGGCTTTGTTTATATTTCGAGAAATCGAGCTTTGAAAGGATCCCTGGTACAGCCTACCCCCCCACCCTCAAATCCTCTCTCTGATAAAACTTTATTTGAATGTCCGGAGACTCTCCATATAGCAGCATCGTCTGCTACAGACAAAACGAGAGCTGCAGATCTGGGCTGCGAAAGTCCGGACCAGCATTCGATGGCAGCAAAAAGAGATTCGGCTAGCTCATTGCTGCCACATAGTGGTTGTCCGGGTTTGTAGCCCCAGTCAAATACCAACCCCTGTGATTCTTCCCTTCCCTGCTTTATCCTGAATATTTAGTCAGCCTGATACTTTTTTGGACATTCAAAAGCTTGCATCTATTCTGTGAATCTTCAGTTGGTCTAATAAAAAACGGGTTTCAATCCTTGGGTCCCCCATACCCACCCTTGATACAGCTGCTATATAAGAAAGGCACCATAAAGAACAATGAAGTGTTGGTATAATGTCTAGAGAACTAAACCTGCAAAGATTTCGAAAGAAGAGCATTCTCAGCAGACCTTTCTGAAAGTTTAAGATGTCCTAGATATGCTTCAGCAAGATAGGCTTGTAAAGATAACAAGGGGTGTGAAATGTGAGGATGCAAACAGGCTTCTCAAGAAGACTGGCATATTGTTATTCAGCAACTTCCCAAATCTACAATTTACAACATGGGGATATTGTGTTGCTTCTGTGTAACAAGTGTAGTCTAGATGTTTGACAGTTTACTAGATAGCCATTGACTGAAATGATCTATTTTGAAACAAAACTGGTTGCTTAAATAGTGATTGCAACTGACAAATATTTTCTTTGTGTCTCTTATTTTGCAGTAAGGTAGTGTAATTCCAGAGGCAACGAATTCCCAGAAGCAACATAGTCCTAACACAATCTGCATTAGGATATTCCTGATTCTAGAGATTTTGCTGTGGGTGTTCAGTATTATGCACATGGAAAAATCTTTTTAGTGATCAAGCTACGTCTGTGTTATGGCCTTTCCAGAACCCAAGCCCAAGAAGCCTGAGCTTCCCAAAAAATTGCTGGGCACACTAGAATGTAAACAAGGAGCTATAAGAGCAGTTAGATTCAATGGTGAGTGTATTTTTGATTCCATAAGATAGGAATAGTAGTTTTGAGTTATTAGAACTAGGGAAAACTGAGAAGCAAATTTATGTAAAAATAATAGTGTACAACTGTAAGCTTTTAGTAACTCATGAACAGATAAAGAAAACAGTTGTAATGATTGTGAAAAGATAGCTAGATGAGAGATGTATCTTGTTTGTTGGGTAAGAAAGTCTGAAATTGCAAAATGAACAGTGGAATCTGCATCATTCAAGAAGAAATGAAACAGACTGTTTTCTAGGGATTCCCTGGAATTTGCTCAAATAGATAGTGTATAATGAGGCTTGGCTTTTCTTTTTCCCAGTGGATGGAAATTACTGTCTCACCTGTGGCAGTGACAAGTCGCTCAAGCTTTGGAACCCACATAAAGGGACTCTCCTCAAGACGTATTGTGGCCATGGCTATGAAGTCCTAGATGCTGCAGGGTAAGAGCTAGGGGAGATGGATCAACTTTAGTAAAACAAACAAACAAACAAAAATTGCTGTGAAATACCTTAAGACAATTTAAGATAAATAGATGATGGTGAAGGGGGTCTACAAAAGATATTATTTTGCAAAATATAAATAGGTAAAATTCCACAATGAAATAAAAATATACTAAAAATAATCTTGACAATAACTACTCCATAATGTAATTGATAAAGCTAATTTATTTCAAAAATTCAGTATGAAATTAAACAATTTAAGTTATTACTCTTATATAAAACTGTTTCTATGAGGTTTTGGTAAGGAAAAAAAAAGAATGACACAATAATTATCCAGGAAATTCTACTCATTTGCCATATTTTTAAAATCTTGCCCACTCATTCAAACCTTTTTTTACTATCAAAATGACAGGAAACTTACATTTAAAAAACTTGAGAACCTCAGTATATGTTCTGCACTCACATATTACAATGGAAGACTTGCATATACAGCTCTTAAAAACAAAAGTACACTATTGATTTAGATGCTAAGGAAAGTTATTTCTCTTGCTTTTCCCATTCCCTTCTTTATCTCTGCTTTCCATAGATCATTTGATAACAGCCAACTTTGTTCATGTGGAGCAGACAAAACAGTTGTGCTGTGGGATGTTGCCACAGGCCAAGTGATTCGCAAGTTCCGTGGCCATGCAGGGGTAAGACATGTTTTGTCCTTTGAGATGCCTGGAAAATGGGAAGATTCATGTCTTTCTGAAACATGAATTTCTCTGAGTTTCCATCTTAGAGGATAACAGTAATGTGTTCTGCTTCTGAGAGCCTCAGAAGTCTTTTCAAGACTTACAAAGGGTTCATCTGCTCACTCAATGTACTTTAGTTGGATGATTAGGTCCTCTGTGCACAAAAGTCTTTGTCATGTGCCTGCAGCAATCTTTGGCCTGCTGTAGTATTTTAACTTTAGAATATGATTATGACAGCCTATTGATTGTTCTTTTCATGAGCATAGTTAAATGGAATATAAATAATATATTTCTGCTCAGTATACTTGTGTTTGTGTCTTATTGGAAAAATGTAAACCTGTAAACATGTGCACACCTGATACTGGGGCCAAGGATTATAGTGGGATTGGCAATAAGTAGGAGTGGTAAAAAACCTACAGTACCTGATGAAGAGAGTAGTTAAGGAAAAATATAATGCCTAATAGTTATGAAACTATGTAGGAGGTTTGACTAGCTGGGGTTAGGGATGAGATTACAGCTGTGCAAACATTTGAAGGATGCTTTGCAAGGTACATAGGTGTGAACAAAGCATCTCTCCTTGAAGTTGTTTTGTTTTACAGACAAAACTTCTGTGTCTGTTGGCAAATCAAAGTAGCTCTGAATGCATATGCATGCAATGACAACCAAGGAAAGATATTGAAGTAGTCATGCTGAACTTCCTGGTGGCAATGGTTGCTTCAACAGTTTGAGAAAGGATGCTTCATTCACACTAATGCATTTTGCTTTCAATTGCTTTGCACAGCTATGGATGAAATAATAATGGAGAGAAATGTCTGGAATTCCAGCTACTGCAAACGTTTGCAATACTTGAAATGAAGTGTTGAAGGACGGGGGAGTGGGAAGAGAGAATGTAGACTTGTACGCACTGTTCACTTCCAGGAATGGAAAGTCAGATATAACTCGGGAACAATAGCAATCCCTAATCTTTTTATATTTTCTTTTTCTACTGGACAGAAGGTAAATTGTGTCCAGTTCAATGAGGAGGCCACTGTAATTCTTTCAGGTAAGAAATCTTCTTGCCTTGCCTTACATGTTGCTTCTTGATTATTCATCCTAGCCTTTATTTAGCATGCATCTTTGCTTTCCTGCAGGTTCCATTGACTCCAGTGTCCGTTGCTGGGATTGCCGCTCACGCAGACCAGATCCTATCCAAATCTTGGATGAAGCCAAAGATGGCATCTCCAGTCTGAAAGTCTCAGACTATGAAATTCTTACAGGGTAAAGGATAGGATGAAGTTTGAATTGGAAGGGGTAAATTTGGTGCTTTGTTAAACCCAGAGTAGATCCTTTTAGAGAACATGTTAAATATTCTCAACCTTTCCATGTGTGCTTTCATTTTTTAAATAACTTTCTCCTTTTGGAACAGAATCTAAACCATGTGTCAGTTTCTGCTAAAAGATGAGAAGATTAAAGTATGGATTACTGTACTGGAAACTTTCAGAATTCCATAATCCAAACTCACTGATAAGCATGTGTTATGGTACAAGGACATGCATGTTTTGGTTTGAGAATGAGTATTTTTGAAGTGCATGGTTTGAGACTTCAGGGTCAGAGTATTCTCTTAACAGTGTTGCTGTGTTCTTTCCCAGTTCTGTGGATGGACGTGTCCGACGCTATGACCTCCGTGCTGGAGAGCTCTACTCAGACTACATTGGAAGTGAGTATCATATATGGAATATCTGCTAATCTGGTGAAGTGAGAACCACATTTTCCAAGATGTCGCTCCTGTTGTAGGATATAGTGCCTTTACCTGTCTTGTGCTTGACAAATAACTCACGTTTTTTCATCTTCTCTTTGGTAGATTTCCATCAGGTTCAAACTGAAAAGTGTCTGCAAGGATACCAATTGTATCTTCAGGCTCGCTTCCACATTTGGTGATTATGTGCCATCAAGTCACATAATCATTGTCACTGTCAACTCAGATTTTCTCCATGATGCATCCATACACTCTTAGACAATAGTTAGCACGTACTTGGCATAATCTCTGCAAACCACTATTCCTTCCTTTTTTCTTTTTGAGCAGATTCTGAAGGATTTTACCAAGTCTCTCTCTTCTTTATGCACATAGACCCTTATATCCACTGCTTGAAGCAATAACATCCAGCATTGCCACGTTTTCATTATAGGTCCCATTACCTGTGTATGTTTCAGCAAGGATGGGCAGTGTACACTGGCTGCTAGCTTGGATTCTACACTGCGATTGCTGGACAAGGATACAGGCGAGCTACTAGGAGAGTAAGCAAACACTTTTCATTAACTGTGATGCTTCCTTTAGCAGTTGGATTAAGATTGAATCCAGCTATTCCCAGTACAGAAGTATGAGTATGTGTTGAAGAGCAGGATGTAATTGCTTTAAATACACATAGATATTTTAAACATGCATAGACATTTTCCCTTAATTATTAAGTTAGAGAAAAAGATGTATTTATGCAATAGATTTTTATGTATATAGTAAAGATCTTCTGTGGCTATGAATCAGTTTGTTTCAAATTTTCTGTGTCCTTTTTTAAATTAACTTCCTACTTACCCAAGAATTGGTAGCAGCTTCAGGTACCTTACTAGGGAAAAGGGTTCTAAGATGGTCAGGAATAATTTCCTTGTTCTCCTAATTGTATCTCCAGCTACACCGGCCACAAGAATGTAACTTACAAGATGGACTGCTGCCTAAGTGAAAGAGACACACACATTGGGAGCTGCTCAGAGGATGGAAAAGCCTATTTCTGGGATCTGGTTGAGGTGAACAGGATTGGTTGGGAAAATCTAGGGCTTTCTTCTGAGGTAGTCATGTGACTTTTCAGTGAGCTGGTCATTGGGGCAGAACCAGAATTCTACTTGGTTGGACAATTTTTTCTAGAAACAAAGGAGGCAGCCCACCTTCTTTTCCCAGCACCCAGTAACCATCAGCAGGAAACATTAGACATCTAAATTGGGAGCAGGAATATCAGTTATTTTTATTGGTCTGTTTCATTTGGTCTTACTTAGTTGTTTAAATGGAATTACTTACAATATAAGCAGTAGAGTAGCAAAATCAATACAAGTTTTTAATCCAAGAGATAAATGACACTTGGCATAAGAGATCCAGGTATTATATCTGACGTTTATAAGTCGAGCATTTCTATGAAAATAGTTTATTTGGCTTGAAGCTAAGTGCAAGGCTTATATCAGTACAAGGTAAGCACTATTTATTTCTTTCCTGCCTGGTGAAGTTCTTGAGCCATGTAGCATTTCTTACTATTCAGCTAATTATCAAATGTGGACAATTTCTTCTTAATATTATTCATTTAAAATAACTGGCTTTGCTCTGTTCACCAGAATTTGCTGGAGATTTATCTTTCCTAGTCCCTTGTCCAATCCTCTTCTCTAAGCTCATGCTGGTTAATGAGAAGACACTGTCACAAGCAGTTGAAGGAAACTTACAACAGCCCTGGAAGCCAGCTATTCCCCATACTTGCCTATTTGGTGATGATAGTTGTGCAGATAATATATCTGTATGTAATCTCTGTCCTCTGTGGGTTTTGTGACCCATGTAAGTTTGTCCTTTTTTTCCCTAGGGCTCCCTTGTTCTGGTCTTGCCAGTGTGCAATACTGCTGTCCAGTCACTGTCCTTCCACCCAGCTGAAACCTGCCTGCTCACTGCTGCAGAGGGTCTTGTCCAGTGTTGGAGGGAAGAATCTTACACAGCTGAGGAAGGGGCACCTGCCTGACTAGCATTGCCTTCATTTGAGCAGGACTGCAGATGCAGGATTGTGGACATTTCTGACATACTTCTCTACAGCAGAGTACAGTTCTGTGTCCTTTGCCTTCAGGAGGAAGGATGGAGCATAGTTTGGACTCTACTTCTTCTGTAGAACCAGCCTGACTGAATGCCATCTGTAGGACAGGATCTCATCTTAGGGAAAATCCTTGCGCTTTCAGGACTTAAAAGTTTCCTTCCTTTAAGTGACAGTATTTTTTAATTCAGTCTATGTATTACAGCTGTTAGTCTGAGTAAAACATTCCTTTTTTTTAAATGGGGTGTTTCTGGATAAGAAGAAATTAAAATACAGTTTAAATTGTGTGTGGGCATTGTTTCGTTGTAAGCCTCTGGTTCATGTGCTTGAACTACATAAGCAAGCACTAATCTTAATTTTTCACTTGGACAAATACATTAATTAAAAGCATCACTGTAAGAAAATCTCAAAAAGAGAAGATCATTTTGCTTTCTGACCCTTAGATGTTTACCTGTTTAAGGATGAACAGGAAAAAACATTTTGATTGCTGATGTTCAGAAGTACTCAGGCACTGTTGGTCAAATCTGCTTGGTTAGTCAACTGCCACATGCATGTCTTTTTAACTTTGCATCTGAACTGGAAAAAATGTCTTGATGTCACAGATTGTTAATGACAATTATTGAAGAAAATGTCTTTAAAAGGTTGTTGTCTAGGAAAAGGGTGGATCAGCTGGAATGTGGCTTGAACCTTTCTAGGAAGCCCAACCTTCTTCAATAGCAATATAGCATTCTTAAATCAGGTGTTTCTGGATTAGAAGAAATGAAAAGGGTTACATACTGGGGGGCAGTGTGGAATTCAGGTTGAATTCCAGAAATGGAAGAGAATGGTGTGAACAGATCAAGCTACTGTTTTCCCGGGAACGTATTTGCTGCCTGTGGATTCAGACAACCAAAGCCAGAATTGTATATGTACTAAATAAATTAAAATTCTCCTTCCAGAATTACTACATTTCGAGACTTGCACCAGTTATGTAAATTAAGTAGAAACATATTTTTTTATTGTAGGAATGTATGACGTAGTGTCAAGAGGTATCTCCTCCCATGATTTCAAAATGTGGCTGTGGCTACCTGCATTTAAAAACGTGTTTTAACAGCCCACTCAGATGTTTAATTCAGAACTTAAACTATTGTTATGTGTTTGACATGCCTTTTGAGAAGATGGATCTCTTTACCTAGGCTACCTCTGCATTAAAGTTGGCTGAATTGTTTTTTCCTGCTTTTGTTTTCTTTTTTGTATATACTTTTTTGCTTTTGTTGTGTATTTATATCTTCCAAACTGCTCCAGGACGCTCTTCTATAGGAAGAAAAATAAAATTATAAGAAATAGATGTGTTCTTATTGAAGTGTTCAAATCTCATATTCATGCTACTCTCTGCTGCTCAAAAAGTACTTAGAAAGAGAACTGATCTCAGAGAAACCAGTCCAGCAACAAACTACTTAAGGTCACTATGGTATTTCTGCTTCAGCTATTGTGGTTGCTGTAATAATAACAAAAAAAGTTAAAATACCTAACATTCAGAGAAGAAGTCTTCCTTAATTTCATGCCTTTAAAATCCATTGAATTTACAGCTGTTACCATCCCCAGACACTATGACTAATCTGAAAGGCACCAGTTGAGGAAGGCTGATAGAGAAAAACTACAAAATGTAAAAGTATGCATCAAAATTGCACCACTATTATATCTAGGTTTTTTAATGCTAAATAATATTTATAGATGACTCTTTACTTCCGATAAGCTGAACAATATGCAGCAATCAGCTATGGCTGTGGGTGAGAAAAAAAATTCTATTGTGTGGTTCTCTAATTTCATAAATAAGATTACTGTGTAGAAAATACCAAATGCCCTCCAAAGCTGTTCTCTTGAAATGGTTTTACACGGAGTATCTTTTCCACCTCTACGTTAAAAAAAATGGCTACTTGCTTAAAGCAAATAAGCTTCATAGTTATGTAGGGATCCATCTCTGGTTGCTCATCTTCTACTAAATTTCTGAGGTTAATGCCACAGGTTGGCTCTTACGAATCCTAGTAGCTAATTGAACACAGGGAAAGGGATGGAATGCAATCTGAGTTACCCAACTGGGCAGTTTAGTCCTTGCATCATATCCTGTAGGGTCATGTGTTCTCCCATATTGTTTAAACTGACTTTACAGGTTTGGAAACCAAAACTCTGCTGCTGAGTCAGTGCATGATACCCAAAGGATTAGTTGGAACATAGGATAGTAGAAGGCGTGGCAGGGACAACAGGCATTCAATTAGTTTTTAAAAAACTCCCTCCACAGCACCGGCATGGTGACAGAGCTTCTACACTGTTGTTTTGATATCTCAGACTAGTCAGATCAGGCAAGGAAACAGGATGAAATCAACACACTCGGTTTCTCATGTCAAGAAAATGGCGGAGAACAGTGATGTAACATAGTATCCTTCAGCAGGACTGAATTCAGGTAGGGTCTCAGTGCTTTGGGCCCCTAGTATCGCCCTATGGCTCAAATAATATAAGTAATGGTTAATGGCAACTGCCCTCAGGAGCAATGGGCCTTCTAAAGTCACACTGACCGAGATTTGCATAACATGAAAACTGGTATTGTTCTAAGATTTTGTTTGTGGAGAGTAGGGAACTCTATCTAATTCAGGTTCTTCTACTTTGACTCTTCATTTAACACCAGGTGGATGAAGTAATCAGGAGCAAGAAGGGTATCAGTTCATTATTACGAGATAGGCCTTCTGTTCATGCCCTGATAAATGCTATTTTCATGTAGACATTTTGATATGTACATGCTAACAGCATTCAGAGGAATTCAAGATAATTGCAGAGACAAAGAGTGAAAATGTCATGATCACCGTTGCGATGCTTGTGACATCGCAACGGCTCGCATGACAATACAGGGAAATGGGTCCCTGGTGGATTAAGGCAAAGGCAACTATGAAACACAAAAGAAAGCAACAGGTGCAGGAAACTAAGTAACAACCGAGACCGGCGGCGCAGAAGACAGCGATACAAAGTTGCCAACAAGCAATTGACTAACAACAGGAGAGGCGCGCCCGAGCTGTCAAAGGATTAAGAGCCTGATCGCCCGGCAATGAATTACCGTTCAGGAAGGCGATCGAGGCGACGCCCGGGGTGCAAGGGGCTGAATGACCTCTCACCTGACAGGGACGAAACCGGTGGGACTCGTGGGACGCACCTGGAATAAGGTGGGGTGGAGCGCTGACTGGCGCGGGCTATTTAAATCCCGTTCCGGCGCGCTCCCCTCACTCTCAGCTTTTTAAAGGCATGCACTCTGTTCCTCAATAAAGCCAGAACCTAAGCCTACGCTAGCGTCTGTGTCTTTACTGGATCGCAGGCAGAGCCTGACAGAAAAACAGAGTAGAAGTAAAGATGAAAATGGAGTGGGGTGGTGGTTTTAGTTTAGAAAGAAGTATCTTTGTAAGATGCAGAATGTAAGGAAAGATGAATAGTTTCAGAAGACCAGGGGTTGCCATTCATACTCAAACGGTGAATGGGCTAATCTTTTTCTCTAGTTAATTACAGAAGTAACTAGACCTAAACTTGCCCTGTTCTCCAAAATCAGAAAATAAAGAGAATGTAAGACTATTTACCAAAAAGTAATCTTTTATCCTAGCCTGCAGCCCTCAGTGTCCTACCAAGATACAAGATAACTGTCAGGCTCCCCGATTAAAAGTTCACAGAACATCATGTCAGACTCGCATCCATCTTCCAGCAACCTGTGTCAACATGCGAATCAACCAGCAGGGAGGGGGAGCATGGTTGGAGTGGGAATCATCTTGTTTGGGCTAGCTGCTCCTTGCACCAAGGTCATCTAGGAAGAACCGTTACAGCCAGATGCTGGCACGAGGAGGAGGGACGCATACCTAAGAGGGCAGTGGGGGGGAACTTGAAGTTACTGTGATTTTAAAATGTAGAAATGCATGGGAAATTCCATTTGCAACTTTTTCTCTGTACTGAATGCTTCGCTTCATTAAATAGGTTTATAAGCAAAAGCTTATAATTGAGTGAATACTTGAGTGTTCCAGTCATCACATAAAGTTGCAAATCCTAAAACCTGTGACTCTATCTGGTTACTTTTGTACCCAGTTGAGTTGAGGAAAATGTCCAAAATGTCAGGACGGAGATTGAGAGAGTCCACACTCTTGGGAGACACTGACAAAACCATCCACTACACCAAAGGAGCAGAAGTGATGGGAGAGATGAGGAGGGACCCAGGGGGCAGCATAGCTGAAGAGCACCCCGAGGCACCAAAAGATTACATTGCAGAGTTAGAGACCAAGCTCATCACCCTAGATGTAACCCAAGAGCCCCAAGCCCCGGAGCCTTGGTACCCGACTAAGAGGCAGTCAGACTCAAGGGAGTCGGATTGGTCACCACGCAGAAAGCAAGACTGGATTGCGGGAGCTGAAGGTGGAACTGAACCAGGTCCACACCATCCCATCAATGCTTGGGTAAGGGTCCGACGACCTAGCTCCCTAGAGACTGAGAGTGAGAAGGGAGCTATGCCTCAGTGGATCCGAGGTTTGGAAGCCAGGATGTCAGCCATGGAAGAAATGCTGTAGCACATGTCAAAGGCCCTGGACTATTTGGTGAACCAACAGGAGTGTTGGCTTATCTCGATATCCTAATCTACACAGCAACAGAAAAAGAACATGTCAAATTGGTCAAAAAAGTTTTGTAAAAGCTGCAAGATGCCCAACTGTATGCCAAACTGGCTAAATCCTATGAAGAACGGCTAAAGGAACTAGGTATGTTGAGCTTAACAAAGAGAAGACTGAGGGGAGACATGATAGCAGTCTTCCAATACTTAAAGGGCTGTCACAGGGAAGAGGGTGCCAATTTATTCTCCATAGCACCTGAGGGTAGGACAAGAACCAATGGGTGGAAGCTTTTCAGAGGGCAACCTGGAAATAAGAATTTCCTGACAGTGAGAACTACTAAGCTTGCCTCCTGGAGTTGTGGGGGCTCCATTGCTGGAGGTTTTCAAGAAAAGATTGGACAACCATTTGTCTGAGATGCAAAGAATCCAAGGCAGAGGATTCCTGCCTTGAGCAGTGGATTGGACTAGAAGACCTCTAAGGTTCCTTCCAACCCTATAATTCCATGATTCCAGAATGAATTGTCAAACTGTGATAAGTCTTGCTATAGAGGTGAGCTTTAAACTGAGTTAAATGTTTGCTCTGTGGATAAATTAAGAGAAAGAGAAGTAATACATTTCTTTTTCAGAAGACACCAGTTCAAAACTGCCCATTCCTAGTCATGATATAGCTTCTTTCATCTGACAACCAAGATAGTGTCTAAAATGTCTTAATGCTATTATCTTCTGCTGCCATGCCAGCATATCTGTTCCACTGAGGAGGGCTTTGATATCAGCAGTCAGCTTAACCAGTTGCAGTTGGAGGTGCCAAGCATTAGAATAGCTGCTGGCTGCCGATGGACTGCAGAAGATACAGGTAATTACACATTATCATAAGCCTTCTAGGAATGAAGGTTTGAGAGAAACAATAGATTTCTCATCAAAAGATCCACATGAAGGAAACACCGGCCATTATAAGATGTGGACTAGGAAGCAGGCAAAGACTTCATGGGTAGAAATGCTGAATTTGTTTACTTAAATTTGCTTGGATTGGTTGGTTGAAAAATACTATTTCCTTTCTAGGAGAGAGAAAAATACTGTCAAGGCAGACAATAACTAGGAAAAAATAAGATTGTGGCACCAAAGAAACCAAAGGGTAACTATACCAAACATTATTTTTTCCTTCCAGACAGAAAGAGGGAGACAAAAAGAAAGGAGGAGGGGTATGTTTCAACCACATCACTAGGAATGATTAGTTGCTTTATTTTTCTCTCAAATCCTGGTTAATATGTTTTGCTGCTTACCCATGTCGTGTCTCTTTTCTCAGATCTATCCTATTTGTAATAAGGATAATATTCATATTTACTGCAACAATTCTATAAAGTAGGCATTATCTTCACACCATACTAGTCCTAATAACTCATGGAACAGCTGACCCAAAGCTTCTTGAGTTGTAGTATAAACTTCTAGTCCTACTCTGCTCTAGACTATGGTACTTTGAGTTTATTTGATGAAAGGTCAGAATGAAAGATGACTGTGATGCTTTTAAGATCCGTCATTCTAAAGAAGTGGAGGATTTCAACATGCACCATTTCTCCAACCAAGAATGGGTTTCTTTCTCCAACCTTAGTAGTAGTATAACTCAATTCTCTTGCTCTCCTTATAATTCTCCAAATTACTGCTTACTTGCCACAATATTGCCTAGGTTATGCCAAGAATGATCCACTCCTTAGTGGCATTGAGCCTCTAGTTTCCCTTCAGAAAAGAAAAAAAAAGTGCTTCCTTATGGAAAAAATCAGTTCCAAGTTCACATTAATTCAAACATATCTTTCTGGTCTTTATTTGCTGCTTTCTGCATTTAATAGAAAACAATTGTTTTCATGAATGTAAAACAATACACACTGTAAGAGGAAGACCTCATAAATGTACCAGGTCAGAGATAGTTTATTTATTTATTTATTAATCAAATTTATCACCGCCCATCTCCCAAAGGGACTCTGGGCGGTTTACAATAAAAGATAGATAAAAATATAAAACTATAAAACCCCATAATACAAATAGAATAAATAGAATAAAAACCTTGATGGTTAAAAGTTCTTTATGATTTGCAGGCAGAGCTGGGTCCTTCTAAGAAACTAACCATCCCCAGGAATGGCTACTCTCCCTCCCACCCCAGGCATAATTACAGAACCAGGTCTTTAGCTGTTTCCTAAAGTCCAGGAGGGAGGGAGCCAATCTCACTTCCGGGGGAAGGATATTCCAAAGGGCGGGTGCTATTGCAGAGAAGGCCCGCCTCCTGGACCCCGCCAGATGGAATTCTCTTGCAGACGGGGTCCGTAGCATGCCCTCTCTACAATTATTACCATACTAGATTATCCACTATATTCAGGGGAACAATACTTGTGAACTGTACTGGCCCATTCATTTTTTTTCTTCCTGAGTATTCTATTAAATCATACTGCTCATTAAATGAAGAGATTAGGAACAGGAAATGTAGTGCATGAATGTAACCCCATGTCATTTCTAAAACACTGCATGTTTAAAGACTGGATGAAATTTGACTCAAACCTGGAAGTATAAACACTGATAAACCTTAGACCCAGGAAGGGTGTGGGGGTGTGGGGGTGGGGAACAGGAATTTTATATTCTCTTCTATTGGGACAGGAATTTTAGCTGGCAAATGAAGTTGGCAAAGGGATGTTTGTCATCAATTAAACTTCTATTAAACATTCTATATACTTTCAGCCAGGTCCCACTCTAAAAAATCAGAATCCAATTTGGGGAATATTTGTTTACTGTCTGGAATCTACCCTACCATTTTGTAGTTTTTCAATCATTTTGGCAAATTCTGTGTACTTAGCAACACAGCCAAAGTTTTGTGCAAAAATTATTCTTAATGACTATATTTTAAGAAGCAATGCAGCACCACAAAGAAATGAATTAACATTCCCTTTGGACCTAACATATACTCCTACACAGACTTCCCCCTCAAAAACCTGTTGATAGAATAATTGGTTAAATCTTTTTTAAAAAAATAATTTTTATTGAAAGTTTTAAAAATAATAAAAGATAGTACAAACCAAATACAGGAGAGAGAGAGAAAGAAAAGAAAAATAATAGAAAGTGCAAGGAAAGAAAAAAGAGAGAAAAAGGAAAAAGACAAGAGAAATAGTTAAAGAAGTGACTGGAATCTTCATAGCAAGTACAGGCAAACTTAATACTTCTCTCCCCCTCCCACCCCAAGGTTGCATGCATGTATCTCTTCTTCCCATAGCCCATCCCTCATCCATTCACAAATCCATAAATCATTAACATTTTAGTCCAGTTGTCAGCAAAAAGTCTGTAAAGGGGTTCCAGAACTTCGTAATATCTTCTTTTAACACCAGTCAAACAAATAGGCTTTAAATTCCTTGCTGTTGCTTCTAACAATCTTCTTCTTCTTCTTCTTCTTCTTCATTATTATTATTATTATTATTATTATTAATTCAAATTTTTTGCCACTGCCCATCTCCCCCCACAAGAGGGACTCTGGGCGGTTTACAATAAAAACAATCAAAACAGCAATCATAAAATATAAATGCAAATGTATACGGTATAAATACAGTCATCACATATAAATATAAAATAAAAATAAAATCCAAGCGGCAGATGATCTAGCACAGTCCATGTGTGTGAGGAGCACTCTAAGGTGCCAGCCATCCCCAGGAGTAACTACGCCCCTCCCTGCCCCAAGCAAGGTGGCAGAGCCAAGTCTTCAGGTTCTTCCAGAAGGGCAGGAGCGATGGGGCTAGCCTCACCTCCGGGGGCAGAATGTTCCAGAGGGCGGGAGCTACTGCAGAGAAGGCCTGCTTCCTGGACCCTGCCAAATGGAATTATTTTACAGACGGGGTCCACAATGATCTCTCTGCATGATCGGATGGGACAGGTTGATGTAATGGGGATGAGGTGGTCGCTCAGGTAACCTGGACCCATGCCATGTAGGGCTTTAAAGGTGATAACCAGCACCTTGAATTGGACCCGGAAGCAGACTGGTACCCAATGCAGCTCATGCAGTAGGGGTGTTATATGTGCCAATCTAGGGGCACCAAAGATAACCTGTGTGGCTGCATTCTGGACCAGCTGTAGCTTCCAGATACTCTTCAAGGGTAGCCCCATGAAGAGTGCATTGCATTAGTCTATATAGGAGATAACAAGGGCATGAGTGACTGTTCGAAGGGCCTCCCGATCCAGGAAAGGGCGTAATTGGTGCACATCATGAAGCTGCACAAAGGCTCTCCTGGCCACGACTGCCACCTGCTCTTTGAGCAGGAGCCGTGAGTCCAGGAGGACCCCCAGATTATGCACCGGGTCTGTCTGGGGCAGTGCAACCCCATGCAGAACTAAAGATGACAATTTCCTGGATAGGGAGGAGCCTTAGTCTTTGATCCATTCAAATGCTGTTGTAGGTTTTGATCTTCCTTTTCTTTCTCCCATCTCTGAAGTTGCTTCAACGCTTTAACAACCCTCTTTTGTAAATCCATCAGGAAGTTATCCAGGTCATTATCTTGGCTTGTCATTTGTATTTCCACTTTAACTGCCATCTCCGTCTTGTAATCTTTATTTTCTAGTAAATCTGCATAAGTTCGTTTCACCTCTTCATCCTGTAGGTCTTTCAAAGCATTTTCTTTGATAACTTTCCTTTCTTCTTTTGTAAATAATACATTCCTATAAGTAAACATTATTTCGAACATTGTAGCTACAAGTCTCTGTCCCCATTCTTCAAAAGTGTCTAGAAATGACTCAAATTTCACGGCATTATCTTCATTTTGTACAATCCAATGCTTACTCTCCAATTCAAAAACAAGAGGCAGACTTTTTTCTTTTCCTGCCTCGAGTCTTTAGTCCCCTCTAGTGTCTAATTTCTGAAATCATAAAAGCTTGAATCTCTGTTGTTAGTTTGATAAGACAAAACAAAATGGTATTCCCATGAAGGTATTATTTATTAATTTAATTTCTGCCAAATTTTTAAGCAAAAGTCCTTAGGTTCCAAATTTTTCTGGCCCCTTAGTCCATTTATATCTTTCTTAAATTAAATTCTTATTTAGCTTTTTGCTGTTTGTTCCTATTTCTTAGTTCTTAAGCTTATAGTTAATTTTTCTTTTGTTCAAGAATGAAGGTAAACTCACCAGGTGGCTTTTCACTTGTCATTTTGAAGATCTCTAAGATCCTTAGTATAGTTAAATAGGTAACTTCCAAAAGTGATTAGAAAGTAAGGTTAGCAAACTCAGTGTCCTTTAAAAGGCTCCACCACGACTGAGAGCATGACAATTCCCTTTGTCTCTCAGCGCTCAAACCCATGGGAAACTGCTGTCCTGTGGTCTCCTGATGAGGAGCTGCCATTCAGAGCACAAGTGGATGTTTTCCTGTCCTCTCCTTATCCAGAGAGGTTCTGTGGGACTGGTCTACTTGCTGGTCCTTCAGTCTTTGCTGTGGTTGTCATCTCCGCTCAGTTGGAGACATGCTAGCTCACCATTCCTCACCCGGAAGTCAAAAATTGGTTACATCATATAGACAAAATATTATAGAAGTCTGGGGGGTGCTTTCTGGAGGAAGTCTGGTCTTGTCTTTATTTCAATTTAAGTGCTGCCTTACTCCAAACCAATGTTATGCGTATTGGGGGGGGGTAGCTTTTGTCACACCAATTCTGGGCGGTTCTTGTGGAGGGGGGGACTCAGACAGTGTGCTTTTCTATCTGCTTACTCAACAATAACTCCAGCTGGGCCTTATAAGTACTGCAGATCACATCATAAGTCCTGTACGTATTTCTGAAGGAATAATCTTTTTGGATTGTTTTCTGACTATACATTCTAATATCCACTCCTGCTTCAAAAAACCAGCAAACTGGAAATGAAGTGCTGAAGTTGTTGGGTTTTTGATGCAAAGGTAGAAATTGATGTGTCTGAGATGCTCACATGAAGTCAAGGGTATTTTATTATGGAATTATATATTAATTTTTATTTGCATTTTATATTTTACTACTGCAATTATTTCTGCTATCCATCCTGCAGATTATAATGTCCCTATTAAAGGTAAAGGTAAAGGTTTCCCTTGACGTAAAGTCCAGTCGTGTCCGACTCTAGGGGGCGGTGCTCATCTCCGTTTCAAAGCCTTGGAGCCGGCGTTGTCCATAGGACACTTCCGGGTCATGTGGCCAGCATGACTCACGGAACGCCGTTACCTTCCCGCCGAAGCGGTACCAATTAATCTACTCACATTTGCATGTTTTCGAACTGCTTGGTGTGCAGAAGCTGGGACGAGCAACGGGAGCTCACCCCGCCGCGCGGTTTCGAACCGCCGACCTTCCGATCGACAGCTCAGCGGTTTAACCCGCAGCGCCACCGCGTCCCTTTTAATGTCCCTATTACGTAGGAAAAAAAGAATGACACTGTCCAGCCCAGAGTTAGTGACATTTCTAATTCTGGCTGTAGTGCAGAAACAACAAGAATAAGAGGGAAGGATTTTAGCTCAACAATTTGCTTTTTTTAGATAATTCAAAAGCAAGTTTACGAGCATATATCCAAATGCATTCAAATTTAACCAATCCTTATATTTTTGCTTATAAAATGCCAAAGACCTGACAAATAAATAAACGATAAATAAATACAACAATTGACATTTGTGTTGCACCCCAGTCTATATTCCAGATTCTCATATTATGCCAACCCATGGTTTACTTTAATCATGATGTACTGAACAAGCCTCAGGGACTAATTCAATAATGCTAGACTACAAACCATGCTTTACAGAATACTATGATATGGTTCATACACAACACTAAAACAAAATGAAGCAAGCCATGTGGCTTGGCTCCATATGTCATTGAAGAGATAGTTCATCTTGCTCAAAACCTGTCTTTGTTATAATTCAATACTGACAAAGCTGAAAAAATGACTATACAGTCAAAATTAGTCATATGATCTTGTTTGGTGGGTTCCATTTCTTAATTCTAAATGAAATCCCATAAAGAATCATGCTTTGCTTGCCAGGAGGGGGAAAAAAAGGCAACGTAACTCTTGATCAGCCATTATGGCAGAATATTTTTAATTAAATGTAAACATTCATCAGACCAGGTTAGCTGGATAGTCTTTTTAACTTTCACCCTCCCCTCTGCCCATAATTCACACCTTCATGCTTAGAGCTGTGCTTATACAGACACATCCATTCACCTGATAAGCCAGTGAGTTCTCAGCCATCAAGCCACAGAGAAGATGCTGCTCCTGTATGTTGAGCGGGGCAGACCTGCCTAAGGGACCAGAATATGTAAAGGGTACACACACATGTATGTGTTTCAGCCCCACAAGGTGAAATGAGAGAGGTGGCCAACAAGGAAGGGCTAGGTTAAGGTTAGGGTTCAAACTGAATCATATGATGATACACTAGCCTCCATGCAAGCCTCTCTGTTACCCCTACTGGGGCAAGCAAGGCTGAAGCTTCAACATTTGACTACTCAGCCCCAAAGAACATATTAAAAAAACCCAACAACTCAACAGACATCAGGACACTGGAACCTGTGAGGAAATAATCCAACACACTGTACTTGATGACCCTGTACTTGTGAGCACGGATCACTATGTGACTTGTCATCAAACACTGAGTTTCCAAACCTCCAGGGACAAACCACCTGAGGCAGCTACTGCCATATTTCCTTCAACACTGACCTGCAAAAGAAAGAAATAATAAATTGATGATAAGCAAAGCCAATTCCATTTGACCCAAAATAGCAATGACAACAGTGAATGGATCCCTCCCTTTTACAGCTGCAGCATCCCTTTCCTAGAACATCTACCAGCATCTCCATTATGCTGTCCTTACCCCATTTAGCACATAGCTGTGTGTCTGTGAGCAGATGACCTTTGGTGGATCTGTAGGAACATGGATCTGAAAGAAAAATCCAAGAGGTTTAAGCCTAAAAGGTATGAGAATTTAACAAATTGAAAAAAAAAACTTATTTTACTTTGCTATATGTAAAGTCCAGAGTCCCAAAAGTTTGGGCCAATGCAATTATCTGGTATAGGCAACTCCCCAAAACAATGGTCTATGAGACTGATAAAACTGGGGAGTGTGCAGTGAAGGAGCTCATCTGTATACAGTGGTATGGAAGCAAAGTGTGAATAGACCATGAAATGGCCTTTACCATATTTCATCATCCTTATCTGAAGCTTTATCTAAGCCCTAGTCCTGGTGAAATAATCCAAAAGTTTTGGATAATAGCTTAAGCTTCACGGCAACAAGGGACTCATTCCTACTTTACTTTTCAGGAAAATATTTTAAAAGATTGTGGAGAGATATAATTTTGCTGCCGCTGATTAAGTCTACAGTGGTGTTTTGTTCTGTTTTGTTTTGCTCCTCTGTCACAACTCTACCTGAACAATTCTTCCAGGCGAAAAAATAATTCAGTTATTTTTTAGATTTTATTTCTCACCAAGAGAGCACCAACAAAATGTATAAAGCATGCGTAAGAACTAAACAGGCTTGGAAATGTGTATTTTGTGAGAAATACGCATTTTCAAATATATTTCATATGACCTTGTGTGGATTAAAAACAAAGTAATGCAGAAACAAAAGAGAATTGACTTTCTGATGAGCCCATGTGAAACAGATATAGACTAGAAGTTCACTGAGCTGTTCGTTCCTAGTGGAGAACTTAGATATCACCACAACTCTTACACGGAGCGTCTTGTCAGTGGAAGTTGTATACAGTGCACCCAATGAGTGTTGGACTCCGGTGATCTGAGAGCGATGACCCACATCAAAATACTGAGGAGAGAAAAAGCAGTGAGACTTTGAATGAACAGAATTGTTTTATGTGTGGAAATTTGAGAAGAACCATATGTCTCTGTCTCTCCATGATCTAGCATCCCCACCATACCCGAATGTGTTGGAAACGCCCTCCGTTGTTCTCAAAGACATACAGCATTCCATGATTGTCTCCAGCCCATAGTTGAGAACCCTGGTACGACATGGCAAGTAGGTATGAGTCCAGCTGGGGAAAGAGATAAATATTATTGTTCAGTTCTGCATGACACCAGACACAGGCATGGAACATCACAATTCCCATGCTTAGGTGGTTTATTATAAAACCTTTATATAAAAGTAAGCTTTCATATAAATTTTGTCTCACGTAAATAAATTCTACCACTTCCTTCTTCCTTACCGTTATTAGAAAAATATTTGTGATAACTTTAATTCTATCCTATTTCCTCCTTTTTAACCCTTATGTTCCCATCTCCTATCTGATTCTCATCTTCTACTTCCTAGTACTGTTTATTAGCTTCGCATTATCTGTTATCTTACTAATATAATCTAGTTCTATACTTTTACACTAGCTATTCTTCTCTAACTTCCTATATTCTTACTGTATTCCTGCACTCTAATGTCTGTCTCTTTCTACCAGGCTTGTTCTGTTTTTCAGACTGGTGTCCAGGGCCTTCCTAATTGCCAGTGTCCTGCACCTCCTCCAACAGTTGCAGTATAATGGGTTTTCTTCTAGTGCTGACAGTTCTTTGAATCTCTTCTATTGTGGTTGCCAGCACTCTGGGCCTCTCTGTAGCAATTGCTGCTGCTTGCAATGTTCTACGTGTTCCTTCTGGACTGCTCAGTTGCTTGCTCCCCAGCTCTATCAGTATAACCTCTTTCTCATGGTTACGCTACCTATATGTATATTTGGCAGTCCATCCATGCCAAATATCTCTGATATCTCTGTTCTATGCCTCTAACATCTCCATAGCCTTCAGCTGTTTCATTCCTCAGTGTTCTCTGGCCTCCTCTCCAGGTCTCCCTCTTCCAACAACGGCCCCACCTCCATGTCACAGCCAGCTCCTTTTAAAGGCATGGCTCACCACAGTTTGCAGGGGGTCCTTCAAAAGGATAAAGGAAGGAGGAGAGCAGACATAGACATTTTCCCAGTTGTGCCCTCTTCTTTCCACAATTATCACAATCAGAAACAAGAAGCTTGCAGGAACGGATTTCTTTAGTAAGTAAAACAGAAAACTCAAGTAAGTAGCTTAAATCAACTATCTTACTTTGGAAAGTTATCTTGAGCCATTTGCAAATACAATTAAGGGGAGGAGCAAAATATTTTCCAACCTAAATATGAAATCCAGAAGACTTGGGACTAGCTTGACATGTAATCTGAATCGCAATCAATATTCCCTCTGAACTGTATGCATGTGCAGCCATCAAATGTCTGCACGGAAGACTACATCTCCTGCTTGCTGTCAAAAACAACATGCTAACAAAATGTGTTTTTGCAAGCGAGGAAGCAAAGGAAGGACAGAAATGGAGAGAGAGAGAAAAAATTAAAAGCGGGGGGGAGAGGGAGAGAGAGGAAGAGAAGAGGCTTCTGGCCTGGGAGTTAGGCTGAAGCTCACAGACCTGCTGCTGAACTCCAGGCCAAAGAGGGATGGAACAGCATCAGGAAAGAAAAGGGGAAGCAAAGGGGAAAGCAAGAAAGAGAAAGCCCACTTGGAGGCTTCTCACCCAGGAGCTAAGCCAAAGCCTGGGCACCTTCTGCTGGACTCCAAGCCAAAGGAGGAACAAGCAGTGGTAAAGGAAAAATGAACAAAGGGGAAAGCTAAGGAGAGAGAGAGAAAGAGGTAACTTTTTTTAAAAATAGTAATTTTGGGTGCTTATAAATATAAATCATGCACTTTTTTTGGAAATTGCTGCCCACCCCCCAGGTTGCCCAGGCCAACCCAAGTGCTACTCAGAAGACATCATGACTTGTGCATCTGCTTCCTGGCTTAGATGGAACACAGTTTAGAATCCACAGCACAATTTGTACTTCTAGACCTACAACAGAAATAAGTTTCAAGTGAACGATTTGTTTATCTGCTAGGTGCTTATCACTGAGCTTTGTAAGTTCAGTGCCTTGATAGTAGTTTTGGCACCTTGAATCAATTCTTGAGCAGCCCCCTGAGGCAGAGCAACTCCCATTTCCATTACGTATCAACCTTCTGGGGCTGAGCAAAATTATAGTTGCCAATGATTTATGAATTGAGACACAATTGCCAAGCTATAAGTAGCAAAAGCTGCAATTCGGAAACCAGCTTTAGTCTATAGTATTAGATCAGATTGTTGACTTAAAGCAAATGACAGATTTTAAATACAAAAGGATGGTTTAGACAAGAAATCCATGGTTTCATGTCTTGTCTAAATATAAATGATGTTATGATAAATGATACACTTTGGACAAAAAATACCTCCTGGTAAAATCTGACAGTAGTTGGAAACAGTCAAATACAGGCCCTAGTAAGCCCCTTTGCTTAAAAAAAAAAAGGCTTATTGAATAAAATAGCTTTCAACACCATTGGGCATCTGCACATCTATGTACATTCATCATGAGCCAGGATTTACGATTACAAGTATTCTGCCAATCTAGGGAAAAAAACATGAACAATTGTATGGAAAGGTTAAGGATTCAATTTTTCTTGCTTTTTCCATATAACTGTTGACTAGTCTTATCAAGAAAAAGAGATCAAAGTTAAGTAGCTCACCTGTAGCCTTTGAAGCACACTATTGGTCCGCCTGTCAAAACATACCAGCGTTCGATCCTCACTGCCAGAGATAATGAAGCGTTCGTCAGCAGCAAGGGATAGGACTGCACTGGAGTGAAGCTTGCGGCTCTTCACTAGGGCATGGGCAGCTGTGAGAGAGGGCCAAGAGATGCATCACAAGAGCCCAGTCACCTGCACAAGATAAATCTTATAAAATCGGTGGCTTGCTCAACTATAATCACACACACACACACGCCTTCTCATTGAGGTTTGCCCTTTCATTGTCAGAATAACTGCAAGGAGGAGAAAACGCAGAGCTTCCTCTAGGAACTCTCTGGCCAGCTCCTCCCTATTTTACCCCTCCTGACAAATCTGGGGACCTCTCCTCGATTGTATACAGAAAAGTAGCAGGAGTTACCCACCAGAACAATTCATATTATTATTATAAGCCAATCAGAGCAACCCCAAGCAATTAGAGTTGGGAATCACAATTCACTGCCCCCACCTAATTTAATTTTTTAACAAGATTATACTAATTTAAACAATAAATAAATGGGAAACTGGTATGCTGCAAAGCAAAGTAGTCATTTACAGGAATACTGTACCTCCAGGCTTTACATTGGCCCCAAGGAAACTAAAAATGGTGGATGTTTGCAAACATATCCCGAAATGGACCTTCCTTTCTAGAAAAAGATAACTGTATGCTAAAGGAATGGAAACATCCTGGGTGGCTAGTGAGAATGAGGGGAACAACCTCAATAGTTTGCTTTCTGGTAAATGAGTGTTTTGTGACTGGTTCATATGTCAGACATTTTGTGAATGCAAAGCCTTCTATGTGACAGTAATTATTTGGGAGAGCCCATAACATGGCTGCCTAGCTCTGGCATAGAAAATTTCAAATGTCTAGATGGATGGAATAATCCTTTTTTTTTTCTGACAGCTTGCTCTTGCTCCACAGAGATAAGAAGATGCTGACATATGCCTTAACTCCAGTGACAATGATTGTTTGAAAGCAGGCAGTGGCAGGCTAAGTCTCCAGAATTCAAAGGAACAACTGGCACTAACCTCGTGGATCATAGACTGTCACCTTCTTGTCATAAGTTCCTGTGACGAGAATGTCAGGCAGATAAGAAAGGCACAACACAGCTGCTTTCCCCCTAGAATCCAAAAGAAAATAATCAGGAGATTTGTCAAAAAGCATTTTTCATGTTCACACATTCAAGTCAGTAAATCTTTGCTCAGCCTTAGGCTTTCCATTATTTCTAGACTGACACAATTTATAACAGGAATTAGCTGGTTCCCATTTTGCTGCTTTCAATGTCTATCTATTTAGCATTATCTACTAGAACAGACAGGTGGAAAAGCAACAGAAAAAGCTTCACTCTGACACCTGCTGCAGCATCAGCTAACAATTCTGCCTGCCTAACCTTACTCCCTGTGGCTGCAAATCAGAGGGGTGGATAGAGGTCTTATTTATAGTATATGCTGAATTATAGAGAATCTTCACTTCAGTGGACTTATTGAGGAAAAAGAGTATGTAATTCATAAATACTGATTAAATACACACACACATACATACATACATACATACGAATGTCCGTTAAATATGAAACTTTGCTTAATAGACAAGAATGTCATCTTGGTGATTTGTGGCATTTGCCTAATGACTCCACTCAAATGCCATAAATTGATGCAGATGATGCAATCTGCACCATCTACATAATGATATAAGTCACTGTGGCAGAGTGCTGGAAAGTGTTTGGCCCGAGAGATCAGAAAAATCACACACCAGGCATTTCTATAAAAATAAATGTATTTACAGAAAGCACAAAAACATATTTTTACAAGCTTGTGCATTCACATGCGCTCAGAGAGGACTGGGAGGAAAGCTGTGCAGAAAGGAAACCGAAACTAACAAGCCCAGGGAGGCTGCCTCTCCAGGGCAATTAAAAGCTTTACATAATATGGTCATCTTTTCACACCCAAAACTAAGGATACTTAAGTTTGATCTTCTGACTCTGCCAGAGTGATTTGTTACCATAGTAACTTAATGGCTTGCTCCTTGCAAAAAACAAGGAAATGCCAACACTCCCCTTTGTTTTACTAAGGAGTAAGACACAAACCAATTTTCTTTGTCAACTCTGTATGTCTTGGTAGAGCAAGAGGTTTGGTTAAAATATCAGCAATCATATCTTTTGATTCACAATATTTTAACATTATTTCCCCTTTGGCTATCATGTCTTTGATATAGTGATATCTGATATCTTTATGTTTTGTCCTATTCTTACAAGCTTCAGATTTTGCCATTGCAATGCAAGCTTGATTATCCTCATAAACAGTTATAGGCTGGTTCACTTCCATGCTTACATTTTTAACAACTGTTTAAACCATACAACCTCGTTACAGGTTTGTGCTAGAGAATAAAACTCTGCTTCTGCAGTGGAAAGAGCAACAAGTGTTTGCTTTCTAGAATGCCAGCCTAAGCTTGACCCAGCAAATTGAATTAAAATCGCAGAAGTGGATTTCCTGACATCAGCTCCCCAGTCAGAATTGGCAAAAGCCTGCAATTTCTCTGTTCCACAGGCATTTAGCTTCGAGCAATAATTCTTTGTTCCATGTAAATACCTCATTAACCTCTTCAATGCTGCTTTTCCATTGGATGTAGGCTTCTCTACCTGTCTACTTAAAATGGCCACAGAATTTGAGATATCTGGGCGAGAGTGATTTGCATTGTACAGTAAACTTCCAAGTGCAGATCTATATTACTCTGCCTCAGTTAATCGAGTTTTCCTATTTCTTTCTGAAAATCTGGTATCATAGGAGTTGAGACTGGCTTACAGTCTTGCATATTAAAATCCTCCAGGAGCTTTTGAAACAGCTACCATCCTTCTCCCTGTGTAATTCCAAGCCTAGGTAATTTGTTACTGTTCCAAGGCTTTTTAATGTGAAATGGCTTTTCATGCAGGCTTCAAAATCAAGCCTTTGTTTTTCTGTTGATGTGAACAGCAGCAAATCATCAACATAAATGCACAGATACATTTTCAAAGCCAGGGGTTTGCTGCATGTATAATTTGTGGTCTAAATCACCATAGAGAAATGCAGGTTGGATGTCACAGTGATGAACTGACATTCTTTTGAGTGCAGCAATTTTTAACAGTAATCTAATTGATTCACCTTTAGTAACTGGTGCAAAAGTCTTGTCAAAGTCTAAATCTTTCCTTTGAGTGAACCCTTTTGCAACCAACCTTGCTTTATATTTTTGGATTTTGCCATCAGCATCCCTTTTCAGTTTGAAAACCCACCTACAACCTAGACAGCGTTCATTGGGAGGTAGATTTACCAGTTTCCATGTTTTATTTTCTTTCAAGGATGCTAATTCCTGTTGCTTGGCAGAATGCCAATTTCATGCACTCTCAGGTGATAAAGCATTCACTTGTTCTAAGGACTCAGGTTCTGTGAATATGTTAAAAGCCTTTACTGTTTCAGCCTGAAAATGTGATGGAGGAACGCCTTTATTACTCCTCTGAGATCTGCGAGGTAATACAGGGCTTAAGTTTTGACTCGTATCACTTTCCTGAGAAGCATCTGTCTCATCAGACAAATCTTCAGTTTGTTTTTCTAGCTTAATGTCCTCATCAGGCAAAAGATCACTATAAGCAAGTCCTTGCTGTTCTCTTGTAGTTAAATCAACTGGAGAGCTAGAATTTAATCTCCCCCAGTTTTGCTCAGCAAAAGAAGTGCTTTTGCTAATTATCTATTTCTCTCCCACTATGAACCTGTAGCTCCTTTGGTTTTGTTCATAGCCAACAAAGATGGCTTTCTTTGTTGTGGGGCCTCCTTTCCTTCTCTGTTGTTTTGGGATATGAACCCATGCAGTGCTACCAAACACTCTTAAGATGGTTTACCTTTGGTTTCACACCATAAAACAAGTGGAATAGAGTGTCCTGAATCACAGAATTATACAGTCTGTTTTGCACATAACAGGCAGTGGACATTGCCTCTGCCCAAAATCTGAACGATAACCTGGAATCTTTAAGCATGCATTTCATTGCATTTTGCAAGGTTCTGCCCTTTCTTTCAGCAACACCATTTTGTTGAGGGGTGTAAGGGTTAGAAAGAATTTGTTCTATTCCCTTTTCCGCTAGGAACCTTTTGAATCTCCTCCTCTATCACATTAGAGTGCAGATACAGGCCTCGGGAATTTTCCATTTGCCCATGTTAACAAAACTTTTGAATTTCTCAAATGCCTCATCTTTATGTTTTAAGATGTAGATAAATGTTATCTTGAGAAACATCAATTATGGTCATTGCATACCTTGCTTGGTCAAGACTTGGAGCAAAAGGACCAATAATGTCAGAGTGTACAATTTCCAAAGGTCTAGTTGTAACTCTGTCACTGTGCTTACTCACAGGATCTTTTTGAGTTTTGCATTCTTTGCAAACTACAGAATCTAAGTATCTGTCACAGGGTTTTATCTTTAGGTCAGCACACAGCTGTGGCATTTGTGCTATATACCTGAAATTAGCATGACCAAATCTCCTGTGCATCAGGTGTACACATTGGTCATGATATGGAGTGTTGCCAACTGCAGCTTTGCAGCTCGGCTTCCTTGCATTTTGCACAATGTACAAGGAGTCTTTTAACATACCAGTAGCACACAATTTACCATTTTTACGTATCTCTCAACCATTTTTCTTAAATGTTATACCCTGTTGCAGCCAATTGTGCCACAGATAAAAGGTTTGACTGTAGATATGGAACGTACAACACACCTTTCAGTTTCTCCCAAGCAGGATAAATAGAAGTCACCTTGTCCCATAATTTTGGTCACAGACCCATCAGCCAAAGACACACTTTGTCAGTTTTAGACATTGACACAAAAGAGCTTTTACAATTACATAAATGACAGTTGGCCCCAGAATCTAACACCCATACACCAGAATTACCCTTCTCAGCAACCTGTGCAATTTGGGTTGTCTGAAGAGCCTTCTTCTGTGTTGCCCTTGTTTTTCTTCTTCTCTGTCTTTCTGCTCTTGGGTCTCAAGGCACAGTCTTTTTGCAAATGTCCAGCTGAACCACAGTTGAAACATCGCTAGCTGGCTAGTGCTGTTGCCTCAGCTTCATTTCTCTTCTTTTCCCTTGCTTTCTGGTGCTGCATCTTTCCAGAAGAGATTGGGGGGGGGATCTTTCCTCTCCTTTCTCCTATTCAGCGAGTAGGCGCTGTGTTACATACAATGGGGTGAGGTCTGCTTCAGGCATAGCCTCCAGGGTACAAATCAGCGTGTCTCGTGTTTCATTCAGTGAGGACAGCAGGATATAGGATTTTGTGAGAGGTGTAAATTCCATTCCTCTCTCCTGCAACTCAACAAACAGCTGCTGAATATAATGCAGGTGCTCAGGAAGGCGATCTCCTTCTGCTAGGTAGGCTTTGTACAGCTTTCTTGTCAGGGTAACTTTACTCCCTGCTGTTGCCTTTACATACAAGTCTCTCAAAGCATCCCACAGCTGCTTTGCAGACTGCATACGTCGCACATGCACTAGCTGATTGTCTTCAACTCCCAAGATAATGGTGGCTCTAGCCCGCTCATCCTGTCTAAGCCATTCAGCACTGGGATTTTGGGGGGTTTGCTCACCAATTGGCATCCAAAGATTCTCTCTGCAAAGATACATCTCCATCTTCAGGGCCCAGTTCAAGTAGTTGGTCTTTGATAGGCGCTCCAGAGGCATTGCTGAGGGCTGGGAGGCAGCCATGGCTTCTTCCTTCTTTTGCAAGTCACCTCAGCTGGCTTCTTTGTCCTGCAGACCGGCAGCGGCTGGAAAAACTCCAGGCGGCTCCAAGGAAAATCTTCACAGGTCTTTGCTACTTGCCTTTAAAAATGTGCATGTGGTGTGGAGCTGATCTCTCTGCTCTCTCTGGGGTTTTACTGGGCTGCTTACTGGGCCCATAACCTGTGGCAGAGTGCTGGAAAGCGTTTGGCCCAAGAGATCAGAAAAATCACACACCAGGCATTTCTATAAAAATAAATGTATTTACAGAAAGCACAAAAACGTATTTTTAGAAGCTTGTGCATTCACATGCGCTCAGAGAGGACTGGGAGGAAAGCTGTGTAGAAAGGAAACCGAAACTAACAAGCCCAGGCAAGCTGCTTCTCCAGGGCAATTAAAAGCTTTACCTAATATGGTCATCTTTTCACACCCAAAACTAAGGATACTTAAGTCTGACCTTCTGACTCTGCGAGAGTGATTTGTTACCATAGTAACTTAATGGCTTGCTCCTTGCAAAAAACAAGGAAATGCCAACAGTCACCACAACCTCCAACTCTCTGAATCCCAAGCCAGCATGGGTTATGCCAATGTGCGAATTCTTGAAATGTGAGATTAGAAAAGGTTGCACTGTTTTTACACAATGCGGTATTTATAGATATAATACATTTATGGACAATAACCTCCCTCCCTGTGGCAGGGTGAACTGCTGTGTATGAGAACTGAAATTTTCTTTGTAGAATTGTACCTATCCAAGTTAAAGATTTTTTTCCCCCTGAAACATCTCACAGCCAAGTACAAAGGGATGGGCACACAGACAGGGGAAAAAAATTCTATACTTTCTGGAAGCACCTGCAAGCTGGTACATATGCATATCAGAGATAAGGTATATAAGGTGAAGAAGAAAGAAGCTGAGAAGGCTTATTGTACATTATTGCACAATATTTACATTACTGTAAATGTAAACTGCAATAAATAAAATTTTAGTTGATCTTTTGGCTCTGTGTAGGTCTGCATCAGTTCCTATTCTTTCTCACCCTCTGATACTCCTTCAGAACCCTTTGTCTAGTGATACATTATATTGTTTCAATATGGTGATTATTATACAATGTTAATTGGAGATTATTAGTCTGGTCTTTTTAATAAATCCTTGTGAAATAACACAAGAAAAAGATAGATGAAGTTCTCTGACATCCTATATAACTCAAAACTGAATACTTGTAGTATTTTATGCCTTTTACCATAATCTGATGCTATTTTTAGGAAATAGGATGTTAAATCTCTCTATATTCCTGGGCCTGATTAAGGACTGATGCCAGTGCCTTTCCTCTCCAGTTATCATTACTGAAGCAATTTTGTTTCTTTGAATCCAATTTTGCCTTCTGCCATTTCGTCTTCTAAATAAATACAAGAGGATAAGAAGCAACAGTACCTGATTTCTCCAAACTGTTTCCCATCAGCCGCTATATCCCATAACTTCACTGTGCTGTCCCAGGAGCCTGAGCATACGCGGTTATCTCTTGCAGCCAGGGACCATACCCAACCCTAGGCGGTAAAAAAAAAAAAAAAAGAGCGACAAGATACATCACCATCCTTCAATTTTTAACAATACTGTGATGGCATGTATACATATGACAACTCCAGCTAATCCTTTTCAGTGACTACACACTTCAATAACAACAACAGCAAAACTATGAAAAACCTCTCATGCTTACAGTTAGGTCAAATTAACCTTTCCAGGTTAACCATAGAAATATCTTCTTCTGCTGATTCTTCATATTGCTTTATATAGCAAAATACCTGAAAAAAACTCTGGGCTTTCATTCCCTGAAGACAACCAATCTCCTGTTCTATATGAGATAAAATATAGTGGCTTAATAAACAGCCATAATTTTAGAACAGAAACACAGGTTCAATCTTGTATCACAATCCTTTGGCCTAGAAGACACTGTACTGAATCATCACAATCACAGAAGTGATCGCATTCCCCTCCTTTTCACTGGGAACAGTCACTCCCTGCTCAGAAGTTAGAGGAGGTTACAAGTTCTTCCAAAAACCATCTCTTTCCTGAAAAGGATAGGCCATATTTCTGCCAGGATAGCATGTACCTCATGTCTTCATAAGAACAATTTCCTTTGTAACCAGCCATAAAAAAACATGGGCCGTTTTAATTTTTTTCACAGTAAAAGACAAAGAAGGTACCAGGGAGCAATGAAGATTGTAAAGGGGGAAGGGTTAATGTTCAAAAGAGCGATGTACTGCTATTAAGTAGAAAATTCCCAAATCATGATGAGAGATGTCATACACATGTACATATCACACAGACAGAAAGCAGTTGTACTTTATTTTCTGGTTTAAACAGTGGAATGGGGGTTGGCTCTTAGGCAGATGGAAATTTGGGGGTTGATAATACAGGATTTCTGCGATTAATTTTAAACCTTATTTCTCCAGTTACCTTGTGTGTTCCATTGCGCTCTGTCCCCAGCGCCTTCACTAGAACCTTTTCTGGTGCTTTGCCCAGCTGCCTTAGATCCCACAAGTTGACATTTCTGTCTCGAGAGCCAGAAATACAGAGCTCCCCACCCTGGATAAGATAACAAAAATAACTGCTAATCAAAAATTGCAAGTCAGCGCCCCTTCTCTTTCAGAGTAGCATCACAAAGACAGCAAGCAAGCATCCAACTTCTTTTCAGTAAAAAGGAAAAATAACTGCTTATGCATATTCTCTGTCACTCATGCCCTGGTCACCTCCCAGATGAATTACTGTAACATGCTCTACATGGGGTTGCCCTTGAAGAGCATCCAGAAGCTACAGCTGGTGCAAAATGTGGCGGTATGGGCAGTTATGTGCGTCCCAAGATCAGCGCATGTTACATCTTTGTCCTCTGAGCTGCAATGGTTGCCAGTTTGCTTCTGGGTTCAATTCAAGGTGCTGGTTATGACCTATAAAGCCCTATAGGGCATGGGGCTGGGTTGTTTGAGGTACTGCCTCCCCCCCCAATTACATCTACCCACTCCGTCAGATCCGGCAGAAGGGACATGTTGTGGTTCCCGTCTACAAAGGAGTTCCATCTGACAGGACCCAGGAGGAGAGCCCTTTCTGCTGCAGTGCCCACCCTCTGGAACATCATGTCCCCTGAGGTCAGATTGGTCCCAGTCTTCTTGGCCTTTAGGAAGTCCCTGAAGTCATGTCTGTGCCATCAGGCATGAGGATCCAGTGGATGTGGGGAGCCTGCAAGATGGCTGCATTGCTTGTGAGCTTTGATTAGCACTCTCCTGCACTTTTATGGTGATCTATTGTTTAAATTGTTTTTCATTTTATTTATACAAGTTTGTTTTTTGCTGTTTTTACTTGTAAGCTGCCCGGAATCATGCAAGTGAGATAGGCGGCCATATAAATGGAAACAAACAAACAAACAACTAAAAAGCCATTGTGAAGACAATACCCGGAATGGTTTGACAAATATTTTAGCAGTAAACAATCAAGAATGAGAACAATGGGAGGGCAACAGTAGCAAACTACAAATACTTTTTAAAATTAAGTGATACACTAATGAAAGCTTATTTAAAAAAAATTAAAAGAAAAGAGCCACAGTTACCCTCTACTCAGCATTTAGATCAAAGAATCATTTCATGTAAAATGCTAACAAATACACAACCAGCTCCTATTATGACATCTGCAATTATAATGGAATATAACACCAAGGAAACTCTCCTAGTTGGCTGGATGAATTTTGCAAGTTACTTCTCAAAGTTTTGACAGAAAAACAAAACAAATGCAGAGTATTTTACAACACACTCCTTCTAACTAAACTTCAGTTGTTGAAGGACATACTTTATCAAAACAAAACTATATCAATAAAAGCAGCAAAGAGAAAAAAAGCTTTTACCTGAAGGAGCAGTACAGAATCAACAGAAGCAAAGTGCCCTTCAGTAAGGGAAAAGTACTCTGTGTTCCTGCCATTCTCTGCCCATTGTTGGAGGTGTTCCTCTAGTTCAATACAAGCAGTTGGCCAGTTAAAATCATCACCTGCCAATAGATAAAAGTGTAGAAAGAGAGAGTTTTTCCTTTACCTGGTACAAGAAAATAAATTAAGCAATGTAGAGAAGCTTATATATTTTATTTATCTTTATATAGTGTTTTATATAACGTTAAAATGATTTACAGAATTTAAACACCAAAAAAAGAAAGATACCAAGACACAAGATTTTTACATACAGAAAGCAGAAGTTGCAACACTGCAAAAAGGGCTTACGACCAATTCTAATATTCAATTTGGGAAATGATGAGATGTTATCTTTAAACTGTAAAGGACTCAGTACTATTAGCTCAAAGACAATATTACTGAGCTTAACTACAACGCTCCAAAAATGAAAGAAAAGGAAAATCCCAGTGAAGAAAGGCTAGGAAGGTATTTATTGATACTCCACCCAGAATATTTACAGCAATATTTACAAATTACAGCATTTGAAAAGTAGCTCATGGGTGTAACCCTCTATTCATTTTAGCTAGTGATATTCCCTCTTTTCAGACAAAGAAAAGGAAAACCTTTAGCTTCTTTCTTCCTCCCAACACCATCCACATTCAAATCACCAGTTCCACCCCTCCCTAAAAGCAAAAGTTAGAAGCTGCTTTTGAAAAACTAAAATATGGTCACCACAGTCGGAAAGAAAACCCACCCACCTTCTACAACTGGATAGCAGTTGCCAATTCTTTTTAACAAGCGAATTCTCCAAGTGACTTCATCTTGCACAATGTCCCTCAGTGTCCTGCAGACTAAAGGAAGGACATGCAAAACAAACCTGGCTTGCAGGTAGGAACAGATTTCTAAGATCAACTCTAGAGGAAGAGACAACAGCCCTGAAGTAGGTTCATCAATAACAGAAGGTTTTTTTAGTTCTAGAGGTGATCTGAGGTCTGATGTTCGGGCTCTACCACCTACTGAGAGTGACTCTGGAGGCAGACACTGGGTTGCCTGCCTGGACTGCCGTGAAGTTCCAAGAACACGCTCAATGTACTCCAGGGCCTGGGTATCTGGATCCCCTTTGCTTTCTGTGTCAGAGTCATTGTCAGAGCCATGATGTTCAGTAGAAGAACCTGGGATGGTTTCCATTGCTGCAAGAAGACAAGAAGCAAAGAATTCAGATAAGAAATGATAAAAATTGAGTCATACATTATTTTATTAGTAATATATATTTAAATTAATAATACAAAAGTTTTATGCAGAAACAGAGAAATTCTGAGTGCATGAATTATAGGTACTTTTAACTGAAATTTTTGGGTGAATATTTTTAAATGATGCTCAAGGTACAGAAATTATCTATTGGACATTCAGAGAATTCCTAGATAATTGACAAGAAGTTGAACTCCTGAATGACAAATGTAAAAAAAATCTTACTTGGTTTTCTCTCTTTTCAAATGACAGTGTTTACGGGTACAGAAAAGAATAGGATAACAAAAGTTGTTCCAATCCTGACTTCCAATCTTTCATCTGAAAATGAGAACAGAGTCCATGCAAATAAAACTGTCACAGTTTATCACAATGCTATTGTTCCCAATTACATCAGAAACGTTCTATTCGTACAAGTCCTATATGCAAAGCACAGTTCAGGGGGAGGAAAATGTGTATTCTGAAATGGCTATTATTTTTCCTAATGAATAAAACCAGAAGTATCCTAAGAGCTTCCAGAAAGAAGGAAGGATTATCCTTGGACACCACAGAAAGGCAGAGTACAAATCTCACAAAAGCAACTGCTTCTCTCTCACTTATTGTCACCAAAACTTAAAGCCGAATTTCCTATCTCGCTCTTCCCACGCACACACCCAAAAGACGATTCTGGCTGCTTTTTTGCTGTCCTCCTTTCGCTTCCTTCCCCAATACACGCTTATCATGCAGCTGTCCGAGAAATGCAGCAAGTGAACAATCCAGCCCTGCTGCCGAATGTAACTCCTCCGTTCAGGCAAAAATACCATACGAACAACGATCACGCCCGCCTTAGCGATGCTGAAAGCAGGGGAAGGTCTCCGTTCTGAAGATGCGGAGTTCGGCACTGTAAGAGCTTAATCCCAACACCGCCTCCTGTTTCCAGGCCCTTTGATCACAGCAGTGAACAAGCACTCCTAATCTTCGCGCCAACCTGCCTCAGCCGCTTCCACGGAAGGGAAGAACCAGCACCATCGATTTAAGGCTGCTTCTTCCTGACAGATCGCTCCTGACCGCGCCGCAACGCCTTCCCGCGTCCCGTCTCCAAGGAGCAGCCACTTCCGGCGCCAATTGATGACGCAACCGCGCTCCCGCCTCCCAGGAGCAGCCACTTCCGGCGCCAATTTGTAACGTAAAGCTCAGCTCTTTGAGGAGGCTGGCGCGTCCCCGGTTTCTGGGTACTAAGTTGGGAGTGTTTGCGTACACCAGTTTCCCAAGGTGGCAGCTTTTAAAGCGGTGGCCCTAAGGGATCTGCGAAAGCAAGGCTCGCTGAAGCGCTCTAGCAGCCTCAACCGTACTCCACTAGCGAAACCTAGTGGCAGTGTTTAGCAGGAACTCTTAAGGTCAGGACTGCTTTGTACCGTTTTAGAATACATGTACGAATAAATGGGCAAGATAATATAAATGTAGCATATTCAAGTATGTATTATAACGCTACAATCTGCAAATGTATGCATAAAGAATACCATCATTTTACTTTTGTTTAAACGAATAATACAACTGAAATGTTTTGGTAACCAAGCATTACACATGCATGACTACCGTCTAGTTTCAAAGGCCCTCGAGTATGAGGGACTAATTCACTGGATGTAAACACTTCTTGTCCAGAAGGATAAAGTACCAGAAAGACCTGGCAGTTGAATTGTGTGCATATGTAATCAAATAACAAATCTTTGTAGTGATTAGGTGAAGAGAAACAGTCTTCTCAGCAAAGGGGCTAGAGGCGCCTTAAGTACTGTATTAGTCAAGTTAAGGCACATTTAATACCTCATGTATGTCCAAGTAACAAGAGTTGCTACAACTTCCTCATATCAAGGACACAGCATGAGGCAGTTATTACCACCTCTAACTTCCCTCTCGTCTGAAAGCTTGAGGATTTGCATTAACCCAGTTATCTTACGAGCTCAGTGCAAAGTGCTAGTCGTCAATGCTAGAGGGGCTGCAGCAGCTTCAATACACTTAAATCTGTATTAGAAAAAAAAAATAATTTGGGTTTTTATGTAGTTTAGAATTCTAATTCATTACCCTGGTGCACCTTTAAAAAAGAGCACTTCATTCTACCAACAAATTGCATTATAATTTGAAAAGGCAAATCTTTCTACCAACAAACCAAAGTTACTTGAAGAAATAGCTTCCCCTTCCACAACAGAAGTACTGTCCTTTACAAGGCAGGCCAAAGGAAAAATTAATACAGATTGAGCATTAGGAAATACAGAATTCAGGAATCTTCAGTCTGGATGAATTTTTTGGACACTCTGAATCACTACATTGGAAAGTACAATGAAAGACTTGTAAGTTAAGATAAAGAAAGTGGTCAGAAGCAGGAAAACTGGAGTCACAGGAATTTTTTTAGTTGACAAAAAATTATACATAAAAATGAGAAAAATCTCATTAGAGCAAGGTGCAAGCAGCTGCTTCAACACTAGGTACACTGCAGTTCCACCATTGGAAACATTACGGCACATTTACAAATATACAAATCCAGGATTAACAAACAGGAGGCAATACTAGAAGCACTTGTACAAAAGACAAATTCCATTTCAAGAGGCAGTCAGGCCAAGTAGCTTAAACTTCACTGGATGAAGAGTTCACAGCCTTCTTTTCATATTCCTGGGCACTTGGTTTCAAAGCACAAGCCAGGACTCCACCTGCCATGTATGCATATTTCTTGCCCATGCATTTAAAAACCAATTGCTACCCAAATAGAATGTCTGCTTCCCCCCTCCCCCCAGGATAAGGAGAATACAGCACAAGGAGGAACACTTGTAATAAAACAATTAAAATGCAAAGAACTAGCCGATTGCTTTCAGAGACCTGCTCAAGTTTGACACTATTAAAAAGATGAATTCAGGAAGTTTACAATCTGCAAGTTTACTATTGTTTCTTTGACCTGCTATTTGAGGAGATGTGGAGATGCAAGGGTGTGTCCCTCCCACCCCCAGCAATCAAATCCAAAAATGAGAGCAGCAGCTTTCACTTGGGTATGTGCCATCTCCAAAGTGAAATGGTTTTCTGGCACGATGGTCCATATGGCAATGCCCCAGCAATTTCTATGTCAAAATTCCAAGAACTGCAAGCACTATTAATATATGAAACAGAGGCCAGAGATACAAAAAAAATGTAGATAGGTATATCAGTGAAGCTTAAGTTACTGGGCAATCTCACAAATACACTTTTAAAAATTCATACACAGTATCCAGAGTGTCACCATCAGTTACTGTCAAAAAGTATATCTTTAACCCAGAAAAGGGATGTCCTTTTTGTCACATAAATCTTCTTTAACATCTAAGTAGTCTCACCACTTTTGTTTACCACCATCAGAAGCAACGCAGGACACAAGGCACAGTTCAACCTAGTTGTCTGGCTATAAATCCTGATGTTGCCGAAGTTCCATTGGGATCTGCTAAGAAAGTTGGAGATGTGGCTCAGCTGACTGATCCTTGTCACCATGCTGTCTGTAGGCAAACACTACTTTGCAGAAATCCTGTTCTTGTTTACTCTTCAGAACATTCCTTTTGAGTATTTCCTCTCCTCAAGCATTACTCACTTTTCCAAAAGTGTGTTTCATTCTGTGAAGCAGTATTCCCTTTTCCCCTTATCCTAGCTGCCTTTGGGAAAATAGGCTTCTACTTCACAACCTTTTCATTTCCTATTAAAAAGCTATGGCTTTTACTAAGTTAAAAGCATTCAGCAAATACCCATTTTCAGAGAATAATCTAATTGGATCTAATGAGAATTTCTTAAGACAGCAACTCCATTAAGTATGCAGCAAAAGCTACGAGCTTTCACTGATCATGCATGGAGGGTCCTTCTTTAACCATTCTTCTATACTTTATGTTTACTATTTCTTTTGTAAGCCAGAGTGGTGAATGTGGCATAGAAGTTCCTTAAGACAGAAAATGTAAATTACCATTATGTAAAATATCACTCTGATCAGACGTGTGCAGGACGTGATATGCCATGAGCCATTCAAAAAACAAATGCACATTGTTTTCTGCTCATGTTTGGCCCATGGAGTCATTCCCAGGTGAAACTCAGTTTCCCTTCTAGCTCCTTCCTGCCTCCCGCAGCTGAAGTAATGTAATAGCAGTGTCACAAAGTAACAGCTGAACAACAGGGTAACAGACTCACTGCACTGTGGCATCTTAAAAAATAAAGACATGCTTCTCCAACAGTATTTCTTATGAAAAAGACTGCTCCCTAGATGGCTAGCAGGTCCCTGCAAGATCAGAGGCTGCCTTTGCACTGAGCATCACTTCTAGCACACAGTGCCATGGCAATTATGGCAAAAAGATTTTGTGGGTTTCCTTAAGATTCCTAGATGAAAATGCTTACACTTAGTCATTATGGGCTACTCACAGATTTGCTAATCTACTTCTTGGTCACCATGCAGTCTTGAAAAGGTGAAGAATAGCTGATCTCTTGAATCCCAGTGACTGGAAATATACAGTAGTATAACCCCCTTGGATTACATTTTAACCCTTCCCTCTTCATCAGCTGGTTTTAAAGCACTGTAGCTTTTAAATCCTTTTTAACATCTTAAACCTATCCTTTATTATTATTAGCTAGTTCTTTATGATGGCCCCTAGTTAGATCCCCTTCTCAAGAGTGTTGCAGTTTAAGTTTGCTCCCTTTGCTCAGCGTAGGGCCGAGTCCCACCCCACCCCACTCCACTATGATGGCCTCTGAATAAAGAGGCCTTTCCTTCTGCCAGTGAGATACCCTGATTTTTGTTTCAATTGGTCATGGAGGCCCACCCTCCCCCCCAACTTTGTAAATTTCAGGAGATGGGGAGCGGTCATTTTATGTCCCACAATGCTCTTCCCGTCCTCCCTAACCCCCCATTAACAGGGATCTGCAACACTGGGTTGTGGACGAGTCCCCAGTGTCCCTCCCAGCGCACACAGGAACCTGAGGAAAGAAACAGATTGTCAGAATTAAAAAAAAGTAGCCAATGACAGACTTTGAATTTACAAGACTGAACCACTTTCCACAACTCATATTATCAAAGGCATCTAGCTCTCATCATGCAGTCCACAATTAATACATTTAATTTAATAAATTAAGTTAAATTAATACAACCACAATTAGAGTTGCAAATTGGCCACAACTCAGGAACAATCAAAATCAATACCACTGGTTATGGTGGACTTTAAATTCTTATTGACATATTTGTTTCTTTTAATGCATATAGTAAAATGAAAAGGTTGGACCTTCAGCATCAGGATGGAGTAGATTAGAGTGGGAAGAACTATCCCTTTCTTTCCAACCTCTCTCCTTGGGAGACTGAAGTTTTTTTAAAAAAATGCTTTTCTCCTTTCCTATTCTTTCCCTTTAACTGTGGGGATGTAATCTTACTCAATGTTCTTGGGACTCACCAAGTATGGTTTTGCTGCTTCGCCTAAACCCCATAGAATGCAGCAAGCCTCTCCTTCAGAAGTGGAGGAAACTGCTCTGAGAACTGCTGCCAGTTATCTTCCCCAACTTGATCTTTGAAACCATGGAGAATCTGAAAAAAACACATTATCACCAATGGGGGGGGGGGAGGAGAGAAGAAAAAGGCACCCCATTATCAGTTCAACCCTACCTCCCACATAAAGCTGCTTATTACCTACAGCCTCCAAAAACTTGGGAGTCTAGTCCAGAGATATTATATGCTGAAAATATTACGAAGCTGGGTGGGCTTTGGGTTGTTTTTTTTTTGGTCCCTTCAAATCAGTTTTTGACCCCTGGCCTGTGGTTTTCTTGGCAAGATTTCAGAAGTGGTTTGCCATTACCTGCTTTCTAGGGCTGAGAGAGAGTGACTAGCCCAATTTACACAACTGCCTTTGTACCTAAGGTGGGACTAGAACTCAGAGTCTCCTGGTTTCTAGCCTGATGCCTTAACCACTAGACCAAACTGGCTCTCTAATGAAGCTGGTACCACACAGGTATTTTCAATTCAGGTAATCTGTAATCCAGACACAGCTCCTCTTCAATAAAGAGGTCACTTCATAATCAGAAATCCCTTCCCCTGGTGGTCAGACCTCTCCCCTTGTTTTACATTGTTTGATGGGGCACCCGGAGGAAGGGTAGTGCCCAGAACCAAATAGCGTCTGACCAATGCAGAATAAAACTATCAGTTCTCTTGATTTAGAAATCATACTTCTGTTGATGCAGCCTAAAACGGAATTTGTCATTTTTGCAATCACATCACATTACACAATCATATTCAGTATATAGACAACCACTTTCCAAGAATTTTTTAAAGTTTTATTACCAAGTCAAGTATGCTGCATTCTTCCAGTCCTACAATTCCCACCTTTTGAAGTTTTGCATATATTTGTTACTGGAGCTTCCTGTAGGCCTTACTGATACTTAAAAATAGTCTGACAGAACAAATAATGCCATCTGGTCCTTGTTTCATGTTTTAATATGCAAACGTAACCAACATGGCATGTGCAGATCACTCCACTGGAGTCAGTAATGGATTGAACTACCTTTATTGAAATAACTGCAACCAACTACTTCCTGTAATTGGTGATCAACCTTTCAGATCACCATGTAGAATTTCAGGTCCATTCCTCCATGGCAAACTGCTTTAACTCAGTAACATTTCAGTGTTCTGACAGCAACTACTTGATTCAGGTTGTGCAATATTTCTGTGAGGCTTAGGTCTAGACTTTGATTTGACTACAGTATTCTAAAATATTAATTGCATTATCATCTATTCTCTTGTAGACGTGCATGTTAGTTTGGGATCACTGCTTGTGTTCTGAATTTTATCTCTATCTTCTAGGGCATCAGCTACCACACCCAATGTTGTGTCACCTGAAAAACTGATAAGCATTCCCTCTATCTCATCATCCAAGTACTGAAGAGGACAGGTTCCAGGACTAAACCTTGTCATAACTCACAAAAATGGTTTGAGTCAGCTATACTGTATATCCACTTAATTACCTTTCTATCTAGCCCACTCTTAATTTGTTTGCTAATCAGAACGTATTAATTTTATGAAACAGACTTCCAAAATTGAGATAAATTACATCTACAGCATTCTCATAATTTATTAAATTATCCGATTGAAAAATTTGGCAAGGTTAATCTGCCATTTTAGATAAAGCCACACTTACTTCTGGTACTTACTACATTGTTTTTAAGTATCGGCAGGGTGAAGAGGTCGAACTTAATTGTCCTCAGTTTGGGTGTTAATAGCTGCATTGCCTGGGGGAGGGCAGCTTGCCTGGACTTGTTTTAGTTTCTGTTTCCTTTCTACACATAGTCTCCTCCCACTCCTCTCTGAGCGCGTGTGAATGCACAAGCTTCTAAAAATACGTTTTTGTGCTTTCTGTAAATACATTTATTTTTATAGAAATGCCTGGTGTGTGATTTTTCTGATCTCTTGGGCCAAACGCTTTCCAGCACTCTGCCACAGGTTATGGGCCCAGTAAGCAGCCCAGTAAAACCCCAGAGAGAGCAGAGAGATCAGCTCCACACCACATGCACATTTTTAAAGGCAAGTAGCAAAGACCTGTGAAGATTTTCCTTGGAGCCGCCTGGAGTTTTTCCAGCCGCTGCCGGTCTGCAGGACAAAGAAGCCAGCTGAGGTGACTTGCAAAAGAAGGAAGAAGCCATGGCTGCCTCCCAGCCCTCAGCAATGCCTCTGGAGCGCCTATCAAAGACCAACTACTTGAATTGGGCCCTGAAGATGGAGATGTATCTTTGCAGAGAGAATCTTTGGATGCCAATTGGTGAGCAAACCCCCCAAAATCCCAGTGCTGAATGGCTTAGACAGGATGAGCGGGCTAGAGCCACCATTATCCTGGGAGTTGAAGACAATCAGCTAGTGCATGTGCGAGGTATGCAGTCTGCAAAGCAGCTGTGGGATGCTTTGAGAGACCTGTATGTAAAGGCAACAGCAGGGAGTAAAGTTACCCTGACAAGAAAGCTGTACAAAGCCTACCTAGCAGAAGGAGATAGCCTTCCTGAGCACCTGCATTATATTCAGCAGCTGTTTGTTGAGTTGCAGGAGAGAGGAATGGAATTTACACCTCTCACAAAATCCTATATCCTGCTGTCCTCACTGAATGAAACACGGGACACGCTGATTTGTACCCTGGAGGCTATGCCTGAAGCAGACCTCACCCCATTGTATGTAACACAGCGCCTACTCGCTGAATAGGAGAAAAGAGAGGAAAGATCCCCCCCCCAATCTCTTCTGGAAAGATGCAGCACCAGAAAGCAAGGGAAAAGAAGAGAAATGAAGCTGAGGCAACAGCACTAGCCAGCTAGCGATGTTTCAACTGTGGTTCAGCTGGACATTTGCAAAAAGACTGTGCCTTGAGACCCAAGAGCAGAAAGACAGAGAAGAAGAAAAACAAGGGCAACACAGAAGAAGGCTCTTCAGACAACCCAAATTGCACAGGTTGCTGAGAAGGGTAATTCTGGTGTATGGGTGTTAGATTCTGGGGCCAACTGTCATTTATGTAATTGTAAAAGCTCTTTTGTGTCAATGTCTAAAACTGACAAAGTGTGTCTTTGGCTGATGGGTCTGTGACCAAAATTATGGGACAAGGTGACTTCTATTTATCCTGCTTGGGAGAAACTGAAAGGTGTGTTGTACGTTCCATATCTACAGTCAAACCTTTTATCTGTGGCACAATTGGCTGCAACAGGGAATAACATTTAAGAAAAATGGTTGAGAGA
Organism: Candoia aspera; assembly: GCF_035149785.1. NCBI lineage: Eukaryota > Metazoa > Chordata > Lepidosauria > Squamata > Candoiidae > Candoia > Candoia aspera. Next base: position 97,023,472 of record NC_086154.1, on the reverse strand, counting down.
TACGTAAAAATGGTAAATTGTATGCTACTGGTATGTTAAAAGACTCCTTGTACATTGTGCAAAATGCAAGGAAGCCAAGCTGCAAAGCTGCAGTTGGCAACACTCCATATCATGACCAATGTGTACACCTGATGCACAGGAGATTTGGTCATGCTAATTTCAAGTATATAGCACAAATGCCGCAGCTGTGTGCTGACCTAAAGATAAAACCCTGTGACAAATACTTAGATTCTGTAGTTTGCAAAGAATGCAAAACTCAAAAAGATCCTGTGAGTAAGCACAGTGACAGAGTTACAACTAGACCTTTGGAAATTGTACACTCTGACATTATTGGTCCTTTTGCTCCAAGTCTTGACCAAGCAAGGTATGCAATGACCATAATTGATGTTTCTCAAGATAACATTTATCTACATCTTAAAACATAAAGATGAGGCATTTGAGAAATTCAAAAGTTTTGTTAACATGGGCAAATGGAAAATTCCCGAGGCCTGTATCTGCACTCTAATGTGATAGAGGAGGAGATTCAAAAGGTTCCTAGTGGAAAAGGGAATAGAACAAATTCTTTCTAACCCTTACACCCCTCAACAAAATGGTGTTGCTGAAAGAAAGGGCAGAACCTTGCAAAATGCAATGAAATGCATGCTTAAAGATTCCAGGTTATCGTTCAGATTTTGGGCAGAGGCAATGTCCACTGCCTGTTATGTGCAAAACAGACTGTATAATTCTGTGATTCAGGACACTCTATTCCACTTGTTTTATGGTGTGAAACCAAAGGTAAACCATCTTAAGAGTGTTTGGTAGCACTGCATGGGTTCATATCCCAAAACAACAGAGAAGGAAAGGAGGCCCCACAACAAAGAAAGCCATCTTTGTTGGCTATGAACAAAACCAAAGGAGCTACAGGTACATAGTGGGAGAGAAATAGATAATTAGCAAAAGCGCTTCTTTTGCTGAGCAAAACTGGGGGAGATTAAATTCTAGCTCTCCAGTTGATTTAACTACAAGAGAACAGCAAGGACTTGCTTATAGTGATCTTTTGCCTGATGAGGACATTAAGCCAGAAAAACAAACTGAAGATTTGTCTGATGAGACAGATGCTTCTCAGGAAAGTGATACGAGTCAAAACTTTTGCCCTGTATTACCTCGCAGATCTCAGAGGAGTAATAAAGGCGTTCCTCCATCACATTTTCAGGCTGAAACAGTAAAGGCTTTTAACATATTCACAGAACCTGAGTCCTTAGAACAAGTGAATGCTTTATCACCTGAGAGTGCACGAAATTGGCATTCTGCCAAGCAACAGGAATTAGCATCCTTGAAAGAAAATAAAACATGGAAACTGGTAAATCTACCTCCCAATGAACGCTGTCTAGGTTGTAGGTGGGTTTTCAAACTGAAAAGGGATGCTGATGGCAAAATCCAAAAATATAAAGCAAGGTTGGTTGCAAAAGGGTTCACTCAAAGGAAAGATTTAGACTTTGACAAGACTTTTGCACCAGTTACTAAAGGTGAATCAATTAGATTACTGTTAAAAATTGCTGCACTCAAAAGAATGTCAGTTCATCACTGTGACATCCAACCTGCATTTCTCTATGGTGATTTAGACCACAAATTATACATGCAGCAAACCCCTGGCTTTGAAAATGTATCTGTGCATTTATGTTGATGATTTGCTGCTGTTCACATCAACAGAAAAACAAAGGCTTGATTTTGAAGCCTGCATGAAAAGCCATTTCACATTAAAAAGCCTTGGAACAGAAGCGAATTACCTAGGCTTGGAAATACACAGGGACGATGGTAGCTTTCTGTTAAGTCAACATTGTAAAATTCAAAAGCTCCTAGAGGATTTTACCATACAGAGTTGTCAAAGAAAATTGGTTTGTGTCTTACTCCTTACCAAAACAAAGGGGAGTGTTGGCATTTCTTTGTTTTTGCTCTGACCAAGTCACTGGGTTACCATGGTAATTGAGTACTTTCTTAAGTATCAGCAGGGTGAAGAGGTCGAACCTAACTGTCCTCAGTTTGGGTGTTAATAGCTGCATTGCCTGGGGGAGGGCAGCTTGCCTGGACTTGTTTTAGTTTCTGTTTCCTTTCTACACACAGCCTCCTCCCAGTCCTCTCTGAGCCCGTGTGAATGCACAGCTTGAAAATGTTTTTGTGCTTTCTGTAAATAAATTTAATTTTATAGAAATGCCTGGTGTGTGATTTTTCTGATCTCTCGGGCCAACCGCTTTCCAGAAATCTGCCACACCTTCTGCTCTCTTTTTTTCCCTCATTAGAATTGCTTACAATTTTATTTTAGGAACTGCCCAAATGTAGCACTCCTTCAAAGATCAGTCTCATCCAATAGATGCAGTTCCCTTACTGGCTGAGAACTGGGACATCTTCATTCTGTTACCTACTAATTTAACAGCATATGTATACCAACAAATACCATCAACTTACTAAACAAGCAAATTCTAAAATAATGAACACCACTAGTAATATATTGCCAAACAAACCTCTTCCTATGGTGATGACATACCTTATAAAACATATCTCTCAGGTCATCCTTTGGGCTCACCCACGAAGCAACAGCATCACAGAAGAAAATAAAATCCTAGAAAAATATGACAATTCTTCAGAAAACACCACAAATTATAGTTCAAGCCAACAAAGTCAAGTTTCTTATCATTCTACAAAAGTATAGGGCATGAAATCAAAAGTCTAACCAGTATGAAGCTAACAAAGCTGGCAAGGCTGCCTCAAGCTAAGGAAGATCTTGTACAACTACTGTAGGTAATATACTGGATATTTTTGACTAGTTTTCTACATATTAATGAGCATCTGAAAATACTACAGAAAATGGAACAGCCAGCTCTAATATCAGATAACAAGTAATGCAGGATCATAACAGATGGAAACTAAACACAGGACTGAGTAAATGTCTATCTAGCTCAACTTTCTGACTGTGTTCAAGACAGACTTTGCAAGAAATGTTCAAATATGAAAATCATCACTCAACATCTGGTAATTGTTCCTGTTACAAGGGCTAACCTTTAATGACATTCCATACATATGTACTTAACCATTTATTATACATTGTCACAGTTCCAAAGAGTTCGAGCACTTCATTATTTTAAACTTGTTAACAGTCAATTTTAGTATAAAAACTCATGGTTCAGTGGTGTGTATCAGCAATGTCCCTGTTCCATTCATTAATAACACTTCCCTACCCTTTATATTTTACCTTGTTTTGCTATAATCCTTTTGATATAGTCCAACTGAACAATAGACAATATTATTGTTGATGCATTAACTTTACTGTACATAAAAGTCAATCATAGTGATTCATGGGAAGAAGATTCTACACAATGTAAAGATAAACTGTTGCAGATTTAATTCCCTCCCAACATTGTGTCATACTAAAATAAGTTAGCTTAATTAACTTACATACACTGGAAACAAAGCGTTGCATTTTCAGAGCTGGAGGAATAAATAATTTCCAGTGTTCCTGAAGATTAGGTGTAATTTGATACCTACCACCTAAAGATGATGCTGCACTTAATCCACAAACTTTATTTTGAGACTGATTTTGAATTGTTGTAAACCTCAGTTTAGAGTAAAGCTGCCTTCAAGTTAAGTCAGACTCCCAGTGACCTAAATCGATACATCCATGCAGTTTTCTTAACAGGATAGAGAAGTGGTTTGCCACTGTCTTCTTCCAAAGGCATCTCAACTTCCCAGTTAAACCTAGTCTTAGACATCATAGGTCATACCTCATCTAAGTGCTAACCAGGGCCAACACTGCTTAACTTTCTATATCAGCAAGGTGCTCCCTAACCACCCCCTCCTACTCCCACCAGTTAAGTCCTGGTGACTTTATGGACATGTCCGTGAAATTTTCTGCACAACAATACAGCAGTAGTTTGCCATTGCCTTCTTCTGGTGTGCAACATCTGCCTAATTTTTGGACTTTGTTTCCTATCCTATTTTTATAACATTTTATCTGATGAAGAGTTCTGACAAACTTGAAAGTTTCTATCCCCATGCATATTATTTTGTTTACTCTTAATACGTCATTCACTTAGATATCAACTTTGGATTAAATTAATTGTGCAATACCTTTGGCTCCCTTAGAATGCAGCATATTCCATGTAATGCATCACTGATTACTATGAATTAGGCTGGCAGAGAGTGGGCAGAGTTCAAGGTAGCAGGATCAGTCTTTTTAGAAAAACTAGAAAAAAAATTTCTATTTGGAGTCTAATAAAGAAGACACACATCTAGAATTTAAAAATTGCTCATACAAAAATCTATTTCATAATCTGTCGCTACTATAGCTAAGCATTTGAGAGTCAAACATCCTTACTATTTATTGTAATACCACTCAGATTTACTAGTAGAGCAAGATCTACCTTCTTGTTTACCCCGGGACAGCATATATAACAATAAACAAGAATTTAAACTTTAAAGCCACTTTACTTGTACAACTCCACCAGGGTTTACTCCAATCATCATACAGATACCACGGAAAGCAGAGTCCTTCTCTTCATTATCACGAATGTTCCTCAGAGATGTACACCTGTGAACCAGAATACATCTTTCATATCTTAAGAAGGCAGAGAAGACCAGAAACAATGCATTCTCTCATAATTTTTTGGTCTAGTGGTTAGGGCACCAGGCTAGAAACCAGGAGACCGTGAGTTCTAGTCCCGCCTCAGCCATGAAAGCCGGCTGGGTACCTTGGGCCAGTCACTCTCTCTCAGCCCAAGCCACCTCACAGGGTTGTTGTTGTGGGGAAAATAGGGGGAGGAAGGAATATTATGTTCACTGCCTTGAGTTATTTATAAAAAATAATAAAGGTGGGATAGAAATAAATTAAATTAAATTAAATTAAAAAGCTTTTCCCCAAACCATGCAGTAGGACTGAGCCCATATGGAAGATCAATATTGATGTTTTTGGTGGAGGTAAATTATCAGATTTATTACATAGCTAAGTAACAGATTTCTTACACAAAGAATGCCAAGCATGCATTCTTACACTAATTATATATTCACATATAAGTCTTCACTTAGCACCCTTCTTTATGCAGGGCTTATGGTTCAATTTAAACTCTGATCATTGTTTGGAGCTAGACCACAAATCCTTCCCCAACACTATTCCTAAAAACTTTTAAGAGTTAATATCAAGAAGCAGAAAGACAGAATACGTTATAAATACAACTAATTTTAGGGGCTTTCCTTTCCATCCTGTAAGAAAAACTGTGACCTTAAATATATTTCAACTCTAGACTTTAAAAACATTGAATATTCCTCATTGCAAGTGGAAAACATAGCCATTCAGAAAACTGTCAGGTACTGGTGATAGGAGAGGAGGAAAAGAGGGAGGATAGCAAGACGGATAGAAAATGTTCTGTTGCTTCAGACAGAGATTCCATGGATGCCTATCTGCTTGTGCCACTACAATGGCAATCAATGGGTTAGCTATGTGTTATTTTCAAAATATAAAGTATTTGTATGCAATGCTCAGAAATGTTTTTATTTTGCAGGAATGCCACAACATTGAGGACGATGAATTGAGAGAAATAATTCACTGACCAGTCAAAAAACAACTGAAAAGAAATGCTCTAAGATGTACATCTATTCATTCTAGAGGACCAAATGGTTAACAAGTTGAGATGTCCCCAGTCTGCCTTAACCCCCAAAAAGCAAGCCCTTATAAACACTAACCAAGGTCTGATAAACTGCTGCAGCATTGGCGCCACTTCCTGAGGACAGACGTAGCCCAAGCGTCCAATTGTGATGGCTAGAAAAGAGAAAGAAACAAGCCCGTCACAAAGGCAAAGCAGCATCTTATCAGTTTGTAGTAACAAGATATGGGCAGACAGGATCAATGGAAGATATATGGCAATACACCACCTTAGCCATATTGTACTGCAGCACATGATATAGTACTAAAGATGGTTTCACCCCAGTAAATGGTATCAATACTCAAAAGCCAGGTTACTTAGCTATTGAACATAGACAAAAACAAAAACAAAAACAGAAGAAACTTCCTGATAAATGCGTATAGCTTTTTTATTCCATTAATCTTTTAGTAAGTCAATGGAACCTCACAGATCATTTGAAATTAATTAATTAATTAATGAAATGTTAGTGAAGGGACAGCCACAGAACCCCAAGATTTAAATGCATTTCTACCTGATGATTATGTGCTCTCATTATAACTAAGTCAAATCCTATTTTCAAAGCATATGTATGAAAATGTGCACACAAAGCCTGTATTTGATGATGATGATGATGTGCCAGCAAGTCGTTTTCAACTCCTAATGACCACATAGATAGATTTCCTCCGTGACGGTCTATCCCTAACCTGTTCTTTCAAGTCTCCCAATGGTGCACTCATCACCACCATAATTGAGTCCATCCACCTTGCTGCTTGTTGTCCTCTTCTTCTCTTTCCTTCCACCTTTCCCAGCATTAGAGCATTTTCCAGAGAGCTGAATCTTCGCATAATGTGTCCAAACTAGGATAATTTGAGCTGGTCATTTGTGTCTCGAGTGAGAACTCTGGGTTGATTTGTTCAATGATCCATCAGTTTGTTTTACTGGCTGTCCATGGTATTCTCAGGAGTTTTCTCCAACACCAAAGTTCAAAGGCATCGATACTCTTCCTATCCTGCTTCTCTTAAGTTCTACTTTTGCTTCCATAGAGTGTTGCAGGGAATATCATGGCTTGCATGATTCTGACTTTTGTAAGTAGAGACACATCATGGCATTTGAGTATCTTTCTTCACTGCTTCTTCCTTTACTCTTGATGGTTGATCCTAAGATGCAGAAGCTATCCACTGCTTTGATATCTTCATTGCCAATTCTAAGGCTGGTTATTCTACCTGTTGCCATTAGTTTGGTCTTCTTTGTATTTAATTTTAGTCCCATTTTTTCACTGTGCTCTTTGACTTCTACCACTAGGGCTTGCAGATCCTTTGTATTTTTGGTGATCAGGGTAGTGTCATCGGCATAGCGCAGGTTATTGATATCTCTTCCTCCAATTTTAAAACCACATTCTTCTTCTTCCAATCCAGCTTCCATTAATATATATTCCGCAAATAGGTTGAATAAATAAGGGGAAACATGCAGCCTCGTTGCACTTCGTTGCCAACCTGGAGCCAGTCTGTTCTGTGGCTTCCTGACCTGTATATAAGTTTCTCATGAGGACAATGAGATGTTCTGGGATTCCCATTTTTCTGAGCACTTTCCACAGCTTGACGTGTTCAACATAATCAAAGGCTTTTCTATAATTGATGAACACATACTGACTTTTTGGTATTCTTTGGCTTTCTCAATTATCCAGCATGCATCAGCATAAATGTCTCATGTTCCTCAGCCTTTTCTAAAGCCAGCTTGAACATCTGGCATCTGTTTTTCCATGTAGGGCTCTAATCTGTGTTGGATGATCTTAAGCATTATTTTGCTAGCATGTGAAATTAAGATATTCTATGATAGTTTGCACATTCTGTTAAGTCTCCTTGTTTTGTTATTAGAATGTAGACTGACCTCTTCCAATCAGTTAGCCACTGTGTCATTCTCCAGATCTGTTGGCATAGCTTGGTTAGAAACTTGACTGATTCTTCTTCTGTTGCTTGCCATATTTCAGTGGGCATGCCATCAGTTCCTGTAGCCTTCCAACTTGGTAATGACTGGAGTGCTGAACTAACTTCATCTTCTAGTACTAGAGGTTCTCGTAAGTAAGGAATATCTTCTAAGGTATCTTGGATGCTGACATCTCTATTGTATAGTGTTTTAGTGTACTCCATCTTCCTTTGAATTGGTTACTATCTCTCCATGGGCATCCTTTAGCATACCAATTCAAGGTCAGAACCTCCTTCTGAGTTCAGAGATCTTTTGAAAGACGTTCCTTGCTTTTCCATGTCTGTTTCCATCTTCAGTGTCTTCATACATGTTGTAATACTGCTTCTTGTCTTTTCTAACAGCTCTCTAAACTCTTTAAGTTCCTTTCTGAGATTTTTGTCTTTCTTGGCTTTGGCTTCTCTTCTTGGCAATTTCCAGTGTTCTGACATCTAGTTTGCTTTCTTTTTCATCATTTTTGGCAGTCTCTTTTCACATTCACCCTTAATGACCTCTTTAAGTTCATTCCATAATTCCTCTGGTTCTCTATCAATGAAGTTCAGGACTTCAAAGTGATTCCCGATGCTCTTGAAAATGGTGGGTATATGTTCAAGATCATATCATGGAAACTGAATGGATTTCTTCTTCATTAGCTTAACTTGGAGCTTGCACATGAGCTGTTTGTGATCTGTCCACAGTCAGCACCTGGTCATGACTTTGATGCTATAATTGAGCTCTTCAAGCTCCTTTTAGCAATAATATAGTCTATTTGATTTCCATATACTCCCATCTGTTGATGTCCATGTATAAAGGGATAGTTTTGGTTGTTTGAAGACAGTGTTAGCTATCAAGAAATCATTGGAATGGCAGAAATTGATGTCAGTCTCCTGCTTCATTTCAGTTTCCCAAGCCATACAAATTCCACTACATTTTCTTCTTTCGCATTTCCAATTTTGCCATTCCAGACTCCAATCACAAGCAGCACATCTTGTTTACGCGTTCTGTTGATTTCAAGTTGGACTTGATCATAACATCAACCTCCTTTTCTTCTGCATCGGTGGTTGGAGCATAAACTTCGAATGACCATCATATTAAAGGGCTGTCCATGAAGTCTAATCAATGTTAATAAGCCTGTGTTTACGGGTTAGTAAACAGTCATAGCTATCACAAGGATAACAAATAAATTTAAGACAAGAATCAGAATTCCATCTCACCTGTGTTTTCCAGAAGAGTTTTGGGAGTATTTGGCCTGTTGATGATCTCCACAAGGTTATTCAGCACCATCTGAACATATGGCTGCATTTCAGCCCCTGGTAAAAAGAAATTAGTCAATTAAGACATGCCTAGCTCAAGAAATCTAGATTCCATATTTGAATGTCTTCCAATTTAATATCCTGCTGCTTCTTCATGCATGAAAGAAAACTGACTTTTGATCCATTGACCAAAAAAGCTTGTGTCAGTCTTAACATAATTATTTAAGGCTAAAAATCAAATATAAGAAAAGGCTCCTGTTACAATTATGGGTAGGCCACAACTACAGGTAAATTAGAAATTGATGCTATTATTTATTTATGTATTTATTCAATTTTGGCACCACCCAACTCCAGACCAACTCACAATGTGAACAAAATAAAATAATATAAATAAAAACAAATGAAAAAGATGGGGAATCTGGATACATACCATCAAAAAACATACAAACCCATCCAGCAAGGGGCTCCATCCACCCTAACCCAAGCCTGGGAGAACAACCTGATCTTTAAGGGTTTCCAGAAAGCCATCAGGGTGGGAGCTACCCAGACCTCAGATGGCAGGCACCAAGACACAGAAGGCATGCTTTCTGACAAATGGCACTGTTTATCAAGGGGACCTGGAGAATGGCCACTCTGCCAGTTCTTACCAGCTGGGCAGAAACCATGAGAGATACTGTAGGTGGTTCCTCAAATAACCAAGCCCTATGCCACTGAGGGCTTTATAGATGATCACCAGCACCTTGAATTGTACCTGGAGGCATACTGGCAATCATCACAGCTCGTGAAGCAGAGGTGTTACGTAGGCATACTGAGGCATGCCCATCACTGCCTATGCCACTGCATTCTGAACCAGCTGAAGTTTCCAAGTGGTCTTCAAGGGCAGGCCCTTGTAGAATGCATTGCTATGGTTGAGCCTTGTGGTGACAAGGGCACCAGTGACTGTCTGAAGGGCCTCCCAAACCAGGAAAGGGCACAATTTATACACCAGGTGGAGCTGTGCAAAGGCCTTCTTGAGTCCAAGAAGACCTCCAGATTGTGCATCACTCTTGAATGGAAGTGCAACTCCATTGTAGAGTAAAGATGTAAGATCCCCAGATCTAGGTAGCCCCAACATCTGCCATTTGGTCTTGGTGGCATTGAGTAGGAGTTGGTTTCTTCCCATCAAGGCCCACACAGCCTTCAGGCACTGGGACAGCACCTCAACAAATTATATTATCGAATTATCAAAATCTCACAGCCATCATTAACAACAGTTGCATAAACAGCTCAACACTGTGAGAGTGAAAATCTCATTGGGGGACTAAAAGAATTACACATCAAGAACCACACTTAAATACAGCTTTCATGAAGAAATACATCACCCAAGCAACAGTAAGCCTATCACCATAAAATGATGAAGAGACATTTTTCTCACATAAAAACCAGAAAGGAATACAACTCCAAAGTGCTATCACGGTCTATCCACTCATGTTTGTATGGGCACTTTTTTATACTCACCCATTTGCATACATATTTCTCCAATAGCCCAAGTAGCATTATTGCACACAGAAATGAATTCTGGATTCAGGTTGGTCCCTAAGATAGGCATGAATTCAGCTAAAGAGAAAATATGTTTAGTCAGCTTTGATTAGCACCATAATAAAGAACCCTAAGAATGGATCTAGCATCTGTACAGGCGGAATTGACAATCTCATCACAGTGTTAGGTCTTTCAGTCTTAGTTTAGTAAGGCAGCCCTGGGTTTGGACTCTGGCAAAATTTGGATGTCACATTATTTTGCCTTGTAAGAAATCCTAGCCTTAGTTCTAAAAGATCACTCCATAACACTTAATTCTGAACCCCTACTTTATTCAAGTGCAAAGATTGGTAGCAGTGTGACACATTTATAATTTTTGGAGTCCGATCACTGATTTCCTAGCACTGGAAGCAGTAAATTTTTAAAATCATTTTTTTGCCAAATTCCAGTAACTGGACTGCAATAAAGTGCTCCATTTTAGCCTTTAAAAACAGCTGTCTTTAATGTTTCCTATTAAAGTCCCTAACGTGTAATAACTTCAGCATCAATTTTTATCAAAATCTTACTCCTTGATTTAGCAGACCTCCATCTTCCCTCCATATTACTTGTTAAAAACTAGTATGATTTAAATCATCCCTTTCTCTAACTTGTTAACCTACTTCTGTGCTAGCAGCACACATGCCAGAATAGAGATCAGTTATATGTTTGCCATGTTTTAGTCCTTAGCTCACACAAAACTGGCTGGGGGGGCTATCATTTTCTTTCTGAACACTTTTTTCCCCACTGAAGCAGGAAACTCCCTAGCTAGCTGTTCATTCCGTGGAACTTTCTTTAATCTAATGGAGGCTTCTTTTCAGTGGAATGGAAAGGGAAATGCTTGGAATCTGTACTTTTCAAAATGTCCCAACAACTATGAATTAGAAGGAGGGGAGAGGAAAATGTCAAAAATCACCTTTTATCAGAAGATTCTGATAGATCAAAAACCATTTAAGAGCATAGGAATACCAACCACACACAAGTTAATGTTAGTAATTAGCATAATATCCTTCTGACATTATGTTCGTTTGATGCTCTTCTTCTTACCTGGGATTTTAAAAAGCATCATTACTAAGACTGCTACTATTGTAACAAACATCTGCAGGTCTCAGGGCAAAAGGATACCTACCTATGCATGGCTTGACATGCATAAAACAGGCTTTGGTAAGATCTCCTAGGAGTGCAAAGGAGCTCTGCCGAACCTCCGGCATAGTATCCTATAAATAGATGGAGAAATACGAGAAAAACAAGTTCTATTTCTTATCTTAACCACAGTATGGTCTATAAAGTGTTCAAAACAAAAAAAGGACAAGATCCAATATGATGGATAAACTTTACGTGTGAATTTATCAGCTATAGGGTTATTTTATTATTTATTTAAATTTGTTATAGCTGCCCACTCCAGCAGACTTTTCCTAGATGAACAAAGCCAACAAGCTTCTCATAGAAAGTAGGAAGAAACCATCCTTTTCAAGAAGTATTATTTTATTTATACAATCTACTTTCAAGGACTAGTTTATAAACAAGCAAAAATAGGGGAAAAAGTATCAAAAAATAAATAAAAAAGAATAAGATAAAACCGTAAATCAACAATAGATATTACTCAGTATGGGTGACAATGAAATTTTATTTCAAACACAGCAATAGGACCTGCCTGGGCCAGCTTAGTTTAAGCCCTTCTACAGGCTCTTTGCCTTACTGGTATTACCACACAACTGCTGAATTTTTCTCACTTAAAAAATCTGCCATGTTCATATTAAAAGCTGACTGGGAGAAATACCTGTATCAATCCATTCTAAATTCCCTTTTTATGACCTGATTTTGTTAAGGGTTTTTTGGGCTCACTTAATTATAAGAATGAATGTGTATTTCTAAGTTACTTTTTTAATCTACTCAAATTCCTGTCAGATGAAATCATTTTCTCACTTCCTTTTTAAAAATTAATTTTAATTTGCCTCTGCTACTCAACTGGGCTGTTACTATTCAGCATACATTGCTTTCCCCACTTTCAAAGCATTGCCTGGTAATTCTAATCCATTCTTTGTTTCTTCAATATAATGATGACATTTTTCTACAGACACAGACGGACATTTTTTCCTCTCTCTCTCTAATAACTTTAATATGCTTTCAAAATTATCTTGAAGTGGTAGATATACCAAAGCATTTACAGAGATTCCATTTTTTAGAATGCTTTTATAAAGCAACTAATTACTCAACATGTGATGCTAAACACTTGCACCCAATTTCCTAAAACCCTCAAAATGCTTCCTTCCCATTACTGGATAATATTTTATAAGTCTTCACGTATTATACTGCAACCCCTTTCAACACTTCCTCTGAACATGTCAGTCTTTCAATCATGTGAAGAGACATCATAATTACCAGCTCACTATTTTCTACTGCAACATTTAGACTAATATTCAAGCCTTGTGATTTTTTTCAGCCCTGGGAGCTTATGTGCTGGCCTAAACAGCCAAACATGTAAGACGTTCACCTACTTGCATACACTGGAACAGTAGAGTCATGATATTGCTGCGGGCCACAAGCTGCTCAACATGACATCCAAGACCTTCAGCTAAACCACTTAGCAGATCAAGAGCAACTATCATGAAGTCTTTATCAGGCGCTTCATACTGATCGGGGTGTTGACTGTACATCTAAGTTAGAGAAAAAAATATCATTTACTGCAAAGAAAATGTGACACCTCAACTAGACTTCAAATTTTCTTGAACAGATTGAGAAGAATAGTTCTGCTACTAAAGGAGATGTTCAATTTGTAACTTGTGCAGCTCCCAGAGGCCCTCCAGAAATTTCCACTGAATTGTAATTTTTGACATGACAGATGAAGAAAATTAGTAAAAATACAGGACTATTCAGTGTATTTATCTTAATTTCAATTAAATCTAAATAAACTCATCCTTGAATTTTCTCTTAGTTCCACTACAGAATGCAACCCACACCATCTCTCTCTAAACCAAATAGCCCTTGGCCTGAAAAAGTTTGTGCACCCACACATAAAAGCAACAGACTGGGAAGTTAAGTTTCAGGCAACCAATGGATTGAAGATTTTTTATGATGAATTAGTCTTCTACCATTACTTCTCGTCCACTAGCAAGCCCCAGTGCCAAAACAGAAACAAGTTTTGGAAACGTAGAGCAGTGTCTGAGAAGTTTTTTCTATGTATAGTAAAGTACTACCATACCATTGCTTGAGCCAGGGTTTTCTGCACAAGTGTTACACAGCGCTGGTAGACAGGTTCACAGTATGGAAGGAAGCCACTTTGCAGAGCAGTTGCTACAGATGACAAACACTGTAGAAGTGAACAGACAGTGACTGAAAGACATGCATGAAAGATCATGTTGCACGTACATTTCTGTACTTAAATCCTGAGTTCAGGAATTTGAGTTCAAACATGAAAGTAAGTAAGTATCAGTTTTCTCTCAAGTTGCTAAAATGACACACCAAGATGTAGCTCCACAGAGAATAGGACCTATAGGCAAGGGTAAGACACTTACCTTTAAAGTTAAACAGAACGTCAGATAAGCCAGTTTTTCACACACATAGACATTAATCACGTCATCTGAGGCACTAAAGCCCACCCAAATAATTAGTAGCTGACTAGCTTACTTACTTCTAGGAGAGGAAAAAGATCCTTATCCTCATCCTTCAACTCATTCCATTTCTGGATCAGTGGAGGCATCAACTTTTGGATATATTCCTGGGGAAGATAAGACAACTTATAATCGCATTTCAGTCGAAACAATTGCTAGCACCAGCCCAGAATCTTTAGAACTGAAAATCATTCGGTGTTTTACGGATTCAAATGGTGTGTATTTTAATTTGTCATCAATGTTTGTGGGGTTAGGATTTCTGCTAGAATTCCAATTAAAATGAGTAACGTTTACCAGACTTGCAAATGGTACCAATCACACTGATAGGGGTATCTTTTCATAAAAATATGAATAGCAGACAGAAAAAAATGTCTGGAGAAATTTCAGTTTTTACTTATAGCATCTTACTTTTGAGATTTTGATTATGATGAGTTAAAAGAGAAGTGATTAAGCAGCTGTCCAGGAAGGATCCCAGCAACTGAAAGTTGCTGTTACCTCTCATCATGTATACCTGGAATGGGAATCTGTAGCCCTCAGTTGTTTCTAATGACAGTGACCCCTCCACAATCACTATTGAAGGATGTTTTGAATTGCAGTTCAGCAACATCTGGAAGGCCACAGGTTCCTGATGCATTTTATACAGAGTCAGACCACCAGCCTATTCAATATAGTCTACAGGTAGTCCTCGACCTATGACCATTCATTTAGCCACCATTTGAAGTTCCAACAGTGCTGAACGAATGGTGGTTATTAACGGTTATGACTCTTGCGCACCCCTTGCACACTCCCCGACCCACGCAGCTCACATACCTTCATGCACCTTCCCTGACCCACACCTCTCGTGCACCCCCTCACGCACCTTCCCTGACCTGTGCCTTTCATGCACCCCCTCACACCCTCTCTGATCCATGCCTCTCACACACCCCCTCCTTGACCCTTCTCCGCAAAAACCTCTCGCTCCCTCTCCCACCCGGCAGCAGCCACTTACCTACCTGCCAGTCTGGGACTTGCAACTTCCTGCTGGCTTCCCCATTGACTTTGGTTGTGGGAAGTCGGCAGGAAGTTGCTTTGCCTAATGACTGTGGGATTCAGTTAACAATGGCAACCAGGACTGCAGGGATTACTGTCAGTAAGCAACGCAGTTGTGCTTTACGACTGCATTGCTTAGCGATGGAAATTCTAGTCTCAACTGCCACCGTAAGTCGAGGACTACCTGTATTTCAGGATGGGCAGAAGGTAAACTTTGATCTATTGATAGATCTCTGAGTGATTTGCAATAGAACAGCAAGGATTTCCAACTTCCACTTATTTAACATTGGCAATAACATTGGTCCTCTCTTGCTCTAAACTCAGCATAACTATACAAAAAGCTCATCATAATTATTAT
This sequence comes from Candoia aspera, assembly GCF_035149785.1. Lineage (NCBI taxonomy): Eukaryota > Metazoa > Chordata > Lepidosauria > Squamata > Candoiidae > Candoia > Candoia aspera. The sequence continues at coordinate 97,008,063 of NC_086154.1, read as the reverse complement.
TTTTTTTTGTATGGAAGAACTATGAAGTTCATTCTATCCTGGTGCCCAAAAAGATTCCTGGATTCAAGAAGGGATTTTTTTTTCTAAATATGTATCTTTTACCTCAGACTCTGTGTAATCCTGGTCTACTCTACCTTAGAACCTGGACTATCTTGAGATCCTTTAACTGAAGATGCCAAAGATAGAGTGTCTGCACACAGGGTAAGATCTCTTCCATTGAGCTACTTCCCCTTTCCATCAAGTTCTTCCAGTCACTAGGAAATCTCCTTGTCTTATCTGCAGCGTCAACAGTCGTGAACTGAATATTTTTCTGCTTTTCTTTTCCAGAAATCCCACCTGTGGGACATTAGCATTAAGGAAACAGGTTTGGTGGAAACCCATAAACTGTAAAAGAGGCACCCCACTATGGTTTACCCTCTTTTGTTTGAGTCAGATGCCTGCCTATACTACCACCAAAGTTTATCACGGAAGAAGACTACATTTAATTTAAGGATTTCTGTTTCAAAGAAAACAGGTTTTAAGTAGCAGATCTTTTTTCTCCTAATGTTATGCTATTGAGCAGAAAACAAAAAATTACAGCCTGGATTTGCCTATATTCAAGAATCCTGGCGCTAATGGTATTTTATTCAAGTGAGAAGAAATAGGGAGACAGGTCAACTAATCAGTCATTAAATGCTAGCAGTTTCTGCTGACACTGCTGCCAAAAGGAAAGTAGTACTAACCGGCTGGTTGAGGTGGTGTCCAACAGAATCAGCCAGAGTGCCAATTGCATCGTACAGGATCAGCAGGTTCTTGTGCTGGTATTTTCCAAAAGCAAAAACCAAAGTATCCAGAATGAAACTGAGATATGGAACCAATTCTGTGCAAGCTTCTTCCTCAAGGGTGGCAAAAGCACTAAAATGAACAATATAAAATAGTAAGAGGTGAGTAGAAACCAAAAGGAGGTGAACAGATAGAAATGAAAAGTTAATCCAATACCTGTCTGGATAAAAGATTAGTTGTATTGTACCAGCCTAATTACTATCTTTGATGTGAAATATAAGGGCATTTCTCTGAATCAGACAGTACGAATATATGAGTCATCACATGATAGAGCTCAATCATCAAATTCTTCATCATATCCAAAGAAAGCCTTAAGATGACAGGAAAAAGCCTAACATGCTTTCAGACATGCTTTAGAACATGGGTGGCCAACCCACACAACCCATATGTTCTGGATGCAGCCTGGCAATGGAACAATTATTGTTTCCCCAGTGCTTTTCTTTCTCAGGACTGGTAAGAGGCAGGCAGAATGACGCTATCTTCTTCCAAGAACCCAGCATAAGATTGCTACTTTCCAGCAGATAATGGCAAGTGGGAGTCATGATCTGAAGTAAAACTGCCAGGAATAAAGGGCATTAGAATACGTAGCACCATATGCAGCATTCAGGGTCCAAAAAAGTCAATTCATACTACAGAACCTTGTTTTGTTCAAGGCTACAAATGGTGCGTCAAGGTGTGCAGATACCCTTCTTAAGCATTTTAAATCTCCCCTTCAAGCCTAGCAGACGAAAATCATCAGCTGGGACTCTACAAAGACATTTGTACATTTAAACAGAGAGAACTATAGGTGGCAAAGGATTATCAGTGTTCCATTTTGTACATTATTAACCACTTTCATTACAATTTAATAGAAAGACAAGAGATAAATAAATGAATCAGAAAGGAAATATATTTGTGCCAATGAGGAAAAAAAAAATCTTAGTCGCCAATGCTGTCCTTCACCAATAACTGAAGCATTCCAGGAGCAGATTACCTGCAAGCAGCCTCCTGCACTCTTTTGTTACTGTCAAGAATCCTTTTGAGCAACTCTGTCATCAGAGGCTTGAGATACATGTCTGGGGGTTGGCTTACAACCCAATGTGCATAGCGGCTCAGGGTCCAGCAGGCAATGGAACGCACTAGGGCCTTCTTGTCCGACAAACATTGGATCAAGTGGGGAATCAGCTCAGGAAGATAAGGAACCATGCCTTGCATGCATCCTAGAAATGCAAAAGTTGTCTTTAGTACATGATCTAGACTTACTCAGGCAAACTTATTAAAACTGTTAATTCCATGTTTTTTTAAAGTGGTCACCAATATCCTTGTCCCTCAGCAGAAGCAAACCCTGGTTTAAGTTAATAACTTCAGGTTTCACCTTCAGCAATGGCCCCTAGGACAAGGATTCCAGACTCCTTGATGACCCACTCAGGATGGAAAAGCAGCCCCTTGAGTAGTGGGAGCAGATGTGGGAGGAGCTCATCTCGAAAGACATTTGCCAACACATCAAGGGCAGCAGCAGAGCACTTCCCTGTAAAAGAAATGGGGCCATGTGGCAGAAATGGCACAAATTTGGAAAGGAGAGGAACTTTTTACATCAACAACAAATAGAAAAATCTTCTCCACTAAAACCTGTTACTTCAGCAATTCGTTATTATTTCAACAATATGCATAATGGAAATTCATTAAAGATATATGCTCTTATCTCAAGCCCCATGCCAGGATGATGTAAAATTAGTTAGTGATAAAAAGAGTAGCCACATAGAAGACTAACAACTGGTTCCCAGTAAAACTTGTTTTCTATATCTAATTATCATCTGATTCTATACAACAGCTGAGTAGAAAAAAGCATAAACCATTTCACATACACAGGATTATAGTTTCAAGTTCAAAAATGGTCAAACTACAGCACTCTCTCCATTTGACCCTGGTGCACTACTTGCCATAATGCATATCCCTGGCATTTTACGCCTCCCAATCCTAGAGCATGGCTTCATACTAATCCCCTACGCACTCAGATTCCAGTCAGACAGTGTGTCATCGTCATCATCCTCATCCTCTCCATCTTCCTCATCCTGCAACCGCTCCTCTTCATGCTGCAGAGTAACTGTGCGTGATTTATGAAAGCGAGGTTTGATATCTTGCTCACTATCTGGGATGGCTTCATCCTCTTCCACATCACCCTGCAAGTGAAGGGAAAGAGCCTATGGAATCCCATTTGATAGGGAATCTTCCTTGCTAGGAAAGCATTACCTTGCAAAACACTATATAGTATTTCAGTAGTTCCTCAACATAGGACTTGAATTATTCTCTGAAACCTACATGGTTACTCTTTGTATAGAATAGATCCATGTAAGAAACCAGCAAGACCAATATCATGTTCAGTTTCAGCCATTTGTTTTTGACTGGTGGGAAATCAAATTATGAAAATACTTCAATGCTGATGTAAACTTTGATAAATTAAAGGCTTCTCAAGAGGCTTCAGACAATGCTTCTATGGATCAGACAGTACGAATATAACAACCCATCACTGCTGTCAGGGTGAAGGTCATGCATCATTTCCATGAATGCATTTGCTCAGCCTTTTCCTTGTATATACATAATAATTTATCTTTAACAGGTGAAAAGCCACAATTTCTGACCTATAGCAAATAGTACTTTTTTTGTTTGTTATCTGGTATATAAATTAAGAGCCAGTTTGATATTGGTTAAGGCACCAGGCTAGAAATTGGGAGACCGTGAGTTCTAGTCCCACCTGAGGGCCAGTCACTCTCTCTCAGTCCTAGGAAGGAGGCAATGGCAAACAACTTCTGAAAAATCTTGCCAAGAAAACTGCAGGGACTTGTCCAGGCAGTTGCCAGGAGTTAAAACTTCCTTGAAGGCACCTCTGTGTGTGTGTGTGTGTGTGTGTACACTACATATACACATACAGCATTTTTTCAGTTTCATAGAAATTAGTGTCTACTATCTTTTTTTTTAGTATACCAGCAAGGATGCTCAGCAGTAACAATGGCATAAAAAGGAATTATGTCTTCTGAAGCTACTACAATACAGAATAATATCATTTTAATTAACTTGGCTTAGTAAATAACTATGAGTGGTGACAAAGTCAGAAAAGAGAAAATATCAAGAAACTAAGCAACACAGTATTCCTAAATTGTTTGGATGGTCAAAGAAATACCTTTAACAATATGATGTCAATTTCTGAATATTTCATGCCATTCACCAAAATAGGAATCAGTCTGTCAAGAGAAAATAAGAGAGCAACTTATCAAGTGAAGTCTTGACCCAGAATGATGCAGATAACAGCAGCTTTGTCAAATAGGAATGAAAATGTATGGTTAGCATTTCAATAGCTTCTGAGAATTCAAAAACACGATAAACAACTTTTTAAAGCAAGGAAGTATTCAAACAAAATGCCATGGCCTTTGTTGCTGGGCAAGCAACTATGTAATAGTAAATTATAAAGCACATTCAGGCTTCAGTTGTGATTTTAAAAAAAGCCATAAACATTCTAGGGCAAAACCAGATCTAGTGGGTTAAAACTACAAACAAGATGGTTCAAGCCAGATTATCAGGAGTACTTTGTGACTGTAAGAACTGTTAACCAACAGTACAGGCCACATTATGTGGTGATTTCTCCTTCACTAAACAGAGGTTTGATGGTCATGTATCAGAAATGCTGTAGTGGATTCTGCACTGAGCAGGGGATTGCTTTATGATATTTCTAACTGTCTGAGTCTGTAAATCTACAATCAATTTATACTAATAAATGAGGTGACTGCAGGAATATAACAACTATACACACAAATTCTTGGGCAATAGTCTACCAATTTTAAAATATTTTTCTTCTTTCCCGTTCTGGAAAGAGTGCTCAAGTCTTATGCTCATTTACAGTACATCCTATATGAAGTACGTAGTAATCCAGTTAACTTGCCCAGATGAAGAAGTTCAATTTCATTTGATGAAATATGAAGATAGATTTTCTTAGAAAAGCATGGCCAACCACCTCGCTCCATCTTTGTGATTAATAACTAGTTGAGAGAGAGTTGGCTTGATGAAATCTAAAGTTTAATTTATGAAGAGAGATACTATCCATCTGGAATAAGGTACTTGTGGACTATTTCTCCTGAAAATACTCCTTTGGACCAAAGGGACATATATTAACTATTTTCATTTTTATATTCTGTTAAATTTTATTATATTAGTTTCTCTAAGGAAAGACCATAAGCATATACATTAAACTATGAAGGCGTAGCTGAACCTCAGATGGGCAAAATTAGCTTAGCAGCAGCCAAGTCTTCATTGCTCCTCCTTTTTACACAATTCTTCTGTTAAGAGAGGATACAATAGCAGAACCATCTGCAAGCTTTCACAATGTAAATATCAATTACTTTCTACATGAAAACAAAATTAATGGATCAAAAGATAGACAGTTCATTACTGCTGAAGTTAAATTACTCACTGTACTAGATGTGAAGACAGCACTTCTTTGCAGATGGGTTGCTCAGCCAATGTCAGCCAGAATTCACATGCTTCCAGTGCCACATTTTCATCACTGTCCTGAGTCCTCTGCAGCATATACTGTAACAGACAAAACCAGGAACATAAAAGCTTTGATTCAAGTAACCACTGCCTTTGCTTTATATTTGCTATATGTGTCTTACAGAATACTGAAATTACTGCCAGTTTGGTCTAGCGGTTAAGGCAACGGGCTAAAAACCGGGAGACTGGGAGTTCTAGTCCCGCCTTAGGAGTGAAAGCCGGCTGAAGACCTTGGGCCGGTCACTCTCTCTCAGCGCAACTCACCTCACAGGGTTGTTGTTGTGGGGAAAAGAGGAGGAGGAAGGAGTATTAGGTATGTTCACCGCCTTGAGTTATTTATAAAAATAATAAAGGAGGGATAGAAAATAAATAAAATTAAAAATAAATAAATAAAATGCAATATTTGGTTGTGACTTGTCGTATAAGTAGCATAAGCCAATAAGAATGAACCTTTCCTTAGACTAGTGGAACAACACAACCAGCTAGCACACACTATCCCTTTCTTGTCTCTGTTCCCATAAAACTGGTAATCAAAAATCAACCATAATGCAGGTCAAGACAAAGAGTTTAGAGGGACCAACTTTGGAAAGCAAGAGTACTTACTTGGATGATACTATGCATGTGAGGGATCAGTCGGTCAATTCGCACCTCTAGTAGCATTACTAATGCTCTGCAAACATTTTTTCGAACCTCAGGATCTTCATCTACTGCCAAGGCAAACAAATGCTGCCAAGAAGGAAAAAAATAAATTATTTTAAGTCAAGAATCCAACACCATCCTCAACAACTGGCCAAATACTTGGATATTCTAGAACTGTTGCATCCTAGGGAGAAAACCTCCCCTCCTATGCAGAAAAACATTACCTTCTGTGTTCTTTGTCAATGACACAGGAATGCATTTATTTTGCATGCAACTCAGGTTCTTGCCAAAACTTAGTATCTCTGACATGTGGACGCATGGTGATGATGAAGTTAGTAAAGCAAAAACAAGTGTGTATAAGAAAAAAACAGTAAAGCAACAAGGAGGGGCAGCTTATACAAGGCCTACCATTCAAGTTTTTCACAGACACTGTCTGTACATTTTCAAGTACAGAGCGAGCACAATACAACAGAAACACTGATCTCAGGAAGCATAGCTAGGGCCATATTATATTTATTTAAGTTTAGGGAAAGGAATACATTGGTATTAAGAACCAAATACCTTTCTCTTTGTACTGGACCCTGTACATGGCTGCCTCTGGCCATGGATATGTGACTGCAGTAAAAAGAAATTACTAAGACATAGAAAGCTAAGGATGCAAATGTTAAAATCCTTATCTTTCTTTTAAAAAATCACATTAAGCACTACACAAAAAAAAAACAAAAAAACAAGACCCGCTACTGCCTACAATTACAGTAGTAGACAAATATAACATCAACTACAGAAGAAAATCTGATCATATGTTGCTAGGTTCTGTTAACTTAATTCAGTGACATTTGAACTATGCTCTGCAGAATTCTGGCATTCCTTAGGATTTTCCTGAGGCCTCCTCAACTTCACATAAGTCAGTAAATGCATTTCCAAAAAACAATTCCATTATGTACTACAGCTTTTTCCCATTGTTGTACAGATACAGGGAACATTTGGTGTGTTCCCAGTTTCAGGGAACTGATCCAGAAACCACAATAATCAGAAAGAAAACCTGTGGAAGATGTTTACAGACATTTTACTTAAGCTGAAGTGACTTCCTCTCCCCTAAAGGAGGGGAACTTACTTGGAAGTGGGAAAGTTATAGAAGTCAGTAGTTGGAAGTTTTCCTTCCCATCCATAGAGTTGCAGTGAGTGGGACAGTGTTACAACATTATCAGAGGACTTTTGCCTTGATTTTGAGGATGCATTTTTAATTTTTAGAAGTCTGTAAAGTCTATCAGAAGCTTATCAGTTCGCTGTAGTTGCTCACCAAACTTACACAGGAAGTGGTACAAGTTGGAAGGGATCTGGGAGTTTCAAAGGATTTGGAGACTACCCATTTGTACTCTAAAATTATAGTACTGGTGAATACATAAGTAATCGTGGACTATAACACTTTGACCTTCAAAACAACCATTGGCCTAGGTTAATCCCCCTCACCTCAATAAAAGTGTCTATGTTATCCATCAAGGCCTGGGCCCTCTCCATGATGAACTGATTGACACAAGCAATAGCATGGGACCTAAGGAACAGAAAAAAAAACCAGCTTTAAAAATATTTGGTTTAGTCATTGCTATTCTTCAGTAATTTACTACCAACATGATATAATCTCAAGTACAGTTCTGGCCAACCAATAAATATTTTGCTTTAAAAATAGATCAGACTTAACAAAACAGACAATTTTATTTACTGACTTCTATTCTCTATTCAAAAATGAAGTTATTTGCTTCCAACCGTTGTCTTCTTTCTCCCAAAAAGCCTTCAAAATTAAGTGAAACTAAGATCAAACCAGTCCATACTCCAGGAAATAAAGCCAGACTGCTCACTTGAGGGAATGATATTAAAGGCAAAACTGAAATACTTTGGTTACATAATGAGAAGACAGGACACCCTGGAGAAGATGATATTCTAGAGGTGACAGACTCGTCCCTGGGGGAGCTGGGGGTATTGACGACCGACAGGAAACTCTGGCATGGGCTGGACCATGAAGTCACGAAGAGTCGGAAGTGACTGAACAAATAAACAACAATATTCCTTCAAGCACAACTCTAATTCTACAACAGGAGAAATTACCCTAATTAATTTTACAAGTCCTTACATAATACCAGTGTAATCATAATGTATGTTGAGGGGTTTAGAAATATTCCATCTAGAATAAAGCAGTTTCCAAGATAATCTCATACAATGAGAAATGAGAAACAAATCTAACTTTAAGAAACAGCAAAATTCTATTAAGATCTGAACATTTGTTAAGTATCAAATTTCTACTCCAGATGAAGTTGGACACAACTGAGTTTGCTTACTGCACAAAGCCATTGTGCAATTTACTTAGTTATGGCTTTGCATGCAAAGTGAGTTTTGATTTATTCAGTAAAGTATGCTTAAACAATTTCTAAGCATGATGTGCAAATCTGGCCAACACGGCAATTTTAGAACAAGCAATGGGTGTTTGTTTCCCAGCAGACACCTTCAGAGGAAGGAACCATGCTTGTCAATGTCCACTGCATTCCACTAGAAGAAAGCAAGATGGGTAGAAGGAAGCTATAGAATACCAAAATGCAGTGCTTATTTGTAATTTAATCAATCACGGTGTCCTATAACATAAAGTCTGAACTAGGGCACAATTTCAAGAATTAAGTATCAGTTTGTGATTTTTCTCATTTATTTTAATTGCTGCTATACTATTAAAAGAATTACAGGAAAACTGGCAGTCAAAACAAATTGATTGATACTATTAAAGCCTATCAAGATAGAAAATATATTTTTACATTATTAAAAGGGTAACTATGTTACAAGGATAGTTCCAAAGAGTAAAATGTCACTATATAATAATAAATGTTCTTTTCCACACTTGGCACTCTGCATGGAATGCTTAGAAAAGAATCCTGCTTATGCAAGCCTGGATATGACAAGTAGCACTTTCTATGAACTTTGCTTCTCCATTCATGTAATCAAGACACCTAGCCAGAAAACTGCAATTAGGCACATCTTCATAAATTGAAAACTATGTATAATTTTTCCCAAGCAATCCAGGATGCAAAGCCCAACTGTCATGTATCTTCTATTGTTTACTAGCAATTTACTCTATCTCCTGTTATGTGCAAACTAGAGACATACAGTTAATGGTGGCTCCTATTTAGTTCCATTTCTTGTATGGAAAAAGCAAAAAAACAAAAACCCAGGGACAAGGGAACTGCTTGCACCTACACTACTCATGTACTTCCTAATTTATTTCAGCCAGGACTTTTGGCGTAGAGTTATAAACTTATACAACTTCTATCTAGATACACACTACACTATCTGATGTTTGGTTTTTTTTTTTTAATATGACTTGGTCACTGTAGTTTGTAAATCATTGTTTCTGGATTAACAACATGTGAACTTAGGCAACTGCGGCTGAATTATCCACAAGTATTGTGATTAACTACTGTGATGAATGGACCCAGACTGTCAGCACTTTCCAAATGGGTAAACATAACTCACAGAATTCCCTGTTGAGCACACCTAATGCTGAGAAACCTGAAAATTGGAAGTCAACACATTTGGAGGCCCCCAAGAATCAGAGAGACTGGTTTAGATACCTGTGCTACTTGCCAAGCCTACTACTAATTTTATGACTGACAAAATGTTTGAAACTAGAAAGCAGCACGATTTTGATTTATTCCATCAAAAAGCAGTAAGCATATTACATCCATCTTTAATTGCTATCTTTAATTAACCCAAAGTGGCAGATTCCACTAAATGTTTCATTAATATTAGAACAGATACATGCCTAATTTTGGGGCTGCAATGCTTGAAGAACTGAAGGAACTTTGGGATCATGACATTAAGGGGCCGGTTGAGAGCATCGCTGTCCAGGAGCTCAGCGGAATCTTCACAGATCTTCTGTAAGGCACCAAATGCCCCCTGTAGAGCATAGTAATGTTTAGTGCCAAATATATGAAATTGAAAAACAGGCGAATAGCACCTAAAATTCATTTGAATGCCTGCAGTTGCAGTTTGGCTTTGCTATTCAAATCGCTTTTCTAAAATGGGCTGTATTCACTTTGTGCCAGAGAAAAGTGACAAGCTGCCAATTTGAAAGAACGAGTTGTTCTCCTACCCAGAGCCAGACTTCCTATGCAACAGCCTGGTTATGTGCCATTCCAGTGGCTAAATAGCTAAAGAGATTGCAGGAGAAGTATCAATTGGATTGTTCTTAAAAAAAATAAAATCCTCACAGTATTTTTTTATCAGTAAAAACTGGGAGCACTCTGATATATTCTTATGATAAACATAAATTGAAATTTGTTTTACAAAGTACCAGCTGCATCTGATATTGCCCAACAACCTCCTTTTACACACATCCTATCTCAACTATGTAGTTTAATAAGGGTGATAAAAAACTGGACAAGTCATTATCAATAAAGCAACAGTACTACCTGCATCATATTGCATACAGCAAGAACACATTTCTGAAACATCATAACTACATCTCCAAAAATCTCTGGACAATATTTAATACCAACTAGCTTTTTTTTAATGTTAATTTAACTTCATAAGATTGGAATCCTTCAAACGTGTTTAGAATCAATGAACTCAGAATAGCTGATTACTGAGCAGAACGTCATAGAATTCCACTGAACAGAAAGTGATTAGTATGTTAAAAGTTCAATATGTTAATACACTATACCTAGCAATAATTGAAAAATCTTGAATACACTAAATAAAAAATCAGACATGCCGTGGCTTCTGGCATGTCTTACACCAGCCTCCCTAGGAGTATTTCAGTACCAAATCTATACACTCTATAGCCACAGACTATCTTGCTGGCTCAAGCCATCAATTAATTCTATGAAGTTCCCCACTCACTTCACATGTATTATAATCTTCAGAATTAAGTAAATTGCAGAGTTGGGGCAGAAGCTCCGGCCACATCTGCAGCTCTCCTTTTGAAGCAATTGTTGTTATAAGAATACCTGTCAAAAGAAAGAAGAGACTACAAGATCAGCTTTCAAGCCCATTTTAGATCCAAGAACTTTGATTTTATAATGTTTGCTACTAAAAATGATAATGAATTTTCTAACTAAGACCCTAATTATGACACAGCTCTGGGCTCTACTAGATGCTTCTGTCATCTATTGTTCAATGGAACTGAGAGCTGTTGTGATTCCTCAACTAATGAGAAAACATTGCTATGACTCTTAAAGCCACTAACACACACTAAGAGGAACTATTATCTATGGGTAACTAAAGTAAAGTGTGCAAATCCTTTATGCTACATACTGATTTTGGGAGAGCCAGCAGTTGGGGAAAATAAAACTTTTACAGCTTACATGAAATCAAACATTTTTGCCATTAGAGAGATACTCCATCAATGCTATGACTTAGGTCTGTGCTGAAAATTCCAGCTTTACACAGTCCACTTGCTTCACGTCTCATGAGCCCTGTCATCTACTCTATAAAAGCACCTATACACAGAATAGAGGGAGGTAAACAAGTTTCAATTTGCATAGTTAGCTAACAATTGCAAGAATTGCATCTGTTACTAAATAATTCTGCTTCTAGTTAAAACACTTTCACAGTACTAATTTTGAAAAAGATATAACCCTTCCTTCCTAAAAACAAACTAAGAGTAGTTCTTCAGAAATAACGTGTAAAAGATGGCTGGGTTTGGTCTAGTGGTTAAGGCAACGGGCTAGAAACCAGGAAAACATGAGTTCTAGTCTTGCCTTAGGCATGAAAGCCGGCTAGGTGACCTTGGGCCAGTCACTCTCTCTCAGTCCAACTCACCTTACAGGGTTGTTGTTGTGGAGAAAATAGGAGGAAGAGGGAGTATTAGGTATGTTTGCCGCCTTGAGTTATTTACAAAAATAATTAAAAGGCAGGATAGAAAATTAAATAGATAGATAGAAAATGGCATCTATCTGAAACTCTTCGAAGTACCTATGTCTCTACCCAGGATTAGTATGTATAGCTGCCATCTGTAGTTTCAATACAATTCTGGAAAAAAAAACGCAGGTACTGTACAGAGTTGCAGACAGATACTATTTTCAGATATGCTCCAAAGCACTTTTCAGATCCAAAGCACTGCACATGACTAATCCTAGTTAGTAATTCATCCTCAGCTTCTCACCACAACTCACCAATGGTAGCTCTGATAAGAGAAGAAGCATCCCCTATGTTATTAAGACACTCTTGCTTAATAAATTCAGCAACCGGCTGGGGAAAACTCTGGTAGTGAGCTTTCACGTTGTTCTTCAGGATCAAACCACTCAGAGAACGGGTAGGTTCATCTGTTTTAAAGAGATCAGTTGGATTAGAACTCAATTTTACAAGACATGTTATATAAAAAATATGGAAACATTTTGTATTTTAATACCTAAAACAGAGAAATAAAAGTAGTCTCAACAAAGACACAGAAAAAAAATGGATTCAACAATTGCCATACACCAAAGTTGTGCATATCACAAAAGTAATGCAGTCTAGGTATGCATACACATTTCATGACCTTCCTTGTGAATGTCTTATACACCGATAAGGTTATATACCTATAATACTCTGATATACTTTTGAGTGCAAAAATATGTCTAGACTCTAACATCTGATCTTGCTATAACTGGAGAAAGTTCATTAACCATGCTGTATTGGAAAGGGTCACAATCTGATCTCCTATTCAGCCAACAAATTTAGAAGCATTACCAGATTTTAGCTCTATAATGCAACTCAATGTTCGTGTTCTTTCTTTAGTCTTATATGATATATACATTTGCAGATTTTAAGAAATTTGATACCATTTTAATATACTGAGCTGGGTTACATGAATTTCTATTCATGAGTTACAATGTTTTTTCATGATACATGTTGTTAGACACTAGCATTTTAAAGTTCTGTATGAATACAAATTAATGTTTCAGTTTTTTGCAATCAAGGCTTTTGATGATCCTCATTGGTTCAGCTATACCTGATGACTTCGGATACATGATTTATATTAAAGCATGCTCACATATGTTATAGCATTCCCCCCCCCAAAAAAACCTGCAATGAGAGATTTTTACAAGACTTAGGCTATAATTCATAGCAATGTTGAAGATCATAGTACTTTAATTAGTTTTTAAAAAATCACGATTCAGGGATTATTCAATACAGTTTTTATTTTCAGTCTACTAAAGTTTTATGGCTGATGGGGTAAACACTACTGCCTGGATACCAAAGATCAAAACTTAAGAATCAATACTATTAGCCTTTTAGTAGATCAAATTTTGTTGAAAAGGAATGGAAGATGGGAGACCATAAGGACAGCTGGTGCTATATGACCCCAGTGATCACAAAATAAATGAGAGCATTTTAATGTACCAATAAAATCTATTAAAAGATGCTTTGTTCTTAAGGCATCCAACAAAACTGCCAAAATTTTAAGGAAAAAAAATGTAAAAGTATAATTATTGCAGTTATTTCATTCAGGACTCTTACTAAATCCCAGTACAAACTTTGGCTTGTCACAAATTATTGTAAAGATCCAAACAATTTCAATCCTTTTGGTATACTTAAAAAATCAGAAACTACTACAAATCTTTGGTCATCAGTCACAGAACACCTTTATCTACAAGATCTCTTGCATGTTAATTTATATCTTCACAATGGGCTTGCCTTCCTCTTACACTGTTCTAGATTCTTTCACTGGAGCTCTTCCAAAAGCTCAGCCTATTAACCCTTGCTCTACCCTGCTGAAGAAGGGCATATCTCTAATAAAATGAAGGATGACAGCATGAGCTGTAGTAGACAAAACAAAAGAAGCCAGAGCTTCTGAAATCCTCCTTTGCTTGCTAAGCCATAGAGAGGACCGAATTACTAGTCTTGCACCAAAGGAATGGGAAATCTTCTTTAAGCTGTAAATCAGGCAGTTTTCCAACATTAGTCAGAAGCTGAACATGCCACTTAAGTCAAAATCTAATTTTGCCAAAATATTCTAATGGCCACTTGATTTAAGCAGACATTATAAATTAGATGTTGTGTCCCAATACTATACAGACCACATAGAGCTTTTTGAAACTTATATTGTAATAGATTTAACGGACATACCCTCAGACTTCAGTCGTGTCAGGACAAATATCAAATAGTTATTGAAATCAGGGAACTGGTTGAGTTGTTTCAGTTTCTGCAGCATTAGTTAAGAATTCATTCTTAACCTGTCTTGTCACCAAAAGTCTCTAAAAGCCCACATAATATTTTCTTCAGCCACAGATGTAGTAGTATAAGACCATATTGCCTTATGAGAGCAGCTTTCCACAGCCTGGTGTTTGCCAGTTGTGCTGGAATGCAAGTTCCATAATCCTCCAGCCATCCCGTTAGGAAGGCTACAACAAGAATAAGACACTGCCAGAAGTACTGCTTTCAGGTTTGTTTCTTGCTAGCACTACTTTAGAGCAGCAGTCTGTGATATCCTCCAGTGACCCAGGTTACAAATCCAATCAGCATTACTGCTGGTCCATAAAGATGATAGTTGTAGTCCCAAATACTTGGAAGGAACTAGGTTGGGAAAGTTGTTCTAAAGTGTTTATCTCACTAGTATATTATTCCCCAATGTGACATATAGTTTTTTCCCTTCTATTCTTTAAGTACATTGCAAATGAGAACTGTATTTTGTCCTCTCTCTTAAATCTCAGGCACTTTCTGTAGCAATGCTAATTATTTCAAGGATACATCTTGCACAATACGCTGGGTTGCTGTGTTTGGAGACTGGGAATCTTTGAGTAACTGAAGAACTTGTTGGAGGCCCTGTTCATCTGGCTGCCAGTCCATGATGGAAAACTGCCTATCTGTAGTTAGAAAAAGAATTATTAACATTAAAACATAAATTAAAAGTAGTTATAAACATTACAAGCAAAGCTAACAGTAGACTTCCTTAAGAATGCAACCTGGATATTAATCTACATGCAAAATTACATGGCTACACACATTTGATCATCATTTTATAAACCAGACATAGGAAACCCAGATAAACTTTACTTCGGCCCAGGCATCTCATATTCAGGAAAGAAAGGATACAATACAGATCTGAGATTTTGCTATCAGGGCTTAAAAATACATTATATTAGTAAAGAAAGGGGACAATTTAATTTCATATTTTTGTGGTGTAGGACATGCTGAAGACGAACTACCAAATTTCACAGATGGGAAGATTTCATATTTCATCAGCAAAATACTTTTATACAATATAATAGTCTGTATGACTTTATAAGTAAAATTACTATAGTTCCCTATGAAAACAGAATAAGCAAGACAGAATAAATGAAGCCTAGCAAGGACTTTTATCTACAATATTGCATCTAAGGCAACATTTCTTCAAAGAAAAGCAATTAGAAGCTGCTAGAAAAACAGTATGAGGCAGCATGGTCAAGATCGACTTATGACTCAGCACAGAGCATCTAGTCATGGTGGGGCAGAGCGGGCAGGGAACTATTGCTTCCATCCCTTTCTCCCACACAGAGAGATCCAGTAGGGACTTACACTGAAATAAACAGAAAAGATTTTACGTAAAGACAGCAAAGGAAGTTAATGCAGAGGATGATATGGGATGAAAAGAAGCCAGATGCCTTAATTTACCATCTTTAAAAAATGGTAAATTAAAGATTAAAAAGCACTGTAAATTCTCCCAGACCCATTAACTTATTTGACAGCTCCCCTCCTCCAGCTTCACTTTCAGGCCTTTGGCTAAAACTTTTGGTAGAACTGCTTCCGCACTCCAATACACTTCAAGGACCAGCGTTGCCATGAATATAAGATTTCTTTTTCAAATATTCCAGACTATTTGAGCACATACACTCATACATGTCAAATGTGTATTTGCTGCAGGCAATCCAGTTATCTCTCAAGTAGTGGTTCAATGATTTCAAGGCTCTGATATTTTGTATCTCAGAGGAAAAAACCCAATTATGTTTATTTATACATAGCTGTAGGATTTCTACATATACCCAATATTCTATGATAGAGTACTAAACAACAAAACTATAACTTGACTGTGTTTATGTGTTTATTTAGTTTTTCTTTACATTTCAGTCAAGACTGAATGCTTTTCCTACTATAAAAATTAAACTGTGAGAGCTGCTCTTCCTCCTTAAAAAGTCTTTTCTTCTGCTGTTTTGTAAGCTTTTTATGTCATATGTTCCAAAACACTTATCCAATTCTTTTTTTTTAAGAACAGTATTGCTATGACCTAATGCAAGGCAACTTTCTATTACTTTTGAACTAAATAGCATGATACTATTCCAAAACAGGGACTAAAAGAATTACAGTAAGACCCAGTGTATTGTTGGAAACAGGTGCTTAAGGATAAGCTATTTATAAAGCCTTCAGTACAGAAAATACAAAGCAAGCAGGGCTATGAAAACCATTATATGGAACCCTCAATTCTAAAGGATTATATAGAAGATTCAAGACTTGCTAATGGCAGACATCTGTACTTGAAAACTGGCAAAAGTTTCCAACTTCCAATAATTTTAAATACTGTAGTGACAAAGAAAGAAAGCTTCTATTCTTCCTAATGTAAGCTCCTGAAACCAAGCATTAATGCTTAAAAGGAGCCCATACTCAGAAAAAAAAGTTGTTCTACCAATCTACAGCAGATATTTTTATGGGGCTTCTGGGGAAAAAAAACCACACTGAATCAATCTAAACATCTGACAGCAGAACCCAGGAAACCCTTTTTCTTTTATTCCATGATTCCGCAAGGCAACAATCGCTAACGATTAAATGGGGCCTCCATGTTAAAAAAATTATCTCCGAATACCGGGAGGAGGGAGAGGAGGGCCTAGTAGACAATCGTATAATAAGAGAAAGCAATACTTTCTTGCCACATCTGAGCTTTTCGAAAGCATCTGGGCGGTTGTTTTCGGAAATAAGATGTTGGACTAATCGAACCTCGGCTCTCGATCAGCCAGGCTTTTGTCTTACATTTTTGAAGCACATTTCCGTGCAGTTCCCAACGCATTTGCTTCAGTCTCCGCCCGCCCGGGTTCCGCAGCATCACCTCCTACACAGAGGCACCATGGAAAGCAGCAGCCACTGCGGGGCCCGAGGGCCCCCCTAGAAAAGCCACAGTCGCTCCCGAGACCGGAGGGCCCCAGAGCCGCAACTGAAGCTTCTGGGTTCCTCTCCACCAGTCACGCTGGGCCAGACACCCCAAGAAGCTCAGCCAGCAGCGTCGCGCCCACCGGCCCACCCCGTTCAAGCATGGCTGGCGTCTCCTCAGACAATCAGAGGATCCGCTCCACTCCCGGCCCTCCTCAACATCCGACCGCAGCACCTTCAGGCCAGCCTTGGTCGGACTTCTGAAGGCTCTCCTTCAACCCAACTCCTGCCTAGGCCGAAGCTCGCGCTATCGCCTCATACTGACCCTCCACCGACCACCCCCAACAAGGTACCTGCCCGGTCCCCGCGTGCCCAGGCTGAGGCCGCGGCGTCAGCTCCGAAGGAAGGAGAGAAAGAAGGAAGGAAAGGGGCGGCAAGCCAGAAGCGAACGCTACACGCGGACGGTGAGCCGGGCCGGCCGCCGTCTCTGCCTGTCACGTGCCCTAGCGCAAACGCGAGAGGAAGCCGAACCGCTTACGCGCGTCGGAAGAAGAAAGCACATCATGTAGTCCAAGAAAGGGCGGTAGCCACGCCCCTTCTTCTGGAGTCTGGGTACTAGGTCGTGTGGCACAACCTTCCCGTGCGGGGAATTGTTCCAAACCGGAACGAATGTTATTTTCGAATGGCTTCCTAAAACGTTTAATTTATAATAAGCAAGCAGTTTATTTTCTTTGTACAGGTGATGATAGGCCCTGTCTTCATACCAAATGTTAACCCATGATTAACGGAACCATGGTTCACTTGAATTAATCCAATTTCCTGCATCTGTACAGCACACTGCACCACAAAGTAGCCAATAAAAATAGCCTAAAGTACTGTACAGTGCATACTCAGGCACTTGTTACAGCCTTTCTCAACCTTTTGACCCTGGAGGATCCCTTGAATTATTTTCCAGGCCTCCAGGAACATTAACAGTGTCCTTAAACTAAAAATGAAGAATGAAACCTCTTTAAAGTGTAGTTGCTTGAATTTGAAATAATTTTTTAAATAAATTGTGATCTCCCAGGAAATCCCTAGTGACCTCTCAGGGAACCCTAGGGTTCCACAGAACCCTGGTTGAGAAAGCCTGACCTAGAATATTGTGAGAACTCAACCTGCCATGTTTGTTAGTACCTACTTTTTGGTTCAGCATGCCATGGGTACTATATAACCACAAAATATATAGCAGGCTATAGCAGGCTATGATACCAAGACTTTCAGAATCTGTCATCACAAGAAAGGTTAAAAAGCTGTGGAAGATGGGTAATATTGCCCCAGTACTTCCCATTAATACTTCCATATATTGTACAATCTTTAGTTCTGCAGTCCTATAGGGAAAAATCACAGTGATGTGGCAGTCTTGTATAAAAAAGCATGCTTCCACATTTTTTATTCTGAATTGATTTAACAGCATGTGTATTTCTTTGGAAAAGAAGCATTCAGTATATATTATGGAACATCTGTTATGAATATTGATAATCAAAAGATAAAAGAATTGGGAGCAAAAAACTCACAATGGGAGTACTCTGTGCAGATAATGGGTACTTCTAGTTGATGGCAGACCTATTATCTGAGGTTGACCTCTCACTTTATACATATGGGTACTGATAGCAATGACCTTCTCACATCTGAAATAGTGTGGTGTGCGTGGGATGATTATTTTGTTTGTACGAGTTCCATCACCTGCTCAGCAGATGTTGGATACACCTTTGCTCCTTGCATCATGGATGGGGTTGGTGTGCAATGCCTAATATGGCTGAGTTTCATGAAATACATAAAAATGTTTAACAGAGTTTGTTAAGCATTTTAATTGCTACAAAATTCCTTGTTTTTACTGAATATTGTAACCTGCTGCAGGTTTAAACTATGTGAACAGATAGTGCTTCATATTTTATACTGTTAATGACTCTGAGTTCCTGGGACAGGATGTTTTAAAAATAATGGTGTAATCATGCCATAGTTAATTTAGTCATTTGGGTTCACAGAACTCATTGAAAGCAACCTAATTTTAATTTGACCTGTTGCACAAATGCTGATAAAGGTATGGCCTTCCTAAAGTACTAAGAACCAAATACCTGAAATTACAAAGTTTGGAGAATGTTCATATGTAACTTAGATTATATCCTATTTAAATTAGAAGTGTATTGCCTGTGCAGTGATTAACATATGGAGTTTTTAAATTATAAGCAAAAATGTATGGACTTTCTTAATAGTTAAAATCTACTGAGTGTTCTTAGTGATCTTCACTATTTGACCTTGCTTCTGTAGGAAACAAACTTGTATGTAAAAGTTAAAATCATATTTTGCCTCCAAAGAACAAACTTCTGAAAAATGAGAAGAATAAGACAAGAAAAAAAAGTTGGACCAGAAAGTCAGTGCAAATATCTCCAGAATACATGGAGGTTAATCAAAGCCACATTAAATAAAACATTAAATAAAACAGAATTCATACATTATATACTGTGTTGGTGAAATAACATCACATCCATAAGGCTGCTTTCAGGAAACAGAAGCCTTGCCCAGTCTAAGAGGAGAAAAGAACACAAAATTCACAGAAAAGAGAGAAATACACAGTGAGGGATATACCCTCCTCCTCTTAAAGAACCGTAACATTAAGACCTGCAATCCTGTAATCCAGTGTTTTTCAACCTTGGCCACTTTAAGATGTGTGGACCAACTCCCATACATCTTGAAGTTCATACAATTTAAAGTGGCCAAGGCTGAGAAACACTGCTGTAATAATTTAAGAAGCTGCCTCATATAACATACCAATAAAACCCTCTCCTTTGTGTCAAAGCACTGACAGTGTTACTTAGATTGGTAATGAAATGTTCACAACAAAAAAACCAAGCTCAGTGAATACCAAGATCCCAAGGTGACTGTTGGATGACGGGAGAGTTATAGAAAATAGGAAAACAATTTATGCATTGCAATAAACATTTGTGGGAGTTGATGGTTCCATGAAGTGTCTGAGGAATTATAAAGATGAAGTTCTGCAATTTCTTAACAAATCGTTAGATCAGATGTTACCCATCAAGAACATTACTTAAACCTCAGGGGTGAAAATACTTCTAGCAAAAATTTGTAATGCATGTGATCGCCAAGACAGCACTGTTGACTTCAGTAGTGTAATAAATTTATCTCAAAAATCAGTGGGAAGGGGGCTGTTTAGTAGCTTTATCACTACTACGCATATAACTACATGTACTTTTACAACTATACAGTAAGAACAGATAACTTACTGCATGGCGGTGCTCGCATTATTCAGTGTCAGCAAGGAAGCTCAACGCGTTCTGTACTGTACCTATTTACCTTCACCACCCCACCCTCAAGAGAACGAGTTCTTTCGTATTGCGCAAGCGCAAACTCCCAGAGCTGAGAACTACAATTCCCGTCAAGCTAGGCGAGGCCCTTTTTTTCCCCCTGCCGCCACTCCCCCCTCCCTCCAGAGCTGGTGGACGGAGGTTGCCCGGGCCGGTCCCGGCAGCGGCCCGGAGCGGGCGGGCATGGGGGGCTGCCTCTCCTCGCAGGCAGCTGATGACCTGTCGCTACTCAACGATTCTACCGGCGATGGGGCGAGTCTTGGGCCTGGAGACACACACCCACCACCCCTCCCTGCCCCGCCGCCCCGCTACCAGGTACGGCGCCGGGTGGGGAAAGGAGCCGCGAAGAGCGTGAAGCTCTGGGGCTGGTGATGCTCCCATGCTCTCGCCAGTTGGGGTCAGCTTTGAGTAGCCCGCGAGGGGTAGCGTGCCGACGAGAGGGGGGAATTCGGGTGGCGTTCGGGAATGTCGCGACTCAGGGGCAAGTAACGCGAGATGGGCTGGGGGTGGCCGGAGCCATGATGGAGAACTTGACTCCGTCCACACGTGAACTAGACCGTAGGAGATAAGGACAGGTCTTGCTGCAGTGTTGACCACTATTGTCCCGCAGATGCTGCAAGGATGAATTCATTTAGCAGCGACTGGCTTTGTTGCACAGTATTGACCAAGGCGTGGAAACATGTTTTTAAACTTGGGGTGGATCTAGAGGAGGCTTTTATTGTGCAGTTGTTGTTCTGCCTCATTTGTGAAAATTGTCCAGAAAATGACGTCTGCTATTTGTAACCTTCCTGTGTTTTCTCATTGCTTCCTGTTTTTTCTCCCTTATTACGGAATATCTTTTAAGGAGGAAAACATGAAATATCAGCTGCACAATATGTCTTTGTGCTGGGAACTCTCAATCTGAAGCACCCTTGGTTGAAGAGAAGGCTACCGCCTTGTTAACACTTGGTCTGCTGTGGGTGTGGGCTAGTCTACATTTGAACTACTTTAATTACTCTTCTCTACCAGAGAAAAAACTATGAAACATAAATTAATGGAATCAGGCTAAGATGATGGTCAATATTCTAAGTAAAGAACTAGGAACCGTCATGCAGCTATGGAAAAACACCAGATTATTACAAGACATGGGAAATGGAAAGTTGCTGGAGTAATTTATTAGTGCAGTGGACTGTTGTGGTGGGGAGCTTCCATACAAAGACTCCTAGTGCTATGAAGCAAAGAAATTGTGCAACCTTTCTGTCTTTTATTTCTTTGTGTATTTTATGAAGTAGGAAAAAAAGAAGGCAGTAGAAAACACAGGAGAGTTACAAAAGGAAGCTGGCATTGGGTTTCCTATAAGTTTCATGAATGAGACAGGGAGAAAGACATATCCCTTTGGGTGCATTCTGTGGGAGAAAACCAAGAATCAAATGCCTCTTCATCCATGAACAGCTTGGTTCATGTTTTTTTTTAGAACTGGGTGGATTCAGCTCTAAAACTAAGCTCTTTACAGTTTAAGATGTGAAGTATGAAAGCGAGAGCAGATGCTTACATATATACTCTGTGTGTGTGTGTGCACTTCTCAAAGAATCTGGCTTGACTACAACTGCATCAAATATACATTGCTAGCAAACCTCGGTTAACATACCATTTGGTCTGCACTGAAATAAACCATAATCAGCATAACATACCCAACAGGCTGGCTGTTTATGAGGCTAAAAGGGATATTGTGGAAGTATAAAACACCACAAAAAGCAACTCTGCCTTGGAGGAAGTAGCCATACTAAGGGAAAGGCTGCATTAACTCTTCCTGTCTTGATTTGCTGGGTGAAAGTATGCAGTCTTTTTCACCTATAGAGGGGCAGCTTCTCACTTAAAATTATATAAGGTGGAGATGTAGGTGTCCAGGGTCTTGAAGAAGTGTAAGAACATAACAGTAGCCCCGCTGGATCAGCCATTCACTTTAGTCCAGCGTTTTATTTCTTGCAGTGGCTAATCAGATACCTTTGGGATGCTTGTAAGTGGAGAATGGAGATAGACCCTTCTGCCACCATTATTCCCTTGTACCTGGCATTTGGAGGCATGATCCCTCTGATCCAGATCTAATGTTGAGCTTTCATGACTGATAGATCTGTCCTCCATGATTTAGCCAATTCGCTTTGAAAGGTACCCAAGTTAGTGGCAGTGTCACCTCATCTTAATGAATTCCACATAATTATGTACTGCATGAAGTATTTGTTTTGTCTGTCTAAATCTCAAGTCAGCAACATTGAACGATTCCTAATGCTGGTGCCTTGAGAGATGGAGAAAAACGTCTTCCTATTTCTGTTTACCAATCATGATTTTATATGCTTCAGTCATGTCTTCAGTCACCCCCTTTTTTAAACTAAGGAGTTCCTAAAGTTCTAGCCTTTTTTTTTTTGCAAGGAAGTTGTCATATCCCCTCATTTTTTAAAATTTACTTCATTGCTACCTTGCCTTTCATATAGCAGCTCAAGGCAGCACATGTAGGGCTCCAACCTCCTATCAGTCTCTACAACCACAACCCTGTGAGGTAAGTTCAGTTGAGAAGGACTGTCCCAATGTCACCCATTGTACGTAGTTTCCATCAACTGTGCCTTTTTCCAGTTCTATTATTTACATTTTAAAATGTGAGACCAGAACTGCTCATGGTATTCCAGAAGTGGATTTGTATAACGGTATTACAATGTTGGCAGTTTCATTTTCAACCCATTTCCTAATGATCCCTAGCATTAAATTTGTGTTCTTTGTGGCTGCCACACACTGAATCAACAACATTGACAATAACTATCTACTATCCACTTCTTTTTGATTACTTACAGATATCTCAACCCCCATCGGTGTATATATGAAGTTAGATTTTTTTTTTGCCCCAGTGTTCATCAATTTACACTTATGTAAATTGTGAATTACTTAGTCATTTGGTTGGCCATTCACCCAGTTTAGAGAGATCCCTCTGGATTTCTTCATGATCACTTTTAGTTTTTACTGCCCTGAATAGTTCTGCATCATTTCTTATCTCTAAGTCATGATCATTTATGAACAAGTTTAGAAGCACCAAGTCCTTGGGGGACTCCACTTCTTCTGTCCTTTGAAAGTCCTCTCATTACTGCTAAATTTACTCAAGAGCAAATTCTCTCAAATTTGAATTGCAAGTGAAATTGGATAGAAGGAAACCGGAATATGAATCATGCTATAAAAGTGCTAGCAATCAGGGACTGTTTGCTAAAGCAAAGGAAGATCTGAACCATGTGTTACGCTTCCAGCCTATTTTTATGTAAAATATGCACACCCTATTCCTAGTGAATGTTCAGAAAAGAAATCCTATTGACTTCACATGCCACTATCTCTTTCCAGAGATAAATTATCTCGCACACATAGCTTGGTGACACTCTTTGAATAGTTTTCCCAGCTGCCTCCGATTTCTATTCCTTGTGTTTGAGATTTGGGAGCAATTACATTTTTCTTTTACATTTTTACAAGTTGTCACACATGAAGGCCAGTTTTTTCCAAATTGGTGTAGCTGTTCTATGGAGGAAGGAGAGGCAGGGAAGACTGAGAAATAAAGGGTAGTTTTATCCTGTATGTTACTTCAGACCTGACTGAAATTGGCTATATGCTAATTCATGGTTAACTGAGTCACAGCTTACCCAATTGCCTGGATTCATACAACACACTGAACCATAAATTTAACTATGGGCTGGGTTCATGTATCATCCTGAGCCAAAAACTAGCCATTCGCTTTAAGCTAGGCATGAATAATTTGTGCAGTAAGGAGCAGGGAAATAGAATAAAGCAATAACTTCCTTTCCATTGCTTATAGTGGATGTTTAAAAAGAGACTATATGTGTGAGTAAAGATTTACAAGCACACTTCAACAATCTGCTGAGATAACTAGGCAGAGATTAATAAAGCCTGATGTTTAAAAAAACCAAGACCAAGCTAGCCATAGAGAATTCATTACTACATAATTACACAGCATAGATTGTTTAAAAAAAAAGATAAATACATCTTATAGTCCCAAGAGCCCTGTTTAAATGCAGTGGTTGTATATGTCAGCCTTTTCCAGCTTACCTTCCATAATTGTTAGACTATGACTCCCATTATTCCCAAAGCCATGCTGACTAGTAATTGTGGAAGCAGAATTCCAACATGTTGGGAAGGCGTCAAGTTGGAAAAGGGTGATACATGCACCTGAAGTTGACTGCTAGTGTAAATGTTGCTTCTGACATTCTTGCTCTGCAAGTTTTAGTTAGCGATTGTTGGACAACCTACGCAGTTAAGTGGACTTCAGCCAGCATTGTAATTCTTGGGTCCTCCTGAAATTCCGAATGGAGCAGTACTGTTTAGGATGCTTGTGTGCAACATGGGAAGTATTTGTACATTTTTGTTGCATATGTGACTCATTTGTGCAAAATATAGTGGTTCAGGAGAAATGGACCTATTGGTACCTGAAAGAAATTGGGAAATCATCTTTGTATGCTACCATACTGCAAGTCCAAATGTTTGTCTGTTCTAAATACTAGTTAAACAAGCAGGGGGTCCAATCATTTAATGGTGAATTAATGGACTGTATGGATCATAACAGATGTGTGTATAGAAAAAAATGGGCTTCTGTGACATTTGAAAACAACAGCTGATGGAGTCCTCTAGAAAAGCTTCAGACACTTTAAATAGCTGTGTCTGTCAGGATAGGATTTTTCTGGACTATTTTCATTTGTTACATTAGGAACATGTTAAATGAGTGGGTATTTTCAATTTTCTAGCTATCTGGAAGAAAAGAGAATTGTTGCTTGGATTACTATGTGTAAACATGGATACATGTAACAGGCTACTTATGAGAATAGCAAATGCTCAGCCACATTGTTGTCTGACTTTCTAGGATCACACTCCAATTCCAGTGTATCATCCAACGCCTAGCCAGGCACGTCCTGCCACACAACTAACAGAAGAAGAGCAAATCCGGATAGCTCAAAGGATTGGACTAATTCAGCACCTTCCTAAAGGAATATTTGATCCGGGCTCAGAGCCATCAGAAAAGAAAATCAAAGAGTATGTTTCCATGCTTTAAATGTCTTTTGTTACGTCAGAACAAATCCTGAAAGTACTACAGTAATTAATTGCTAATGAATGCAAAAATAACCTTTATAATTCATTGACTTGGTATGCAGAAATGGCCCTTCAAAATGCAACAGGAATATACCATACTTTACCTTCTTTGTTTTTAAAAAAACAGATTAACACTGCCCTGAGAAAAACTGCACTTGGTTTAGGTATTCTGCTAGATAGCACAGGATATGATGCAAAATAATATGGACATTGGCATGTATTTTTTATTGTACTGTTGTGGATCTTTCCAGAGGTTGTACTTAAGTCTCTTGAATCCACTTCTAAAACTTGAGTAATTCACTACACAGAATGATAGAACTGAATTATTGTAGAGAGCTTGAAGAAAAGACAGCGCTATTTTCATTGCTGAAAGTGGAAGAAACGGCTAACAGATTTGTCTTTAAGGGAAAGTTGGAAGAAGTGGACAAAATCTATGCATTAAAAATTGTGATATGCTTATCCAATTTAAGAATTAGATATTGATGTCCCTGTCATCAGTGTAGCAAAAATGGAGATAGAATAAATGAACACAGATTCGGGGTGTGAAGGGCCAGGCCAGGCATGCCTTGTCAGAAGTGGC
The DNA here is from genome assembly GCF_035149785.1 of Candoia aspera. Taxonomy (NCBI): domain Eukaryota; kingdom Metazoa; phylum Chordata; class Lepidosauria; order Squamata; family Candoiidae; genus Candoia; species Candoia aspera. The sequence continues at coordinate 96,981,951 of NC_086154.1, read as the reverse complement.
AGCAAGAAGACAGTGAAGATTAGCTGGGGCGGCAGAGTGCAGGGTGGCAGGGGTCTTGGAGTGCAGGATGGCGAGGGTGACTGTGGCTGGGTCTGGGCTGGGGCAGCTGAGGCTTCCAGGGGCAGCTTTGTGGTGCACCAAGAAGCCCCTGAACCGCAGCATAGCAAGCAGCCCCAGAGCCATGCTGTTCTGGGGCTGTTTGCTGCCCCGCAAGTCAGGGTGCAGGGTGGCCAAAAAAGGCAGGGTGTAGGGTGGCCAAAAAAGGCAGAGATGGGGAGATAGGTGGGTGGGAGGAGTTGGAGGCAGTCCCTTACTGAGGCTCAGGGCTAGGAGAGACCAAGCCCAGAATGGCTTGGATTGGGGTGGGTCCTCGGCTAATGACTGGTGGAATTCGCTTAACAGCAATGGGGGGTCAGATTGCCATCACTAAGTTATGCAGTCACGTGAGATGTCAGACTTTACATCCAGTGCTTAGTGATGGAAATTGTGGTTGTAAGTCAAGGGCTACCTGTACAAATGGACATGTTCTAGGAAAGAGCATGGCTGGCTGAAATCCTGAATAGGAGCATTCCATCAACACTGCAGCGCTTTGTTATAGGTCTTATGCTTAACTATTAGAGAAAATAATTACAGGTAGTCCTCATTGTGACCACAATTGGGACTGGCAACTCCGTCACTAAGCGCGCAGTCACTTAGCGTAAAATCATGTGACAACAACGGGCTTATGATGTCACTTCCCATTTGGTCGTTAAGCAAATCACCCTGGTCATTGAGCGAGACATCACATAACCGCAACTTTGATTTTACTTCTGCATTCTCCATTAATTCTGCTTGTCAGAAGCTGGTTGTGAAGCCTGCAAATGGTGATCACGTGACCACAGGACATTGTGATGGTCATAAATCACATCTGGTGGGGTCCAGGAGGCAGGCCTTCTTTGCAACAGCCCCTGCCCTTTGGAAATATCCGTCCCCCGGAAGTGAGATTGGCTCCCTCCCTCCTAGACTTTAGGAAACAACTAAAGACCTGGTTCTGTCATCATGCCTGGGGCGGGAGAGAGAGTAGTCATTCCTGGGGATGGTTAGTCCCTTAGAAGGACCCTGCTCTGCTTGCAAATCACAGAGAACTTCCAGCCATTGGGGTTTTTATCATATTTATTTTATTATGTATTACAGTATTTTACAGTTTTATATTTTTCTTATTTATGTTTTATTAAATCAAATAAATAAATAAATAAATAAATAAATGTGCACCAGTTGTGAAGCGCTCAAGTGGCGATCACATGACCATTGGACATTGTGACGATCATAAAACAGCAAAGCTAGTTTTTTTTTTTAACACCATTGTAACTTCAAATGGTCACTAAATGAGGCAGTCTGTAAGTGAGGACTACCTGTAATGAGCTGCATATTTCTGAACTTACTTTCTGGCAAGGACATCAAGCAAGCAGCCTTTCCCTATTAAATTTGGTGGTGTACAATTCCCATCATGGATGGTCAAAATGATCCAGAAATTTGGACTGTGCTTCTCTGCACTGGACCAACAGAACAGTATTTATTTCCAAATCTCAGAATTACCGAGAACATGAAGGAAGATATGATGATTTTATTTATTTATTTATTTATTTATTTATAAATTTATTTGCCGCCCATCTCCACCTCATGGGGTACTCTGGGCGGTTACAATAAAATGCAGTTAAAATTTAAAACGATTTCAATACAATACAATAAAATAAAAATATAATAAAATCTAAGTGTCAAAAGATTTTAATCAGTCTGTGAGTGTAACCTCAAAATCACTTAGGGCGCTAGCCATCCCCAGGTATAATTATTCCCCCTCCCATTCCAAGCCTGCTGACAAAACCAGGTCTTTAGTCCTTTTTTGGAAGTCCAGGAGCAAGGGGGCCTGTCTGACCTTTGGGGGGAGGATGTTCCAAAGGGTGGGAGCTACAGCAGAGAAGGCACGCTTCCGAGACCCCGCTAGATGGAATTCTTTTATAGATGGGGTCCGTAACATGCCCTCCCTGCCTGACCGGGTGGGGCGGGTCGATGTTATGGGGATGAGACGGACCCTCAGGTAACCTGGCCCCATGCCATGTAGGGCTTTAAAGGTCATAACCAACACCTTGAATTGGACCCAGAAGCAAACTGGGACCCAGTGCAGCTCATGCAACAAAGGTGTTACGTGTGCAAATCTTGGAACGCTTAAGATTGTCTGCGTGGCTGCATTCTGAACCAGCTGAAGCTTCCAGATACTCTTCAAGGGTAGCCCTGTGCAGAGCGCATTACAGTAGTCTATATGGGAGACGACCAGAGCATGAGTGACTGTTCGGAGGGCCTCTCGGTCCAGGAAAGGGCGTAAGTGGCGCACAACATGGAGTTGAGCAAAGGCCCTCCTGGCCACAACTGCCACCACTCAGTGTATATTTAAAGAGGAAAAAAATCTTTTCATCACTACTTTTATATACAGCTGTAATCGAAATTATTCAACCCCCATTGCAAATCAGGTTGATTGTCACAACATACAGACTTTCAGCTGTTTGCAATGAACAACTCAAACAAGAGCAATTGAAATAGCTCAACACAATGAATGCTTCAAGTGGTGTCCCCAAATTCAACTGAAAATGCAACTTATCATGACTTCTCAAGTCTCAAAATTATTTAACCCCTTCATGGCAAGCATCTTCAGTACTTAGTAGAGCACCCTTTTGCTGTTATGACCTTCTGCAAACGAGATGCATAGCCAGACACCAGCTTCTGGCAGCGTTCCTGGGGAATCTAAGCCCATTCCTCATGAGCAATGGCATCCAGTTCAGTAATATTCTTGGGTTTGCGTGCTGCAACTGCCTTCTTCAAATCCCACCAGAGATACAGGGTTCAAGTCAGTTCACAGGTTCTACTGTGATGGCCACTGTAGAATCTTCCAGGACTTCTTCTGCATCCAAGCCTTAGTGGAATTTGAGGTATGCTTGGGATCATTGACCTGTTGGAAGGTCCAATGACGCCCAAGCTTCAGCTTCCTTACAGACGGCATGACGTTTTCTCCTAGGATTTCCTGATACTTCAATGAATCCATCTTGCTGCCCACAAGCTGCAGGTTTCCGATGCCAGAGGATGCAAAGCAGCCCCAGAGCATCACCAAGCCACCACCATGCTTAACTGTAGGCAGAGTGTTCTCTTCAGCGTATGCTTCATTCTTCTTCCTCCAGACATACCGCTGATCCATCAGGCCAAAAAGTTCCAGTTTTGTTTCATTGCTCCACAGAACAGAATCCCAAAACTTCTGTGAATTATGTATATGATTTTGATATTGGAGCCGACTTTTCTTGTGCTTTTGGGTCAGTAGTGGTGTACGTCTTGGGAGTTCTGACATGGAAACCTTCTATGTTTAGTATGAGCCTTACTGTGCTCACTGAAACCGCAGTGCCTGTTGCCACCAAGTCTTGCTGCAGGTCTTTTGCAGTCACTCGAGGGTTTCTGCCTTCTCAGAAATCTGGTTGCAGCCATTGACAGCTTCCTTTTTCTGACCCATCCAGGTAGTGTAACCACTGTTCCTTAACTTTGAACTTGCGAACTATGCTTCCAACGGTGTCTCTAGGAACATTCAGTGCCTTCGCTATCTTTTTGTATCCTGTTCCGTGTTTGTGAAGGGCGATGATCTCTTCTCTTACCTTTTTGGACCATTCTTTTGACTTAGCCATACTGTATTTCTAAAATGCAGTCAAACGTGACACTCAACAAACCCCTAGCCACTTCAGGTATTTCATGTGTTCCAGCTCAAGCACAACTGGTGCAACTACTGAAGCCCTTGATTAGTTGCATCAGGTGTGCCTGAGACAACACCTGTTTTGCATACTGTATGTGTGCTGTTGTGATGGATTCTATTCAGGGGGTTGAATAATTTTGAGACTAGAGAAGTCATGATAAGTTGTATTTTCAGTTGAATTTGGGGACACCACTTGAAGCATTCATTGTGTTGAGCTATTTCAATTGCTTTTGTTTGATTTGTTCATTGCAAACAGCTGAAAGTCTGTACGTTTTGACAACCTGATTTGCAATGGGGGTTGAATAATTTTGATTACAACTGTATACCTTAGCTTTGATGTTCTTAGATATAAGGATAATGTATGTTTTTAAGGATAGAATATATTAATAGGATGAACATTATCCATTTTTAGTTCAGCTAATGCTCTAGTTTAAGGGTGATGTAGGTAAAAAGATGTTTTGAACTCCCTCAGTTGAAAAACTGAAGAAAAGGAAGGGCTCTGCCTATAAGTATCTTGCATGCTTTGTAATACAGGTAGGCTTTGCTTAACTATGGTAATAGTGACCGGCAACTCCATTGCTAAGCAACGTGGTCATAAAGCGTGAAATCACATAACTTACGATGGCACTTGGGGCAGTCCCAGCTGCTGTCATTAGACGAATCCTGCACAGTTGCAGCATCCCGCAACCACGTGATTGCCATTTGTGACCTCCTGCCAGCTTCTCCATTGAACTTTGTTTGTCAGAAGCCGGTGGTGAAGGTCATAAATGGTGACATGACCAAGGGATGCTGCGACCATTGTAATTACAAGCCAATTGCCAAGTGCCTGAATCATGATCATGTGATCGTGGGGATGCTGCAACTATGAAGACCCATGTAAGTCCCCCTTGTTCGGTGCTGTCATAACTTTGAACGGTTGCTGAACAAGTGGTTGCTCAATGAGGACTACCTCTATAGCAACAAGCTCTGTTCTTAGTCTCTGAAGATGAAGCCCATTTATACTATTAAAGCAGATTTACGCCTGGGAATCAACATCCACAGGGAGGAGAGGGAGCACTTCTTGTCTCAGGAGAAGACCCTCAGGGTTTGAAGAGTGTGAGGGAGACCCTAACATCTAAGAGGGCAACCCTCATGATGCTGGCAAGATTACAAGGATAATAATCACAACTCTTGATTCAGTATCATAGGCCCAATTCCATTCCAGATCACTCCAGTGGCTCCTCCTCCCATTCTAGACACAGTCCCATCTGCACATGACTGTGCCAAGCAAGGTAACTCAGTCATTGCATTGGTGGCTAATCATAGCCAAAGTGGCACAGGGAAAGCCACTCAGAGAGCTTTCTAATCAGGTAACCGCAGAAGCCATCCTAATAGAGTGGAGAGCCTAATTCCAAAACAGATTGATGAAGAGATGATGGTCCCATCAGATTGGCACTGCCTATTAACAAACTGAAATTAAGGGTAATATGAATGGCTCTGAAGGCATCTCCACACAAGAGAAATTGGTGTCAGATAGACAATATTATGACCAAAACCTATGTAAACAGGTAGGATGGATGGAAATCATGAGGTGTTCAGAAGAATGCAATACAACTACTGTAATGATGTAGACAAAGAAACATCTATGCTCCATTTCAGCAGAGATCACTAAACACTATAGCCAACTGGCTGAGTCATCACTTGAATTAAGGAGAGTGGATCCTACCGAGATTTTTTTTACTAGATTTCAGAAAGATCGGGATCCCCCTCAGGTAACCCTGAGTGGACAACAGACAAGTAAAGTGTTTCTCCCAATTTTGAGATAATAGAGCAGAGAGGATCAGTGACCTTGCGGCTTCATGATCAGAAAACTAAGCTTGACTGACATGGATTCAAAACTATCCAAAGTGATATTCAAGGTGAATATGCCAAGGCGGAGCCACAGTTCTCCATCCAAATGGGGATGAGTGAAGATTGCATATTATTTCCAAGCATTCTGAAGTTCATTACCTGGTTACAGACTGGCTACAATGTTACATCTAGAAATTTAATGGAAATCCAGCTACCACTAAGATCTGTCAACTGACTTGGTGTGCTTTTGAGTGGTGGTATAAAAGAGACTTGGACTAGCAGCAGGAATTCCAGAACTATTGAAATTCATACAAAGGGGGCTGAGAGGGGTTCTGTGTGTATTCTGTCAAAACAAGGTGTGCTAACATTGGATCCCTGCTTCATGCCTAAAGTCAATTCCAAATTTCACCAGGCACAAGAAACTGTACCCCAATTTCTGCCCAGACCTTTCCAATTATAGAGAACCAACCAACACAAAGTAGCTGTGTGCAGGGAAGGGCACTAAGAATATATCTCAAACATACTCTAAAGGGATAGAAGATCAATAACCAATTTGCCGCCTCCTATAAAATAGGAATCCTGGAGAGACAAGTTAAACAATCCACCATCGGTCAGTGGGTCAGAGAATGCATTGCTCTGGGATATATAGCTAGCGAGAAGCCAGTCTGCTCTGGCATCACAGCACAGTCAGTCGGGAGATACTTGCATCAACAGTGTTAACAGCTGTTTTGGATAAGACATATTTCTTAGTGATTTTTGTACCTCATTGATAGCAAGGGCAGGGGATGAGAGGGATTTAATCAGTGATATTCTGATCTCCTGGTCAACAGGGTAAACTGGAGGTTAGGAACCCTACTATCAAGTTAACAAAACCCACCATCCTTTGTGGCAGTTTTTGTGAGGCTAGAACATGTTGCTTATACATGGAAGAAGAGCAGCATAGCTCTTGCAAGTTTCCACCTGAAAAAATAGGGTACTTTCAAATACCACGAAGTATGTTCCGTGCCAAAGGGTGATATTATATTTAAAAAAGCTGAGTGTATGGCAAAACAGTATAGCAACTAGTCTTTTACAGCTGTATCTAAACTTACCAAGCAGCAAATTGGGCAAGAAATAGAAGCAAGATGGCCTGCAGACCATCTTACAGCACCTTCGAATTAGCATTGTTTCTCTTTCTACTTTTCCAGGTGTGTTATCTGTATGCTGGATTTTGTATATGGAGATCCCATCCGATTCTTGCCTTGTCTACACATCTACCATGTAAACTGCATTGACGACTGGCTGATGCGATCATTCACGTGTCCTTCTTGCATGGAGCCAGTTGATGCTGCTCTTCTGTCCTCCTATGAGACTAACTGAGGTGGCTCTCGGCCCTGCTGTTGTTCATGCTTCCAGGCTGTGGATATATGGGGAGCCTGGGATGAGGGACATTATTTGCACAATTCTGGGGTACACCAAAGAAACCGGTCCCAGCCCCTTCAGACACACAGAGCCATGCTGGCTGTACTAAAGGATGATTTGTGCCATATTTTGAGTGTTGCATCCAGTATATTGGGTGTGTGTGGAAGGAAAGAGGGAATGGCAGAACTGAAATTTTCCTTCCACTCTATTCACAATTTAATTTTGTAGAAAATCAAGATTCTTCTTTGACCCAATTATCTACCCTCATACCATTGTAAGTCCCTGTTAAGCTACCAAGTACAGTTGTAGGGCAATGTAGTGGAATTCTAACTTGTTAATGAAAGAGACAGTTGTTTTAAGCTGATATTGGAGATAATCCCTTAAGATTTTAAAAGTAAATAGAAATTCTAAGACTATTATACCAGCTCTGGCAATTCATGGGAAAAAATAGTATTTAAAGCATTTCCCATCTACCCCACAGAATTCATTTAAAGAAAGTAAAAAAAACAAAAAACAGGCATTTTATGTTTGGGCTACTGTTGAAAACTCACCTAGCAGCACAAGTACCGCAATGCAAAAAACATGCCTTAGAAGCTAGATAACTACCTACCCAGGGTAGCTTGAAGCTGAACATTTGCTGAGGAAAGAGACTGAACCTGTTCTTGTTGCTTTTGGAAATGCTTCTTTTTAAAGGTTGATGTTTCAGTTAAGAGAAAAGGATACTATTCCTTTGTTCTCTTTTTTTCTCCATCAAATAAGAGTTTTATCTATTTGGAAGAAGTGTATGGTGCCTCTTCTCAAACCCTTGTAGGGCAAGCAGATTCTCTACCTGATGCTTATACAGATTCACCAGACTAGGAGAAAGTCATGTGGATGTAACAGATTTTGAAAGCAATAGTTTCTCAGTTCTCATTTGGGTGAAGTTCATTGGAAGGAGCAGGGATGGGGTAAGCACAGATTATCTGTCACAATGTGAAATTTCTGTCTTTCCACTACATGGAAACAGTATTGACACTTAGATATGTTTAGCTTGCTTAAAGTAAGAGATATTTTTATGGAAAGTTTATGATTCAGTATGGTAAGATCCCTCTAGATGCTGGCTGTGAGTTAAAGCATCCATGTATTCTGAATTGTGAAGAAATGTTTATTCGTGGGCAATATACTGTTTGTCCACAAATAGTATATTGTGGACAAATTCAACTATTGCCCCATAAGAAACTGTTAGGGCAGGCTGTTATTATGATGCAGCAAGCCCAGCATTTGGAAAGGCTTTCCTAAGTCATATTGTTTATTGCCTTGCAAGTAGAGAAGTGTGAAAGTGCTTTTCTGATTATGTATTGTTCATAGCAAAGATCTGGCACTTGAAGGATTTAAATCTGATGTACATTGCATTGAAATGGAAAATAAATAGATTGTCAGCAGTGCCTTCTAAAATATATACATTGGCCAAGGTGACTATAGAAATCTTTTCTATTAGTGAAAGTGAGTAGAACCCGAGGATGAGGTACTCTGAATCAATTATCAGTGATTCTGTTTTGCTCTAACTTTTATCTTACATAGAATTAGAAACTTGCTGCCATCGTTGCAATCAAGCATGACTCTATACAATAGTAGGATCCTATATTGCTATTGTGTGGCCCTTCTGAAGTTTCTGAATGGAACTCCCAGCAGACCTATCATAAGGAATCTTGGAAATTGCAAGCTGGCAACAAGGAAGTCACACTGGGTTTGGGAATGAAGTCATATTTGCCTTCTAAGCCACACTACAAATAATCTTTTATTTGTGATTCCAAAGTTGGGAGGGAAAGAAACAGCCCAATGCTCAGAACAGTGATTTGGCTTTGAGAAGATAGTATAGAAAACTGAAGGAATAGGGGCAGTCTAGGAGTAAGTTTAAGGCAAAAATTAAAGTAGTTCTTTAATTTGGAGGTTCCTTTAGATGAAGGTAATAAGGGGATATGCGTCAACAATACCTTTTTATCCTTCCCTTCTATTCTTCTGTTTTCTCATTCACACAGCCATGGCCCCCCGTGAAGCACACAGTGAAAGACCACAAGAAATAGTTACTTGCTTGTCTTGAAGCCATGTAGGCTCTCTTCTCATCTTTTCAAACCACACTGCTATTGCTTATGCGGTTTATGCTTTCAGAGAAGTAACAGTGCTTTGAAAGGGCAAATCCCATTAGATGTGAGCACTCAGTGGACTCTTCATCTGCTCAGAGTGAGAAGAGGTAAGGTTTTCCTTGCCCGTGATACCATTTCTGTGATTGAAGTCAATAGGATCCATATTTTCAAGTGCATTTCTTTGTCTGAATGCACTTGCCCTATGCTATCTCATCCCTTGGTACCCCCTGTATCCTCATTCTCAAGTTCACCACACGCACACAAAGTGGCGGAAGTAAAGATGGAGCACATTACTTATTAGTATACTCTAGCCAGCATGTCCTATTGTTATCTTAACGTCTCATCACTGTTTAGAGATATGGGAAATATTAAGAATGCTTCGCACAGATGACCCAAATCTGTATCTAGAAAACCGTAACGTTGAAGAAATAGGAAAACAACAAATAGCATATCTTTCAGGCCTAGCAGAGTCTGCTATACAGTGTGGTGCCAAACATTTCACTTGATCCAAAACAGAAGTGTATTTTGGTAAGCCACCTAGAGTCATTGGAGTAGTCAATATATAAGTACCTTAAAGAGTGGCATAGACATGGGGTCACTATCTCCAGTGGTGCACAGGAGGATAGTTTAAGCCATTTTCTTTACTGATTTGGAAAATCAAAAGGAAAAGGGGGGGACAAAAAACAGAGTAACAGGAAGATGGGAATCTGCTATAACGGACTATTACTTAAGGAGAAGTGGTACCAACGAAGACTTCTGTTTTAAACCCCAAAGAATCACTTGGCAAGATAACCGCTCCATTAAACTCATATAAAATCCATTTAGAACAGAATGTCAGCACCTTCAATTATACGTAGTATGATTATGCCTAGTAGCATAACCCCAAATTTTAACATTGATACGAAAATACCTTGAGCAAGTGGAGATGAAGTTACTTCTGAATAGCAGCAACCATCATTTAGTAAAAGATCACGATTATTTCAAAATACCGAAGTATATGCAGTAGTCACAGAACTTCTGGAAAATATGAGCAGTTTACAAGCAACAGCTTATGTACTGTGAAAGGAACTTCGTTTTCATGCTCCACTTACTATGGGTGTTGACCTGTTTTTTTAACTGCTATCTTTTTCAAAAGCATGGTAAACGTAACTCAGAAAGGGGCAAACGTATCTTGTTTTTTCATTGTAATTGAGAGCAAAATACAAAAATTCACTGGTTTATAGACAGAGGTGCCATTCTTCCCATTATGTAATTCTAGCTAGATTCATGCACTGTGATAAACTGTAGTATGGATTACCACATCTGGGCTTAGCACTGTGCACAAACTCGTGTTTATGCATGCGTAAACATGATTTATATCCAGCTGGTTAACCTAAACCCCCCCTCCAAATCATTCCCAAGGAATGTGGCCATCAATATAATTGCCCACTTCTGATTTATGGTTTATTGCTATATGGCTCATTCAACAAACCATGATTTAGTGCAGTAAACCCAGCCCACATGTGATCACATGGATATTTTTTACGCAACTGCAACTATCTTCTATAAAGACAGCTGCTAATTTCAAAAGCTAAAATGATAAAAATGTCAAGTTTAAGTCATCAGTTCACATTCATTTTCAGTCAACCTATAATCTGCTTCAACTATATTACTTTCAATTAGAATGCTAATTGCTTAATCACCTGAAACTGAAGTCAACTCAAAGACAAGTGTTTCATTTTGCTGAGGGAAAACTAAGTTATACTATAAGCTATTTCTCCCCGTCTATTTGTCCATATGAAGCATATAATGCAAGGTGGACAGTTTAGAACTAAACGTCTTTATGGAAGTTCTTGGCTGCACAATTGCAATAAGAAAATTAATCCATTCTCCCTACCTTTACAATGCATATTTATGGAACAGCAAGTGCAGAACAACTCTTCTCTTGAACCCTTTATTATCTTTCAACCTTCTGTCTGATAGCTATTAATCACTATCACTTGTATTTAAAGTTAAAGAATTCTTCTTACCCCATAAGCAAAGAAAAATCTGTTTGGAAGCTATGCTTTTATCTGCAGTAAACAGTTTTAATGACTTTCTATGTATATATAATGTCATCTAGAAAACATATATGCAGGAAACATATCAACAAATCAATATCTGCAACAAAATTTTATTAAAGAGCTATTTTTAAGAATGATTATTAGTGCTCTAACCTGGGCTATGGAGGTCAAAAGCAATGAAGAAGGAAGCCTGATCAAGTGTAGAACAAAGAAGCAAATTGCCATCACTTTACAGCAGGCTGGAAATCAGGTACCAGTGAAAAAGTTACCTCCATTTTTTTTCAGGCTTTTAACAGCAATCTCTCATATGACATTACTTCAGACTAAATGCATTGGAGAGGCAAAAAACAGAATTATGTTTTTGTTTTGTCTAACCACTCCCTTGCCATATTGAGTAGTAGTTTCTACAAGCTCATTGTTGTGTGTGTGTGTGTGTGTGTGCGTGTGAAAAACTTATGTGACCAGAGTTCTTAGTTACACTAAAGAACACTCACATATTCAGAGGGACATTTTTTTACTGAAGAGTCAGTAGTGAGGGAAGCAACTACTCAGAAGAAAAGTGGAATGGAGCCTGTTTTGTGTGAAATTCCAGGAAAAGTACTTAAAGATCCCTGATGTAAAGAAAGCATTGTTCTTCAGATGCATTACACAAGGGCCCAAGATGTACTGATTGTGGAAACCAATGGCCTCTTCATGGCAGAAATTATTTATCTAATAGATATGGTCCAGTGGTGAACCTTTACTGAATAAAAAATTAGGCCACTCCCAAATAGTAAGACCAAACCTCGGCTAGCTTTTCTTCAGAGTACAAATCCATCTCTATGAATATCACATTAATAGCGTAGCTCAAAAGTCAGCCCGTTCTATTAAAAGGAAATGACACAAACTGGGTAAAATTTAGAAGTGAAACCCAACTGCAGCACAACAAAAAATGGCTTCTATACACCAGCCAGAAAACAGAAGATCTCATTAGTGTTTCTTGACTTGAAATCAATTGGTGGGAACATACCAGAAGCCCTTATATGAAGTTGTCATGCCCAGTCATATTCAGTGCTCAAATTCATGTCACATGCTTACGTTTCCATTTTAACACTATTTTGTGGAAAGTGTAAAATAACAAACTCAACATACGTAAAGAACAAAAGTGATGAAGGAGTACGGGTCCCATGCATGCAACCAACCATTATCAATACAATGGCTGCAGACCCCAGTTCTTACTCTCAAGAGGCAAGGAATTCTGCTCATAACACTTAGGAGTGGGGCAGAGGAGCAGTCAAAGGCTTGAATTATAGTATCTGGAATTTAATTCATTCCAGGGAACATCTATAGCAATTTTAGTGATTGTTTTTCTCGAATATGTAATACTTGGTACAAAAAAACAGACCAAGTGTTTTGCTTCTTAGATAGTAGACAGGCACAGGATATTCCCCAGTGCTAGATTGGAGCATGCGTAGGAAAAGGCTAGGAAAAAGCTTAAGCAGCAACAGCTGGAATTAAGAATAAAACCCCATAATTCACTGCAATATGCAGTGAAATTGGAGTAGGGAGAGAACAACAAGGGCAGAAATGCAGCTACAAAACTGCCAGACATTAAGCATATCAAGAGACCCAGAATCACTTGTCTTTCATAGTGGACAGAGAGGGATTATTTCATGCTCTGGGATTATTACAGTCTGCAGTACTGATTGGCTATTTGCAACCACATTTTAGATTTATCTTCAACAGTAAGAGGTACTGAATTTGATAAAGAAAGCTTCTTAGCATGTCCCATAGTAGAAAGTTCAGGTGTACCGAAAATGTTAAGCAAAGGCTCAGTGCTGAAAGTTTATCAGCAAAGGTATGTTGCCTGATAATTCTGGAAAGAAATGTCAGACCAATCCCACTATTTGGAGAGGGGGGTGTTACAAATTAAAAAAAAATCTGGCAACTAAGTCAAAGTTCTTAGCTCTCAGAAGAAGGGGAAAACAATAAATCAATCAGTGAAGGAGGTTCTAAATTTTCAAATATAAAAGTATGGCAAGTCACCTGCTGCCATGGCAGCATTCAGTCTTGTGGGGCAGCACTACTCCTTTGATGCTTTAAATAATTATGTACATCACAGACAGTCCAGGCCGGAGATAAAAGTTATTTCACCAAAGGCCGGGTTTTATCATCATCACTGCACTGGTGGGCTTTGTACTTTTTCACTTCAGCCATATATTTCGCCCATGCATCTCCTTTATTTGTCAAAACCTACAAAACAAAAAAAAAAAGAGCCAATTATGGAATAATACACGTTTAAACAATTTAACTTAAAAACATATTATTATTAGGGCACCAGTTCTCATGAACATCAGCCTACATATCAATCTAGGAAAGCTAGTGAATTGAAACAGAGATTGTAATTTTACTAGGGAGATCAGCCACAATGCTTACTGCATGGACTTTTGGTTATCATGTGTCATTCTAATCTGTCACACAAGGTGCAGTTTAGGACGACAGGATATACATTGCTGTTTTGATCTCTTTGGAGCTAAATTCATTTTATAGACCAAAACTAGACCCAAGAACTTAAAACAGATTTAGGAAATGAATCCTAATTGTTCTTATTACAAGTGAACTAGGAACGAGTCCTATTTTTTAAGTCCACAGGGCAGACCCAGCTGTGATATCAATGTTAAACTTAGGTAACATGAAGGTGGAAGAGCTCAGCTTTACCTTCTAGAGTGCTGAAATGGAAACCACACCACTACTTTCTTCAGTGAAACTTTTAGCAAGCCTCATGCTGCCCATGATCTGTCAATGTATTATTCTCGACATGTCCCAGCTTACCTCCTCCTCTGTCTTTTGTTTCTTGGCTACCACTCCTGTCTTCAGGGCTAGCTTGCTGCCCCCTCTCCGCTTGCCCACCTGGGTGAAGGGATAGAAGACTGCAACCGTTATACGAGCCTGGGAGCTGCAAGGGGAATGTTGCCCACTATATAACGGTATAGGGAGTCCTTCAATTAGATCATCTTAGCTCGCCATCACACCTGTCAGTCAGTACAGAGCTGCCGAGCGTTACCTACACCGCTGTGCTAGGAGGGTAAAAGGGCACCTTAGCAGTGTTCACCAATACATCTGTACAGTTAAGCCCAAACATAAAAAGACATTAACAAGTAACAAGAAATGGAAGTATTCCAAGTTCTTTTCAGGCTTGCTGCCTGGTGGGAAATAGGAACACCATTCTAGTTTTATTTCCCTACAATATAACAATCTGGAATACATTATATGAAGCACTTTGGTTTCCTCAAAATCATGAAAGCAATCAAGTTAGCAGAGTCAATACAACATTATTTCGAAATAATTCTTTTTCATGGTCTCGGGAAGTGTTTATATGCTAATGTAATCCTGGATACACCTGCAAGGTCCTGCTGCATACATTTTAAAAAATGGTATTTCCAATACGTAAGCATATATGTGACTCAGTTTTTATGCTGAAAAATAGAATTTTTGTTCCTCAGTTGAAGAGGACAGTTTAAAAATAGAAAATGTCCATTTCAGTTAGCAATAAAGAAACAAAACAGGGATTCCAATTATCACTTTTAGATGATATAGCACCCCCTCCCCAATCATTTCTGGAGCAATGCCACATGCATTGCAAGTACAAATTGTTTTATATACAGTGATGGAAACACACGTTGGAAAACAATTTATACTTAGAAACTTCCACCCAACATTTTAAAGATTGGAAATAAAACATTTTTATTTGAAATGTTTAGGCTACAATGCCTATAGATATCTAGGAGTAAATTCCACTGAATTCAATAAGAATTACAATGCAACAAATATGGCCAGGATTATCATATTATTTCATTATAATGCAGAATAGGCTTTCTTCCTCGTGTCCAGATTCATAACTAGTGCTTGATGTAAAATGAATAAAGTCATACTTGCAATATTCCCTAGCCACTGCAAATAAAGATGGCTCAGTATATTTTAGATTTACTGTATTACATTAACAAGGAGAACAAAAAAATTTCATTTGGGTCCCAAGAGACACACGGATGACTTTAAAACTGTCAACACAGAAAAACAATGTGCTAAGCAAAGAAACTTTTGTTACTTACTAGGAACAACTTTTTATGGGGGGGAAGCAATTTCATTTTAAAAACATTTTCATAGAGTTTAATGCATTCCACTTTATTTACTTGATAATAAAGGCCAAATCACCCTAAAATTAAGTTTTCCAAAGACAACTAAAAGCAAAGTATATTGTGATACAGTATGTACTTGCAGATCAAAGTGTTTCCATCTGTACTGCTTCCATTTTTAAAAACTTCTACATTATATGCATGCCAAGAATGGCAGCGTCACATTCTCAGGAGGAAGACTTACTTGGGACATTTGTCACCATGGATTAATTATTCAGCCAATATTACCAAGCCCAGCAAACCCATAAACCTGCACAGGAATGAATGGTGTTGAGCATAGCATCACAGTCCTGTGAACAACTGTGAATAATTAAGTTCATTTTCTACCCATATTTTGGGGGGAAAAAATCCTAGTACACTAAGGGAGAGGGGAAAAATGTACTAAATAGCCGCCTGTACACCACACAAGCTTAGAAAGATGGGTCCAAAATGGGGCGGTTCGAAACAGGCTGGGGAGGGGGCGGAGTGAACAAGAAAGTTCAGAGGGAAAAAGAAAATGTAACATTGCTCCTGCTAACATCATACTACTATAATAAAAAATAATCTCTTGTATAGGGGAGCAGGGACACAAATACTAGGGGAAAGAAAGCGAATATTTTATAGAGGCGGCTAAGACGAGGCACCTGGAGAATTCCTGCCTGTGAAGTATTTATTACAGACATCCTATTGTCGAAAGAAAGAAAATTGACAAAGGGTTCTGCGCCTCGGTCCTTTGGAGAAGGCCAAGGAAAAAGGAGAAAGAAACAAGACACCAGGGGAAGAAGAGAAAAGGTCAGTGCCCAGATCCCTTACGAAGCTGAGGGCGCTCCCGCTCCGCTTCTTTCCCGGCGGCTCTTGGTCCCCGGGCGGCTCTGGCCGTGATTCGGTCTCTTTCTGCTTCTCGGCCCCAGCTGCCGCCGTTTCTGGTCCACTCTTTCCTCCCGATGCAGCGGCTTCCTCCATGCGCCGCTTGAACAGTTCAAGAAACGAACCATCGTTGGCGAAAACGTTCACGCCGCCCGATCCGGCCGCCTCGGAAGCCGGGCCTTCTCCACCTTGCACCCCAGCCATCTTTCACCCCCTCTCTGCCCAAGTCTGCACGACCCGAAGAACGACGGGAAACGATTACGAAGTCATCTGCCGCAAAGCATCACGGGAAAGCCTGTGTTGCTAGGTTGGCCACGCACATCAAAGTGAAAACTTTGCTAGTTTAGGCACGCGGTGCTCCAATGGCGAAGAATTGACAGCTCTTCTGACCAATCACAAAAGATTACTGTAGGTTTTTCTTTTTTAAATCACCGATTAAGACGAATTGACTTTTGCTAATCAGAGAAAGAAGAGGTGGGTATTTGAGTCTTCTTCCGCTATGCTGAGGCCAATCAGAAAAGGAATCTATCGGCCAATCTGGTAAAACAGAACAAGTCTTAGGTAGGACTGTACCAGCCGTCTAGGTAGGGGTGTATTTTGTTCTGGTGTCAGATCTGTTTGTGACGCAGTGATTTGAGGTGACAGTATTAAGGATTAAGCTCATGGCTAAACAAAGGAGGCAGAAGGGGGCGAGTGCTATTTCTCTCCGTGAAGACGTTAATACGCCGGTTGTTAAAATTAGAGTCCCACTTTAAAATGGTGTAGCCTGGAATCTTGTCACGTGATTTTGTTCCAAGATGGCTGCGGTGGCGTCTGGGCTGGCGGCTGAGGCGGACGAATTCGAGGATGCGCCTGATGTAGAGCCTCTGGAGCCGACGCTGAGCAACATTATTGAGCAACGAAGCCTGAAGTGGATTTTCGTTGGTGGGAAGGGCGGCGTGGGCAAAACTACTTGCAGGTGAGCCAGACGAAGAGAAGTGGCATGATGGCGGTTGCTGCTTTTCCTTTTTACGGGCAGGGTTGCTGTTGCTATTTCTGCTTTCATGAGTTGTTGGGAGGGTAAAGATGAAAGAAGTGCTGCTGCGCTCCTTCCTGAGAACCTCACCTGTTGAATTGCTACCTGGTTTTTAGCTGGCAGAGGAAGCCAGGTGGCGGGGAATGGTGGGACCTTGCAATAAAAGAAAACGGAAATTTTTTCTGGGCGAGAGAGCGGCTGAAGAAATTGGAATGGCAAGGAAGCAAGTAGGTAATAGGCTAATATTTGCCAGGTCACAGGGTTGGCGTTATTTCCTCTCAAGGATCATTGGCTACGTTTGAAATCTGAAAGAAAATTAAGGATTGAGTGCCTTTTTTAAATTCAAGGTTTAACTATTCTTACTTACAGCTCTGTAGTCTCTGGTTTTCCTTACTTAATGGCCTTGAATGTATAGCAGTCCTTGATTGTAAGTGTCTGTTAGAGCAGGTTGAAAATACTATCTGACATGTATATAAAAGTTTTCAAATTGTAAGTTTAAAAATGCCCTATTTTAGAAAATCCCAGATGAACTGAAGTGATTAAATTAGGACCTGGCATTCTCCTTGGTTCCCCATCCCAGTTGTTGAACTCTACCGACAGCATTTTTATATTTTTAGGGACAAGCAATGTGGTTTGTGGTAGGTTTGCTATTGTGGAATATTTCTGTTCCAAGTTTTCCTGGAATCATGAAACAGAATTTATGATAAAAACATTGAAAGATAGTGGCATGTGGTGTTAGATTTAAACATGGGTTTTTAATTAGTCTAACTTTACTGTGGTCATGTATAATTGATTGATTATGTGCCATTCATAAATAAACTTATGTATGGCACATAATCAATTATCAAATAATGGTGCTGTTTTTCATGACTAGTTTATCCTGAGAGAGGGATGTGATAGGATAAAGCTATAGTCTATAACTGTGTGTTGAGAAATGAGTGTAAGAGGGCTATTCTTATCTAAATGCTAAAGTTGCACTTTTTCAACACTGGAAGTTTTCCAGTGAATTTAGTAAAGTAAAATTTACAGTATAAAATAAGTATCCATGGGATAATAATTTATTATCAAAGTCAAAATGCCTTCAAGGGTAAATAAAGAGATGTTTCACAATTACAGTATTGTTCTATTAATGTCTGCCACAATGACTAACAGTGCTTTTATTGAGTTAGTCTTGGGTACTAGTAATCCTTTTACTTTTTTTAAAAGTCTGAAATACATATAAACTGTGCAAGGCACACTTCTAAAAATTTTTATTGAAATCTTATTTTATGCATTTCTTATAACTTATCTTTCTGATTGGTAAATTTCATACCATCTTCTTAAGATTATGACCTTTACAAACTATTTGCAAATATATTGAAAACATATATAGCAAAGAACTTAGAGAAAATTAATCTCAAATATAAATAGAACTAAATATAAATATTACAATATTTATGTTCTCAACTATAGTACCGTATTATATAGAAACATATCCACAACTATGGCTTGTATCAGAAAAAAAACTTAAATACAAGAGTATATCAAGCATAGTAAAATGTCTCAAATTATGTCTAGTGTTTAATCCTATTGTTACAAATTGCCCTGTTCAAAATTTCAACTGTTTTAGTCAATCAGAAGATCACAAGCATAATGAGATCTATTATCTCAAATTAGTCTCTCCATAAAAAAGCATGTAGTAATGACATGCTATTTGTTAGTTTACACTTGTATTTACTAAATAGCTTTGGATAAATCTTAAAAGTCCTGCATATAGTCCTTCAGTATGGGCAAATCTGAACTCTAGGAGCTTGTCCTATTTGTTGCTTACGTGCTTGTATTAATAACTGTTTGTTGCTTCTTTTTCTGGGCCCAGTTGTAGCTTAGCTGTACAGCTCTCCAAGGTACGCGAGAGTGTCCTCATCATCTCTACTGATCCTGCTCATAACATCTCAGATGCCTTTGACCAGAAATTTTCCAAGGTTCCTACCAAAGTAAAGGGCTATGATAACCTTTTTGCCATGGTGAGTTTGCATCTGTCTTGTGTACAGAGAAGGGTCTGGGATCAAGTTTATTTTTCCTTAGGTTAGTTCTTTTGTCTTGAATAGTATGCTAACACTCAGAAATTTTCAAGAAAATGCTATTTCAGTTACAATCTCCATACTAGAAAAGGCCTCTCCTCATAAAAGTTTTGTAAATATTTGGGCATTCTCTTAAAAGATGGACTGCCTTATTACAGTTTCATTGAGATAAGATGAGATGAAATAGAGGATGGGATAAGAAACATTTAAATAGAAGGGTATTCGGGTATTGCTTAAATACAGTAAATATAGAGGATACTAAAAATGAAAGTACAAGCGAAGTGCTTATTTTCTGTGAGAACCAAATTAAGGATGCTTCATTTCAGATCCTCAGACTAAATCACAGTGAATATGATTAGTTAGTTGGTGATTAAGGTGCTGGCCTAGAAACCAGGAGACCATGAGTTCTGTGCCTGCCTTAGGCATGAAAGCTGGCTGAGTGACTTTGGGCCAGTAACTTTCAGCCCAGTCCAGCTTACCTCATAGGGTGGTTGTTGTGGGGAAAAAGGAGGCAGGAGTATTAAGAATGTTTTACACCTTGAGTTATATATAAAAAAGGTGGGATGATAATAATTCAAATATCCCCTTGGTCACCGTAAAAGGTTATAAAAATTATCATAGTATATTCTCAATTAATACCTCATTTAATGCACATTCTAGCCTGCACATTTAGGTCTAGTTAATACAAAAATATGTAAAGAATAAAATCTGTCACTTATTAACCTTGAAAGAAGAACTGCCTTGAGACAGTTGCTATCATTCTGACAGAGAACATACACTGTTCGAGTAGTGAAAGTTCTCAGAGGGACCAAAAAGAAAAGCTAGAGAAATTGTGGAAAAGATATTGAAGATTGTCAAGGAGATAGTGTAATTTTTTTTATGAGGATGGGCTGGAGGTCTTATCTCAGTAAATTCTTAAACTGGAGGGCTAATTACTTCCAAGGCCATAATTTATGCATATCCTGGGGGTAATGGAGCAATTTGTAATTGCTTGTTTGTGAGTTGAGGATCCAGTTTGGGACTGCTGCTGCCAAGACACTTGTGTAAAACAACAGTCTGTATTTTGGGGGGTGGGTAATGACATTATTTGAGATTGGAAAAGGGAGTAATTGGATCAGACAGTTTAAGAACCACTGCCTTATCTGAAAGAAAAATGAAATAAGGTAGGGAAGACAGAATTTAATTATGCATCATGTGAAGAATATGGGTAGGAAGAAGTTCTTCTTTATCTCTCTCTTATTCAGTCATGTGAAAAAGTAAGTACACCCCATTGAAATTTTTGACTTTTTCAACATATTTCAACATATGGATATTTGAACTTCATTTCAACAATATTGATAGATAAAGGGAATGTAATGTAACACATATAATGCACCATTTATATTTTGTGGTCCATTGTGTAATTTAAATAAATGCATGTTCCACATGTGGAAAAAGTAAGTACACCCCTACATTTATCGCTACCTCAATTACTTAAAATTAGAATTAGGTGCACCAGATCAAGTGCAGATGATTAGAACATTGTTGGAGATTATTTGGGAGGAAACTGTCTTTAAACCTCAGAAATTTACTTTGATTTCCTCTTTGTTGTTGAAGTGTATGGTATCACGATGCCTAGATTGAAAGAGATCTTTGAGGCCTTCAGAAAGACAGTTATAGATGCCTATGAGTCTGGGAAGGGATTTAAAAAGATTGCCAAACAATTGGACATCTGTCATCAGTCCCAGAAGATAATCTCCAAGTGGAGATTTCAAATAACTGCCAACTTGCCCAGGCCAGGCCATCCCAGCATGTTCAGCCTGAGAGCAGAATGCAAGATGCTGAAAGAAGTCTCCCAGAATTTCATCACATGACCTACAGGTAGCCCTTGCCACTTCTCATGTCAAGTGTGTGAATCTACCATTAGGAAGAAGCTGCATAAATTAGATCTTCATGGAAGCTGTGCCAGGAGGAAACCTTTGCTTTCCAGAAAGAACATCAGGGCAAGGCTAAACTTTTCTCATGAACATGTAGACAAAGACCAGGACTTCTGAAACAGTGTGCTCTGGTCAAACGAGGCAAAGATAAGAGTTGTTTGGCCACAGTACCAGAAGACATGTTTGGCGAAAACCAAAGACAGCATTTCACTAGAAGAACCTGATATCAACGATAAAGCATGGTGGTGGAAATGCTATGGTTTGGGGCTGCTTTGCTGTATCAGGGCCTGGGCAGCTCACCATCACAGAATCCACTGTGAATTCTTCATTGTACCAGAGCGTGCTTGTGGATAATGTGAGAACATCTGTCAGAAGATAGAAGCTCAACTGAAAAGGGACCTTCAAACATGACAATGGCCCTAAATGTTCCAGTAAATCCACCAAGGAATGGCTGGAAAAAAATAAAGAAATTGAAGATTCTAAAATGGCCCAATCAACGCCTAGATCTAAATCCCAACAAGATGCTGTGGGGTGATTTGAAACGGGCTGTGCATGCAATAAACCCCTCAAACATTGCAGAGCTGAAAAAATTCTGCATGGAAGAGTGGAAAAAATTCCTCCCAGTCAGTGTCAGAGACTGGTAGACAGTTATAAAAAACACCTACTTGAGGTTGGTTCTGCCAAAGGGGTAGCAAAGTATTAGAGCAAAGGGTGTACTTATTTTTTCCATAGAAGAAAATAGCATGTCTGTTCATTTTTTGTTGAATCAATGATTTGAAAGTCAATTTTTCATAGGGGTTTTTTTTCATTTACATTACCATTATATTTATATACTATTTAAAGATAAAATATTGATGTGTGACCACATATGTCAAAAAAGAAAAAAACTTTACATGGGGTGTACTTTTTCACATGACTGTACTAGAATCTGGGATAATTCTATGAAACAAGAAGTAAGAAGAAGAAACTACTCCTTCACAGAGTGTATAATTAAATTTTGGAATTGGTTCCACTATTGGTATAGTGGTGGATGCTGAATAGGACTGCTTTAAAAAAAAAGAGCTGACTTTGTG
The DNA here is from genome assembly GCF_035149785.1 of Candoia aspera. Lineage (NCBI taxonomy): Eukaryota > Metazoa > Chordata > Lepidosauria > Squamata > Candoiidae > Candoia > Candoia aspera. Next base: position 96,959,710 of record NC_086154.1, on the reverse strand, counting down.
CAGGTTGGGGGGAATTGTCAGTGAGTAATAGTTGTGATTTCAGTTACTTCCAGTAGCAGTTATCTGTAATTTCTAGTAGCTGAAGAATGACACTCCTGCTCTTTTTTTTCATGTCCCTTAACTTCCTTTAAGTTGTGTTCTATAAGAAAAGAATGCTGAACTGTATTGCCTTTTTCTGTAGTCTAATTCAGCATGGTCCTCCTTATGTTCTTAAGATTTGTTTTAACAATTGGCATTATACCTGTGTTTACAAGATAAGCTCAGTTTATTCTTGGCATTTTATTTTCACTTGGAAAACTTTAATCAGGGCAGGCTGAGGTCCTCGAGTAGCTTGTGTTTCCTGAATCTCTTTTTTGCAGGCCCTGTAGGATGCACAAATGTTGCATATTGGCAGAGTAGTTTCCCATTTTAAGAAATGCATAAGTATCATATTAAAAGTTAATGTAGATTTCACACAGTTTTTAAAAAATCCCCCAGTGCGGAAAAAAAGGAAGATCCTGGCTCTACCTAATTAAATGCATTCCCTATCACAGATGATCATTTGCTCTTGATAAAAAAGTGGCAAAGCAAGATATTGAAGTGCTAATAATATAAATGGGCGATTTAATCATGTGCATAACTTTCTTTAAAACAGTTGTGCCTTTTTTCAGGTTCTGCACCCACGTGAAAACAGGTGCAGCTGTTTTAATGAGTCATTTTCAAAGTATGCACAGATGTAATTTCTGTAAAGGTGCATATGGTGAATTTCTCAAACAGTGCTAAAGCTTTAGCCTTACTATAATGGTTATGTGTGTATATGCATCTTGATTTAAAAATAGCAGCCTGGATCCAAGTAGTTTGATAATTTGGTGACAGTTTTGAATCCAGCATAATCAATACATCTTTGAAAACTGCTGTTTGTGATAAGAGTGCTATTTCCATATTGTAAATTCTGTTTTTTCATTTAAAGCGTTTGTATTGAATGGCTTAATGAGGCAGCTTCTACATGGTGGTGTTTAACTATTCTGTCCATAATTTATTATTAGGAGATTGATCCCAGCTTGGGTGTGGCTGAGCTTCCAGATGAATTTTTTGAGGAGGATAACATGCTAAGTATGGGCAAGAAGATGATGCAAGAGGCAATGAGTGCCTTTCCTGGTATTGATGAGGCAATGAGCTATGCTGAAGTGATGAGGTGAGAATTGTAGCTCATTATTCCCCTGCCAAGTGTTTGAGCCTTCACTTTGGAAGCAAAGGCTGAACTTTTTTTCCTGTGTTTAGTAGTGTGACATGTAATATAACTGTCTTTAGGAATAGTCCAACATAGTAAATGATTGTGAATGTGTTGAGTTCATATATTTGTGATCATTTCATTTATGTTACAATCTCATGGTCTGCTGTGAATACACAGTTCTCACAGGGAAAAAGATGTCACTACTATAACTAAAAGGACATATGTGTTGTGGATTATGGGGTCTGACAATATATACAGGTAGTCTTCACTTACCAACAGTAATTGGCACCAGGAACTTCATTGCTAAGCGACACGGTCATAAGGCGCAATATCATGTGACCGTGCCGACTTAATGACAGCAGTTCCCGCAATCCCAGTTGCTGCTGTTAGGTGAATGCGACATGGTCACAACGTCCTGTGGTTGCGTGATCGCCATTTGTCACCTCCTGCTGGCTTCCCCATTGACTTTGTTTGTTGGAAACCAGCAGTGAAGGTCGCAAATGGCAATAATGTGACCATGGGATGCTGCAGCCTCATAATTGCAAGCCAGTTGCCAAGCACCTGAATTGTAATCACGTGGCCATGGGGATGTGCAGTGGCCACAACTATGAGGACCCATTGTAAGACCCTGTACGTTCAGCCCTGTAACTTGGAATGGCTGCTAAACAAGTGAACATTACACAAGGACTACCTGTATGCTGACATATGGACACAAACCAATACTGTGTTTTGCAACGTACTTAAGAGCTTTGCAAAATACAGTATTGACTCTTGTAGATATCTTGTGTTGGTGTAGTGATCAGAAAAAATTGCCAAGATTCTGCTGGAGCCCTAAAAGAACACAAGGACCGTTTTCATTGTTTGGATGACAAACCTGTAGAAGAAATTCATATTTGTGGACTTCAATTTGTGGGAGAAAGATTTGTAGCTGTATTTTAATTGGTGGCTACATCAACAGAAATTAGCAATCTGGGGATACTGTTTTTGGAGCATGCTGACAGTTCTCTCTCTGGCCTGAACAGGTTGGTGAAAGGAATGAATTTTTCCGTGGTGGTGTTTGACACAGCACCCACAGGACACACACTACGGCTGCTCAATTTCCCCACAATAGTGGAGCGGGGGCTCGGTCGGCTGATGCAAATAAAGAACCAAATCAGTCCCTTCATATCCCAGGTAAAAGAGGAGAATGAATCAACAGTGTAAAAGCGTAAGATTTTATTGTTTAAAAAAAATCATGCTACACATCTGACTTGAGTTCTACCTGTGGTCTGCTCCTGCCTGAACTCCAGTATCATTCTTCCAATATTAGGGAACACTGTATAATTATCAACTCTGGTATGTGACATTGCTTCTAAGATGCAGTAGAAATCAAAATGCTGTTTATTCAGTGAATGACTAGCAAGATGCAGTAGCACTAATGTATAGTGCTGGGCTGATTATTTTGCCCTGAGTTGGTTAGCCTGTTCAGTTCCTCTTTACTTGCTTTGTGGTGTAATTATGATTTGCCCTCTGTTGGTAGAAGCCCACCATTGCAGCCTCTTTGTTCTTCACTAGATGTGTAACATGCTTGGCCTAGGAGACATGAATGCTGACCAGCTGGCCTCCAAACTGGAAGAAACACTCCCTGTCATCCGTTCTGTCAGTGAGCAGTTCAAGGATCCAGTAAGTATATGGCCAAAGCAGAGGGAACAGGGAGAATGTAATCTCTGAGCATAAGCAGATCTTAAAAATACTCTTCCTGGAAATTGGAAAAACTTATTCACTGTAGTGGTGGTGAGGAAGGGTGGTGCGGAAACCCTTCATCCTTGCTGCATATAGATTCTCAAAGAATGACACTTATTAAAACTAGAAACATTTTTTATTCACGAATGTTTCACTAGGTTAAATGAAGATTCAGTTTAAGATGGAAGTGATTGGTGTTTTTCACTTGCTGACTTACCACAGATAAGAATAAGACTTAATAATTTGGGGCAGGGAATTCCACACATGGGCAGTGCCACTGCTATCACATGTTGTCACTCTGTTATTGAAGGCACCAATTCATTCACGAGGGACATAACCATTGTTTTTAGGGACATGCCAGCTGACATGGAAGCATTCCAGATAGCCAAGTTCTAATCCATTCAGGGCTTTAAGAGTGATAACCAGCATCTTAAAATGCATTTCAAAATAAACCTGCAACCAGTGCAAGTGATACAAAGAGTCATGTGATTTGTATGCTTTTCTCAGGCACAATTCCATATTACTTGAAATTTTTGAGTGGTTTTAGGGGACAGTTCCAGGTAAGAAATGTAGATAAAATTACAGTACATCAGTTATTAGAAGTGTCATTAATTTATATAGGCTGGAGCTAAGTTATTTTCATGTATGGAATACAAAGATTGGAAACCTTTTATGGACTTTTTGCTGAAAATGGAAAAAAAAGTGAAATGGTGATTTCTGGATTTGATGATTGAAAAAGGATTGAATAAGGGGCTGAAGGGATGACTCTAATGTTAAGGAGGGAGGAGGGATAATGAGTTTGTTTGTAACTGCTCTAACAAAGGGTGGAAATCGCTTCTTTAATTATCTTTTCTTTAACTGCATTGTTTTCTGCACTTTTTCTCTTTTTTCCTCTCTTTTATATAGTTCTGTATTTGTCTTTTATCTATGTAAAACTCTTAATAAAATTTTTTAAAAATCATACATGGAATGCATTTGGGTGGTACGCTATCCAAACTGAGCAAAAGTACTGGTGCCTGGCCATCAAGACTAGTTTATAGGGTTACAAACCAGCTATTTTGAGATATAGCAATGCCACCCAAAACAGGCTAATACTTTAATTAGTTCCCCTGAGTCCAAGATTTTGGATAATCTATTTAACATTTCATTTTTATGGTACATTGGAGGCACCTTATACAGAACATAATATCTTCCGGGAGTGAAAAAGAACATTGAATTCTAGGTGTTATGTTTTAAGTACTTACCCACTTTGTTCAAGGGAACAGCACCAAGATCAAGTCAAAATGAATGTCTTTCAAAATTAAACCAGAGGTACAATGTAGGATTTTACTTAGGAAAACTACTCTCAAGCAGAATTTCATTGAGAACTCCCCATTAGCAGAAATTGGATTTTTTTCACTGTATCCTCTGGGCAACCACCTCCACTCCTCAGTTACCAAAACCTTCAGAGCAGATTCATGGAGAATATCTGTGTGGTCACTAGGAGTCAAAAAACACTTGATGGTACATAATCCAACGCAGTATAGCTCCCTTAGATCAAAAGGCTCTAGTTGACAGAATTAGCTATTCTCTCTACCTGAGGCTTTTACATGATCCAACCAACTGACAGTACTGCACATTGATATGGGAGTATACAGTTAAAGATTTTAGAGGTGAAGTTTAAACAAGTTTTTTGGAAAAGTCTAGTTCTATATTATTAGTATGGTAGAGTGAATTTCTATGCTGTGTAACATGATATCGGATACTTTTTTTTTTTTTTAAATATAGGATATTCCATGGTGATCCCCACTAGATAACAGTTCTGCTTTTCAAAAAAGTAGCAGATACTCCCTCCCCACCCCTCTGGTAATAGGGAGAAACATTAGCCAGTTACAAGTAAATGCAATTAAGCTGTTTTTCATATGTATTGCTTATTTGAGTAATTTACTTGATCTTTCTAAGTGTAGCCGAACAAGCTTGAAAAGAGAAAATTCCAATTAAAATATAGATGTGATCTGTTGCAAAGAAAGAGTCCTCAAGCAGGACTTTTTAAAAATAAGTTATTAGAGGCTGGGTCAAAAATGTCTAACAGAAGAGCTATCTCACATGCTCTCTCTTGCAGACTTTTTCTGAGATTCTGCATTGTACAAATTTGTGGCTTTGCTTCATGCTAACTCTACTGATGGTGTATGTTTATACGGAAGGGAAGCTGTATGTTTTAACTAAAATACTTTTCAACATTAGTGGTAGAGTTAAATGTGCTTCAGCATCATAGTTCAGACTTCCTTAAATACGAACTCAGTTTCATCTCTTCAGGTTCTCTTGATTGTCATTCATACACACACACACGCACACTCATGTATTAGCTGTTTTATTGTATGTCACTCTGAGAGTTGTTGCTATAAGGCAATGAATATATTTTAAGAAAGAATAAAATTGCTTCACCAATGTTGTAAAGTGGTATGCTTGTTCCAGTCAGTTTAAGTGGGATGAGCTCCAGTTATTTGTTCTGGCTTTTAATTGCAGAGTACGAGCTTCAGCTTGAAGTACAGCCATCACTATTTCTTGTGCATGCTTCTCCAACCAAAGTGCTCCAAGGCTAGGTGTGTTATTTCATTTGTAAAAATGTCTCTTTGGGACCCAGCTGGCAAATATGTGGCTACTGCAAAGCCAATCTTCCTCAGAGGCTTAAAAATAGTATGGTTCATTTGTGAAATATTGAAGGCCGCACTATGAAATAAACCATTTAAAAGAAGTTCTTATGCATATTTATCCTCCTCAGGAATAGCACTCTCTTTAATAATTTTATGATTTGGTTTTTGGATGAGGATGCTAGCAGGTATTTTTCACTTCATAAAAGAGTTCCTAAACCTTTGGGAAATAAAAATAAATCATAGCCTGCTCTGTTAATGACTTGAAATTTTCCCTTGTAAAGAGGAAAAAAGGACTTCAGAGTAAAGAAAATATAACATGATATACCCTTATGTACACCCAGCATATCATGCTTTATTCCAGGAGCTTTACATATGGTGATGAATTATGTTGTAAGATACAAGAGGTGAAAGTAGGAAATCTTATATTTTGATCACCAGTTTTACTACTAATTATACAAATGTGTGTGATATAAATTGCACATTGTATTTAAGTGTAGTTGGAATAAATACTCAGTTTGTAATGACCTTCAAAATGGAGAGCTTAATTTGACACCTGGTGAGTTTTATCCTCTTTGGATTTAAGAAATTTTAAACAGAGGCTTAAGCATTTAAAATAATATACAATTGGTAAAAAGCAAAAATGGATTTTAATTTAAGAAAGTTTTAAATGGATTGGGAGACCAGAGAGATTTGGAATTTTGGCTATTTTTGCTGTAAGATTTGAAAAACAAATATATAATTAAATAATACACTTGTAGGAAACTACTGAAACAGAACTAAATCCATATTAGGAACTGAGGCTTGATGAAGGTTGCACATGGACACTAGAGGGAACTAAAGGACCAGGCAGAAAAGAGTTAAAAATTGCTAAGCCAGCTGTAATGTTTTCTTATCTTAAAGAGTTTTTTGACTGAGATATTAATAACTAAATTTTCAGAAAGGATACAGATTTCAATGGGTAACTTTTTAGAAGATAGTAAGAAAATTTTTTAAAAACTTTCACCTGACATAGACATTATAGAGTTTGAAGGCATGAAAGACAATAAAATTTAGATCAAAATGGGAATACAAAAGACAAATCAAGAAAAGGATCTGGACATGGAACAGCTGTGACAAGAAATCCTGGACAATGCCTCTGTATGGGATTTACGAAGTAGGCTGGTGAAAGCACTGAAGACTCTTCTAGAATATCAAAGATTGATTAAAGATCAGATCCTGTGGTGCCATTGGAATGATTTAAAGGTTAAGATTGTGAAGAGCAAAAAGAAGGAATATGAAGTTGGACTATTTGATCAGGGATAAACTATTTGCTTGATATTTCTGGCAACTCCTAATGGACTTTTTGCTGAACCAGGACTGAAAACATGATGATTTCTGGATTGTGTATAGATAAAACTTAGGCCATGGGGAGAAGAGGTTTTTTTTTATTTGTAACTTTAAAAGTGGGTGAAAAGTTATTACGTTCGCTTATGCTCAGTGTGATGAAGGTTGGAAGCCACTTCTTTTTTATTGTCTTTGTTGCCTTTTTTCTTTTCTCTCCTACTTTTTTTCTTCTTCTTTAGTTTTTCTTTTTTCTTCACCTTCTGAACTTTTATTTTTCTTTTTTCTTCTAGTTTAGTTTGTATTCGTTTTTACTATGTTTATTGAAAACTTCAATAAAATTATGAGAGAGAGAGAGAGAGAGAGAGAGAATTGATAATGAGGATAATCACCTACCTTCTGAGCAGTCTCAGAGTTTAGAAAACAGTGGGAAGGAAGCCTTGCTGTATTTGCAGCTACCCTAAGCATCTCTTTATTGCCTTCACAGCTACCTTTTTCCTTGAGAAGAGGAAGAATATTTACTCTTCTGTCTGCACAAGGGTATCTAGGGGGTGATGGCAGCTGCTTAGAAAAGGGAAGTTGTTTCTGTTCCATTCTCTTCAGGTCTGATTTCTGGTGCTAACTCTCTTGTTTTCTGAAACATGATGTAAGGCATGAGAGGGAATGGAAAAATGGAATCTGCAGTGACGATGGGCTCTGGGGAAAGCAAGTGACATGAAACTATACTATGCACTTCCATTCACATCACTAAACTAATTATATCTTGTTTCTGTTACAGGAACAAACCACTTTCATCTGTGTTTGCATTGCGGAGTTTCTATCCCTGTATGAAACAGAACGGCTTATCCAGGAGTTGGCCAAATGCAAAATTGACACCCACAACATCATAGTCAATCAGCTGGTCTTTCCTGACCCTGACAAGCCCTGCAAGATGTGTGAGGCCCGGCATAAAATCCAGTCTAAATATCTTGACCAGGTATGATTTGAAGCACTGCAAATTCCCTGGTATCCTGCAAACATATTAATCCATATCAGGCCTGCACAACATGCGGCCCACAGGCCACATGCAGCTCTCCAAGCAGTCTTGTGCGACCTGCTGGCATTTTTTAAAAACTCAGTAAAATTTGCCGCCCCAGCTCCGAAAGACTCGCTGCCAAGCTCCTCAGCATCTCCGGGCCACCACCAGCCCGAGTGCTGCCGCTGCTCCATTAGCCGCAGAACAGCTGATTGGCACACCAGGTATTTCCTTGCAGCCTGCGGTGATTTTTAATTTTCAGTGTGGCTCTTTCCTCTCTACATTACTCTACAAGTTGTGCCGGCCTGATCTGTGTGGTAGGAATTGCTTTATATTAGGAAAAACTGAATGGCTGAAGCTTAGTGATTCTATTTTTGCCTTCAGGGCTTAAGTATTGTGCTTTAAAACATTCTCAGCATTTGTTTCACAGTGAATGTTTAGTCTTTCTGAAGGTATGTAAAATCCAGTTGTCCATTACTCATTAGCACTTAAAATTTGACTGATTATGAGGTGACCAAAGAAGGCATACAATGTTTCAGCTGTTTTTCTATATACACTGTTCTTTAGGATGTCAAATCTTTGTCTTGTTTTATATGCCTGTTGTATATGCAGATTTTCTTTTCTGTAACTCTGCTATGATTACATATATTTTTAGATAATGTAAATGGGTGTAGGTAATAACAGATTTGGATGGTAGTTTGTGTCATATTAAAATAACAAGTTAGGGCCCAATTGCCTATTTCTCCACAGGTTTCAAAGAATGTTTTACACCTTGTTTTTAGTCCCAGACCACTTTCCCCTCATGTGTTTCTCTAATTTAATATTTTCTCTCCTGAATTCCCTTTTTTCGCCTTTATATGACTGCTCTTATTTCACTAACCTTGCTCTGAGGATAACTGATCTCAGCTAGAACTTCCCTGAGCCCAGCATTTAAAGCCCAGTTTTACTCTGGAAGGAATAATGATGATGATGATGATGACCATCTGGTCAAGAGTTAAAGTTGTATAAGTGGCATTGTACTCAGGGTAGAAACTTTAGATCTACAGAATAACTTGAGGTGCACAGAAAAATTAATCTGCCATAGAATTTGTAGAAAACCTCAAATTTAGCATGCTAAGGTATTAAAATATAATATTTAGAATTTTAACCTAACATTGAATTAAGTGGTGATAGAGGTGGTGCAAAAAAGATTATAAAGAATGAACATAGTGAGACTTCCTAACCTAACAGGATAAACTGAGACAGAAAACGTTGTAATTCTTAGGATTGTTTGACTGTTCCATTTTTTTTCCTTTATCCAGATGGAAGACCTTTATGAAGACTTTCATATTGTAAAGTTGCCACTTTTACCCCATGAAGTGCGAGGAGCTGATAAAGTCAATACCTTTTCAAGTCTTCTACTGGAGCCCTATAAACCACCCAGTACAAAATGAACCCCTATGGATTGACTCCCCCTAATTGCCCCCTCTACCATTCCATGCCTGCTGTTCCCTATTCTTTTCCTGATGGAATTCCATCTTTTCCACTGGCTTCTCATCTGTTGAAATTGTATGACCGACAGTCTTGTGGTGGAGCTAGAAGAAGCAGAATTGGCATTCTCACTTATTTCTACTCTGACACACTGATTATTTAATTCCTTGGGACATCTCAAAACCAGATACAATATTGAATCCATTCTTCTCACTGACCAACTACCTAACTTAAATGTGTGTCATTTTTTTTTTGTTTATTTCTCTGTCACTTGCTTTCTCTTTGGATCATATCTCCTGGGGCTAATGTCATTCTGGTTGAGGTGCCAGTCAAGTGCTGTGATGATGATAAAGAAGCTGTCAGTTCATTTACAACATCAGGGTCATCAGTGCTAATGAGAAGTATGTAAATAAATTGTAAGGGAAATAATTTCACTGCTTCTTGTCACTCAAACTGTCAGATTGATTTATATTGGGAATTGTCAGAGGAACTTGAGGCAAAACTTGGAAGTTATTTGACGAGGGGATGCTTGCTTTTAGGGGAGTATAAAGCCACTGAGAAAATCATCTGCTTAAATTATTTGCTTGCTTAAGGTTACAAAAGCATTAACAATGAGGACTTTATATTTCTTAACAGCTTTCTGACTCTGGAAAGCATAAGTGTGGAAAACTGGGACTGAAAAATGGGAAAGGGAATAGAAGCTTGGAGTTTAACAGATTATAGGTAGTTAAAATCTTTGGGTATATGTACAGGTCATTTTCTAGTCCCCTTGGGTGCCCATTCCTTCAATCAACAAAAACCACCTGGTATTAAAATGTCAATGTATCACTATTTATAAAATTCATATGTGTTTGTGTACTGGAAAACAAGAGGAGAGAGTGTAAATTGGAACAAAGCAGTCCATGGTAGAGTTGGACTTACTGCTTATTATTTATAACTGAGCTCTTCCAGAGTTCAGAAGTGTCTTAATATTGTATCTATGGAATAATTTAATTCTAAGAACATTAGAAAGGAAATGACTACATGGCTTTGCAATCTTTCAGTGGGTACAATGTAAAATGGAGGAGGGGAGGCTGGGTGTTAGTAGTTCATGGCTCTAATCTGCTATTTTTGTGCATGCCCCATCACTTCTTGGAGGTTTAGGACTGGTCTTGATGACTGAGTTAAGCATGAGCTGATTGCCTAAGTACTTTGCAACTCTGAATCTTAAACCTCAGAATACAGAAATTTCCTTTTGTAAAATAGATTGAGTTCTCTCAAGACTTTCATTCATTTGTAGACAAAGGAGTGTGCGTGTGCGTGCCCCCACAGTACACTGATTTTCAAAAGACATGGAATTTAAGAACTTAGATCAGATCTTTGAGTATATGGTATTTTCTTTGATACAGGCTTCAACTTCTCAAAGCAAGGAACTATGGAATCCTTTTCTGGCTTCTTTCTTAAGTAGAATGGGTGACTGAGATGAAGATGCATGTGGCAAAAGTGGATTTTCTCACTGAAAAACATTGACTCTCACTGCTTTCTTTTCCTGTGGCAGAAACAAGTGTGAGGGTACATTTATTTTTAAATTTCAGATTTTTAATTTGTATAAAGTGTGGTACAACAATTGGTTAAGTAAGTAGTACTTGAGAAGATACCTGTAGAATAACAAAGTTAGTAACCTCATAGCTTCTCTAGGTGATTCCTCAGTTAATAGATAGAGACAGGTCAAACTGCTGTACTTCTGAAAGCCTTCCTAATAAATCTTTCTCTTTTTCCCTTTTAACAATTTTATAATGTAAGCTCTGAAAATCAATCTTGAGCAATGTTTCTGCTCAAATCTGCATCGGATTTTTTTTTAGAGTTAATACAGCTGTGAAGAGCATTGCCAGAAACGTGTCAACTGCAATATGTTGTATATAAATCTTTTTCTGATGGGAGGAAATAACTGCTTGTTCAGGGGCCAAAATTCAGAGGTTTTCTTTGGGAGTGGACCAAAGCTTTGAAGTTCCCAAATTAAGTAGGGCATTCCTACTTAGAAGAATTAAGCAGATGGTGAAGTAAAAGACTTCTTGAGACCCTGTCAGATGGAAGTCAATAATTTTAGTCTCAATAAGCTAAAAGTCTGGCTTGGTCTAAGGCAATACTTTTTATTCATCTACATACAGATATTTTGGAATAACTGAATATAAGTACAGCTGTGTCTACAATGCTGGTTTCCAAAACACAGTTTACATATTCTTGTCAGCATGGATACTAAACATTGTACAGGTATATAAAAAAGTATAACTTGCGAGGCTGTGCCTCTTAAAATGATATCTAAAGTTCAAGTAAGTGTAATATTAAATGCTATGCACATTGCTGGATGTGGAGTAACTCCATTCAGTGCCCAACTGTATAGTCTGAAATACCTACATAAACCTTATAGATGAAAGCCATGGATGGCAGCTTGCCAGGAGTTCCATTGAAGAGATTTAGTCTGTCATAGTTGTGCTTGTTCTTGATATTTCAGGGTTCTATTTTCCCCAAGTTAACGGCAGAATACAGTGGTGAAAGTTTGTGAACCCTTTAGAATTATCCATAACCCTGCAGTATTGTGGCCTACAATGTGATGTGAGCTTCATCTAAGTCCCATTAGTAGTTAAAGAGGTTCTGGTTAAATAACATACAAACCTCTGTCCTATGTCATGTTTTTATGGACCATTCACTTTTTGTTGGAAACAATATGTGAAGCTTTAGATTTAGTAACTGGTGGCATCCCCTTTAGCAGCAGTGACTTCAACTAAATGTTTCCTGTACCTCTTGATCAGTCCTGCACATCAACTTAGCAGTATTCCAACCCATTCCTTTTTACACCCAGCTCATGTTTTTGGTTTTTTTTAATTGTATGGCATAGCAGTTTGGTGTTCATTTGGTGCAATGTAGACTAGCCTCCTCGTGGTGTACCCTGGGCAACGTGACTTGTCATGGCTAAATAGTCTACACATCTGGCTGCTGCACCTCACAAGGATTTCCCGGCAAGAAAAAGCAGCATGAACCCCCCTCTCCCCTGCTCAGGTGTAAGGCCAGCTTTAGTGGTCTGAGATGTGACAGCCCTATCCTGTTGCAGGTTAGACTGAGGGGCTCCAGTGATGTTAGGGGTCACCAATATTGCTGACTCAGTGGCTTCAGGAAGTCCAGAGGAGATTCCAGGTTAATTGTGTTCAACCACCTTGGGGAGGCAAAGTGACTGGGAAGGGTGTTTTAAATGAGAAAGTCGGGGGTGAGGACTGGTTTTGGGGCACCAGAGAGTGGGTGCCTATTTGCCATGAAAGTCTTATGGGTTTTATAGAAGGATGTTGATTGTAATAGAGGGTGCAGTTGGTTAGCTTGAATGGCTCTGCTAGCTGACTGGTTGGTTGGTGGGGAGGTTGGGGGGAAGCAGTCATGATGGGTTAATGGTAGAAAGAAACTTGGACTACAGGAATACAAGGGAAACAGTCAAATCTTGTTTGTATTAGGTTGAGAGAGACCCCACAATCCGTTTCAGAATAAAGGAGATCATTTCGTTGGTAATCTATTTCCAACCTGGTGACCTTGGCCTCAAATTGCTGGTCATAAACAGATTCATTTACTATAGGTTTTTGTTCATATCTAAGTGTGTGGTGGACAAACAGGCAGACTTGTTACTCATTGCCAGAACCTGGATGGGCAAAGGTGGCAACATTATCCTCTCAGAGATTTGCCCTCCTGAGTTTCACAGCCTCAGTGTCAAGGTCAAGTGAGGTTGGGGTGGGAATGATATTAATCTTCAAAGAGACCACAGGTTGTCTAGGAACTCTGCCACTGAGATGGTTGAGTATGAGTGCTTGTGTGTTAAGTTGGGCTATAAGGACAAGGCAGGAAACCTACTGGTATAACCATCCTGGGTTTCTGGTTTCTGGGTTGGTATTGGATTCCACTCAACAGTTGGTGCTGGGAGGCTTCAACTTACATGCACTGAGGGCCAGGATAGCTCAGGAATTCATGACTTACATAATGGCCATGGATCAATTAGATCTGTCACGTTTGAGAAGACACATTAGACTTCATATTTCCCTTGAAGCAGTTTTGTGATAGGGATATGGAGGGTATCATCAGCCCTTTCCATGATCAGATCACTTCCTGGTTCAGTTGACTGCCAAATCCTCTTTAGGATGAAAGGGCCCATTTGGAGAGTTTCTGGGGTCTAATGGAATCAAATGCTTTTTATCAGATGCTTGCAGAGCCTCCCAGTGGTCTGCTGGGCAATTCTATCTTGTCTGTTTGGCCACTAGCAATAGGAGGCTTCCCTGGCACTAAATGTCATTACTCCCAAGCAGTGTCTCTCTATTAGCTGGACCTGTGGTGACAAGGGGGTCAAAGCACCTTTATTCTCTTCATTGAATTAGCAGGGTATTTTCCAGCGGTCTTGTTTGGAAATGGGAAATTCCAATTTGGCAAGGACCAGCATGTAGATCTGCCTGGCCATGGTGACCACTTTGCCCAGGATTTTGCTGATCAAGTCACTCAGATTTTTCAGAGATGACTTCATGGGCACAGTCTGATGTGATTGTGGTGACGTGTGGTGGTATTATCCAGGGATGTCTTTTGATCAGTGAACTCCACTGAAATAGATAGGGTGCTCTCTATAATAAGCTCTGCTGTTTGCAGGCTTCATCCATGCCTTTCCTAGCTCCTTCAGGGGAGCTGGTGGGGGCATGGTCAGTGGATCTGGAAGCTCATCAACGTCTCACTTTAGAAGAGTATGATGCTATCAGCCTTGAAAAACGCTCTGATGGCCTTCCCCTCCCCAAAGAAGCCTTCTGTGGATCCAGCTGTTTTGGACAATTACTGTATTGCCCTTTCTCCAACCTCCCTTTTTGGAGCAAAGTTATTTGATAATCATGTCTGTAGGAACACTACAGTGTTCCTAGGAAAAGCAGATTATCTGGACCCATTTCCATCAGAGATCGACCCGGGCATTGGATAGAGATGACAACTGGTTGCTCTAGTGGATGATCTTTGTCAGGTCCTCAGTTGGGGTAGTGTGCCCCTGCTGGTCCTCTTAGACCTCTCAGTGGCCTTTGATACCATTGACCACAGTATTCTTTTGGACTGTCTGCAAGGGTTGGAGATTGGAAGCAGTGTTCAGTGGTTCCATTCCTCCTTTAGAGGGCATTTCAGTCAGTTGTGTAGGGGAGAAAGAGCCTGGTGGCCATTTCCTTGTGGGATGCCTCTGGATTCAGTCTTCTTGCCTCTAATGTTTTACATGTAGCTGCTGAGAGGGCTCATCTGTTAGTCTGGGGTATGGTATCATCAGTATGCTGATGATACTTAGCTTTATAGCACCACCCAGGTTATGCTAGAGATGCAGTTGAAGTTTTGCCGTGTAAGAGTCTGGATGGGTCAAAACAGGCATAAACTGAACCCAAGATAGATGGAGTTGCTGTTTGTGCATTGAGGCTTTCTGTTAGCCCAGTGTCTCTTGATGAGGAAGCACTGTCCAGGAAAGAACACAACTTGGAGGTCCGAATGTCAGGAGCATTTTAAACCTGTGATACAGGCTCTACATTGGCTAAATATGGGCTTCCAGGCACAATTCAAAGTGACGTTCTGATCTTTAAAGTCCTATATGGCTTGGCACCTGGATACCTTCAGAGCCACATTCTCCAACAAGAATTGACTTCTCCAACTTGCTTATCTCTGGAGAAGCTGCTGGTAGTATCCTACTTCTGTGAAGTAAGTGGGGCTGAAATTCAGAGATGCTGCTTCTCATAGCAACACTTGTCCACTGAAGCCACCACCCTGATGAAATCAGATTTCTCCCCTCTTTGATTTCATTTCAGCTGGTGCTAAAAACAAGCTCTTCCAAGGAGCATTTGTTGACTGAGGATGCCATCTAGCTTTGAATGTTGTTAGTGGATTTTAAGGTTGTATTTGTCAGTGGTTGGTGGTTATTTAATGTCATTACTTTTTCCTAACTTATGCTTACTGTGGATGTTTTGATACTGAGTACAGTATGTTATGTTGTTAACCAGTAGCTGTCTTAGCAGATTAATGCAATATATAAATTCAGTGAATAAAGACATGATACAATACATGGTTTTGGGTGGTGATTGTTAAAGAAGAATCTCTTTAGATGGAGCTCTGATCACATTGTAGATCACAATACGTAGAATCATGAATAGTTTTAAAGAGTTCACAGGTTTTCTCTCACTATAGATACCTGGATGACCTACCATGGTATTTTTCCTTATTTAACAAAAGTAACATAACTTAATAGCAAAGCACAGTTGGGAGTTCTTGCAGCAGGGTGTTTAGGCAGATCTACAAATTCACTTATCTCAGAAGATAAGCTTTTAAAAAATATTTTAGCAACAAAAAAATATCCAGATGTGAAGCTAATTCAGTTGATTTTCATTATGGAGTATCCCAATTGAATTACCTTGATTTTCTCATCCCTAAGTAATCATTAAGTATGTTATCAAATAGGTATATTGATCGGTCTTTATCCCATGCATTCTAGCCAGGAAAGAAGAATAAAATAGGACCATAATTTCTGGTGAGGGCACCTGAAACATGTATGAAAGGCCAGCCAGCTTGGTTTGTTGCAGCTAAGATTCTGCTAGAACCCACAGCCTTTCAAGTCCTTAGTTTGGGTTTCAAAATATAAAGCAAAAATTGGAATGTCCTGCCTGTAACTTGCTCATCTATCAGAATTTTTGTTGCTGCAACAAGATAACCCTGGCTGGGTTTGATTCAGGTTCCATTTTGTTTGGTGCTTTAAATAGAATTCACAAAAGCTATGTTATGCCAGGATGTAGGGCCCTGAATAATTTTTCTGTAATTTGTAATGTGACAGATGTGGGAAACCATTAAACATATTGCTGAAGACTCAATTTAGTAATTTCATTTTCTTTAATATTTCTTGGAATGTAGGGACCAATACTCCACTTAAAGCTCAAATGTAATTCATGGCCTGGAAAAAGCTACATGACACTGATCTAAAGCAACACTTTTAAAAAATTATTATGTGTATATTTTGTTGCTGCTTTCTGCTTTGAATCTATAGTAAAGTTAAGAGGACCTGTAAATATAGTTTCTCCACACAATATTAAATAGTCAAGTCTCTTTTCCTGTTGAAATAGATGCTGGAGGAAGTTAGAAGGTAACACCAGGATCTCTAATATTGGGTCTTTCAGTACTTGTGTGTCTATAAGCAGCTCTCTTGATATTTGTCAGCAGGGGTGTCTGCAGAAGGGGCAAAAAATCATGGTGGCAGTCACAACCATGCAGTTGAAGCCCATTCCTTTTTTGCATGTGCCATGACCCACACAAAAAGGGACAAGGCTTTGTGGACGCCATCTTGACTTTTATAATACCTCCTCTGTGGATGCTCCTGCTGGACAGATTCTTTGCCCACTTGTGGGATGTGCTTTGTCTACTTTCGCTTCTTTGTTTTTTGCTCTGAGCATCATTACCCATTTACTTTCCATAGACATAATGTCATGGTTCAAGGGGCAAATGTGAGTTGGTATGGTACCGGGGGCTCAGATCCACACCCTGCATTATACTGAGGTTTTTAGGTAATATTTTTCTTAGCCTCACCATTTGCTTTCTAGGAAGACCACACCAGCACTGCAGCCCTTTTGTGAGTGGACAAGCCCTATTTTCATCACAGTGTTGTGAGTGAGAATCAGTAAACCTCATTAATCACTCTTGGTTCCAAGTATACCCACTGATTCAAAAAGCTTGGCAAACCATATTCTAGCTTTTTGGGAGATATTAAAATGTTGAACGGGAGTGAAGAATATTGGCTAGAGAACCCCAGACTGTGGGTCACCTGTAAAGCAGGCTTAGCTCACCTTTTTGAAGTTTACAGATGGAGTTTTGCTTGAAGGTGTAGTGCTGCTCTTCCTTTACTTGAATGCTGTGGTTTTAGAATCTGATTAGAGAAATGACTTAAAAGCCCCAGGTCTTCCAACTCATTTTGTAAACTTCAAAACACATTCCAAAAGACCAACCCCCCCCCCACCAAATGCTAGAAGATGATGTTGGTGTTTGATAGGAACAGAAGTGCTTCATGTTTGCTTCAAGTTCCAAAGAATACTAAAATTTCACTTTATAAATTTTTCATATGGACACCATTGGGCTGATAAAACACACCCTGTTGCTCTCACTCATGCACATAATGACGTAACGTAAAATCATTAAATATATCTCCTCTCTATGAGAGCTTAAGGGAGGGTGGACTGTATATACCATTCTGATGGATTCTCAAATTTGCTAAATGGCATCTAGCAAGTTTTGAAACTATACAGAGGTGTTATTTTCCCCCTTAATGTTGAAAAATGTAGCTACTTATAGAGGGGAATCTTAAAGCAGATGATAGGCTTTGGAATGTGAAGAGTGTTTGAAGGGAGTTTGATTCCTTTGCAAATGCTTCTATCTTGCTACTCCTTCACATCCGTTAAAGCAACTCTACTTATTTTTACTCTTGCTTGGTGAAGAAGAAAAAGTTTTAAGGGTTGTTTTTCAGGCTTCCTATTGGAAACTTTCCTCCTGCTTGGATAATTTAGGTGTCTGGCGACCACTTCATTCCTTCTTCCCTTTCAGTGCCAAATGCCAGCTGAGGCCTTTTTCTCCCAGAACTGGCTGCCACTAGCGTACAAGCCACCCGGTTATGAAACACAGCATCCTCTAAGTGTTTGTGGCAGCCTTGTGTGTTGTTCGGCTCAGACAGATGCCTGGGGTGGTGGCAGCAGCAGCTGCGCTGTTATGTAAGTGGTGCTTTGGTGCTGTCTGGAACTGTCTGTCTCAACCAGAGGCTGCCAAACTCATTAGCAGCCGCTCAGCCAAGCACCTGAAACCGGTCCAGCATGACTGCAGCTTCACTCTCCAGCAGCTCCAGAGGTTTAATAAGAACAAAGTTGGGGTGTGTGTGTGAAAGCCTTTGGCTTCTGTGGTCCAGGCATGTCCTCCTCAACCTGCAGCTGCCTCTTCCAAAACATTCCCATAGATTGAGATGATTATATTGAGGCTTTCATTGAACTGTAAATATATGTAACTTTAAATAATATTTTAGGTATGCATATTGAGAGAATTTTTTTTACATAGTACAGGTGAAAAACCTTTGCAGAAAAATGAGGCTAGGTTTCTTGACCTCCAAAACTGCCAAAGGGTAGAACTGTTTCTCTGACTCTTAAAGTAAAGACATCCTCAGGGTTCCTGGCTGTGCTGAACTCAATTTTGTTAGACTCAGATTGTGGAAATATTAGCAGAGATACTTACTTTTATGTGAAGTCCATTGCACTGCTGTGGGAAAACTAATTCAGCTCAAGCTTCTACACAAGATCACTGTAGGATAAAATGGAACTCCTCCTAAACTGACTGGAAAAAGTCTAGAACACATCTGTGATAAATATGTAATATGTAAATATGTAACAGCTATTGCACCTTACTCCCCCCCACCCCTCGTACAGGGTTTTCTTGGTCATTCAGGCATAATTCCTCTGTTAACCCATATAGTCACCACTGAGTGTTTAACGTTTACCTAGAGCAATGGTTCTCAACCTTAGCAGCTTTAAGATGGCTGCCATGCTGGCTGGGGAATTCTGGGAGTTGAAGTCCACACATCTTAAAGTTGCTAAGGTTGAGAAACACTGACCTAGAGATACTGGTTTTAAAGTGCAGATTCAGAAGCTTTGCATATGAAGGAAGGTGTAAAGGGAGAAAAGATACAAATCTCATTGGCAATATCCATGCATTCCAGAGAGCCATTTGGCGTGAGTTCTGGAACTCCCCTCTGCCACCAGCCTGAGGTCGCTGCTTGAGGAACAGCCATTCTAATCCTACCTGTGTGTTTGGAAGCAAGACCGCTTTCTGAATGTTTACGATCCTTTGCTTGTAAATATATGTTTCCTACCAAAGAAGTGCAAAGTGCTATACAAAACACACACAAGATCATGAGCTTAAAACAGCTTGAGAACTTTCCTAGAACTCATTTAAGGGATAGTGAAAAAAGTAGAGTTGGAGCGAAAGCAGTACACAATGTGCGTTTTACATACTGATTTGATTTACGCTGATAGAGTGCAGTATCTCTGGGCACTTCTCCATGAGGGAGCTCTGAGTTTCTATGATCCCACAGGGTCAGCTAAATTCAGCAGCTGAATCCACTGGAGTAGAGTAACCCCAAGTGCAAACTAACAAAAAACCCACCTATTCTCATTCTCTCTCGCAACAGCGTAATTCTGCAGAACAGGTGGGTAGTCTGTGGTCTGTAACCCCAGTGGAGGATCTCTTGCCTCATCACTTCTCCCCAGAGTTTCAGCCAGCCTTAACTGCCCGCAGACTTTTGTTAGATTTATCACTTTAAGAGAGATAAAGGTGGGTATCTTTCTGCATGCTTGCAACAACATTATTATTTTCCGATTATTCTCTCCGATTATTCTCTCCCAGTATCTAAAGTATGATAGACAGATAAGAATCCAAATACAGGGTAGAATGCAAGTTTCAGTAAAACGTACAAAGCAAGAAGCAATTACAATAAGGGAAAGGGTATATTAATTGCATTTGTGCATATACACAGTGTTTCAACAGAAGGTTAAAAACTGGCAACATTCATTCAGAAAATAAGTCAAATTATAGAGTCACTTAGATTCATAGTCTGTAAATATAACTTTGATATTAACATAAAATCTTAATATTTTCACCGTTATCTAAGATTCTGAAACAATGTAAGTTACATTGTTTGGGTAAGGTGCACCCTTCTGAGGTGGACACATTACTAAGCATGAGAACTTGACCTCATCAAAGGTGCTTTTAGTTCAGTCACGTATCTCTGCTTCCTACTGTTCTGGATATTTTGTATTCAACATTAGCAGTCCTTAGAAGCATACACACCCATGGACATTGCCACACGTGCTCAATCATATACATACAAACAAATACCCATTGTTGACATTTTGTGATGTTGCCTAGTTTTGAGCCAAACTACAAATCACAAATGGAGTTAGTAATGACAGATTACAGCATCATATTGTGAAACAGAAAGCCTTGGCACTGAATCAAGTAATGTTGTTGCAGAACAATGGGCAGAAATGCTTATGCAAGCAGAGGCCAAGGCTGTTGGGCTCAATGGCAGACATTGGTTGAGAACAGTAAAGGATGGATTAGAGTTGGTAACCAACCTTCCCCAGTCCTTGTGCACTCCAAACAGACTACAATCTCCAGAATTCTTACCCAGGAAAAATCTCCAAAGTATCTAGAAAGCACCAAGTTGAGGAAGAGAGGCCTAGCCAGCAGTCTAACACAGGCTGAATTCATAAGCCAGAGTTCTATACAACTGGAGGAGCGTGTCAGCCTTAGTAAATAATATTTTAGCATAATTTGTTAATGGAAGACATAATTTGATGTGCTGAGTATACATGATGATTTACAACCTCAGTGGCTGTTTTCACCCAACATGCTAAGCCAGTAGCAAACAAGCCACATTATGGCTTGCTGCAATGCGTGAAGCCTCCCCAGAGTTAATACAAAGTAAATAAGGTTTCATAGTGGATTCTGTCAAGCATAAGTAGTCCTTGGGTTATTATGGTAATTGGGACTGGAATTTCTGTAAGCGATGTGGTAGTAAAGCATGATGCCATGTGACCACATCACTTAGCAACAGCAATCCTGGCAGTCCCGATTGCATCGTAACCCCAGTACTGCACGGGTCGTTAAGCGAGTACCTCGTGTGACCGCAACATGGGAAATGGTGAGAGCCGCAGTCAAGCAGGCAGGCAGGTGCCGTGGCAGGTGTTATGGAGTGCAGGCTGGCAGGTGCTGCAGGTGGGCACTAGGGAGCATGGGCAAGTGGCCAGGCAAAAAAGTTGGAGCAGGAGTGACTTGCAACCTCCTGTTGGCTTCCCCATTGACTTTGCTTATGGGAAGCTGGCAGGGAGGGTTATAAATGGCAGTCCCATGACTACAGGACACTTCAACCATCATAAGTACGAGCTGGGTTGCCAAATGCCCAGATTGCAATCACATGACTGCAGGGGTGCTGGAATGGCTGGAACTTCAAGGACTGGTTGTAAGTACCACTTATTCAACGCCATGGTATCTTGGAACGGTCGTTGAACAAGTGGTCATAACCCATGGAGATCATCCTCACCACTGTTTTCTTCCCCTCCATAAAGCAGTTTGAAATCAACCCCTTAATGTCTTCACTACTGCCACCTAGAAGCACAGAGAGCATGCAGCAAGCCCCATAAGGCAATTGGTACCCACCTTCTCTTTCTCTAGCTGACCAATAGGAGAATGGAAAGAATATTGTATAATCTGTTTCCTGTCACCTGAGCTACCATGCTGTTTCCTCCACATTTTTCAGTACATTAATGTCTGTCTAGTAGTTTGCAAAAAGTTGTTCAGTTAGGTGTTATGATAGCAACCTAGAGAGTGGAAAGGGAATATAAAAATGTAAGCAAAATCTCCCAAAGCATTTCTGACCATCTTGCTGCCATTCCTTTGTTGAACTTAGAAGTCCATGAATTGCAAAGGTGTAATAATCATGCTTTGGCAATTTGTGATCAGGCGCTTTTCTTAGTAGCTGTGATCATATTTGCACATTGCCGCAGCAGTTGGGTTAAGAAGGAAGAGAGAAGTTCTCAACAATGCACACAGGCAAATGTGTGTTTGGGGAAAGAGCCCAGGACTTAGAAGGATGAATGAAGCAAAAGTTCCTGCCAATGGAAAAATGGACCATCTTCAGGTCTGGAGAGCCACAGAAAATCAAATGAAAATAGCAGCTTTGCTGAAGTTCCAATGAATCAAATAATTTGATTCAACTCCCCTAACAGACATTAAGAGATCACTCAGGTCCAGAGCCAGTCCTAGAATTGTGCACAGTCCTGATGTCGAGTGCTCTTGTTTTAGTGGTAAGGCCTGCATGTGCTATGTAAAATGCAAACTAGTGCAGCCTAATTTCCCGTAGACATGTTGTTGTTGTTTATTCATTTAGTCACTTCCAACTCTTTGTGACTTCATGGACCAGCCCACGCCAGAGCTTCCTGTCAGTTGTCAACACCCCCAGCTCCCCCAGGGACAAGTCCGTCACCTCTAGAATATCATCCATCCATCTTGCCCTTGGTTGGCCCCTCTTCCTTTTGCCCTCCACTCTCCCTAGCATCAGCATCTTCTCCAGGGTGTCCTGTCTTCTCATTATGTGGCCAAAGTATTTCAGTTTTGCCTTTAATATCATTCCCTCAAGTGAGCAGTCTGGCTTGATTTCCTGGAGTATGGACTGGTTTGATCTTCTTGCAGTCCAAGGCACTCTCAGAATTTTCCTCCAACACCACAGTTCAAAAGCATCGATCTTCCTTCTCTCAGCCTTCCTTATGGTCCAGCTCTCGCAGCCATATGTTACTACGGGGAACACCATTGCTTTAACTATGCGGACCTTTGTTGTCAGTGTGATGTCTCTGCTCTTAACTATTTTATCGAGATTTGTCATTGCTCTTCTCCCAAGGATTAAGTGTCTTCTGATTTCCTGACTGCAGTCAGCATCTGCAGTAATCTTCGCACCTAGAAATACAAAGTCTTTCACTGCTTCTACATTTTCTCCCTCTATTTGCCAGTCATCAATCAAGCTGGTTGCCATAATCTCCCTTAGACATAGTTTAGACCAATTTTATTTTAGATATTATCAGTGATAATACTGTATAAGAAAAGTGAGCTGTCTGGATTACATAACTGGGTGTTACTCATCTCCTCCTTTCCCAACTTCTTAATTTTATTCAACTACTATTTCTTTATTAGGTTGTTTCGGTCAAAATTTTATCTTATTATGGTTAGAGTTCCTTACAATAAGTTCTGCGATGGACCCATCTTAATCACAGAATGTTTTGCATATTCCTCCCTTACATGCCTAAAACGAGCCATATCCTAGTATGAAGCTTTGAAATTAGAGGTTGCCATGCTAGTCTGATCACTTAAAAGAGTATTTATCTGGAGTTTGCATCCGCTCAATTGCTAGGGTTGGGCTTTAGCAGGTACCTGCCCAGTTTACTTTATAACCAGTTAAGCTTCCCGTACCACATTGACTACAGGAGCTGTTGAATGCAGATGATGCATCTCTGGAAGTTTCTATAAGGTTCGTAATGGGCATTGGGCATGGATTAGGCCATAGAGGCTGTGAAGGGTTGGCAAAGCAGGGTTTGCTTCTCACTACTGTCTTGTTGCTGGGTAGAGAATGCTAATTTTTTCTATCCACAGGTTTATGTAGGTCAGTACAGATGTGTTGGACTTTGACTTCCCTAATTCTCAGGCGGTAGAGACTTGAGGTCCAGTGCATCTGGTGGGCATCACTGAGGACAAAGCCTTTTAGAGCAAAGGAATAGCTGTTGTCCAGGACAGAGTTACTGTCATTTGTAGAAAAAAACAGAACGTAGTTGATATTTGACCAAAAGAGGCTTTATTTTGGATGTACAACACACATTCTAGCTCAGTGACAAAATTTAGTAGTCTTAAAGCCCAATTCCACATTTGTAACATTGAAAGAACTGTGATTTAAGGCTAAGTGTTAGGAGATTAATATTTTAATTCTTAGCTTGTAATATGCATTTGAGTAAGTTAATTTTCTTTATGCAGAGCCTAAAGTACTTCTACTGTTGTGTTTGTTACTATTTTACATTAAAATTAATGCCTGAATTTAGGGATGAGGAAAAAAATTAATCACATTATTACAAAAACAAAGAAAATGTAGTTTGAATAGCTGTTCAGTTTTATTAATTAAAAACAAACATTGTAACTGGTTTTGGGAATGCTAACCAAAATTTAAGTGAAACATGGTTTGTTGAATTAACCCAATTGCCTGGCTCTCACAATATACTGAACTATAAAAAAGCCATAGTGGGTGGGTTTGCACAATACATTGAATGACAAACTAAATCACAGTTTAGCCTAGTATATTATACAATTCCTATGAGTTATGCTTCCTGGTCTGATTAAAATGCAATCTATTTTGCTACAGAAGGCTGAGAACAGTCTCCCTCTGCTAGGCTGTGACTCTGAGCAAGGCCTTTTGTGATCTGCTTAAAGTCTATAATTGGCATGTCCTCTAAGAAACAAAGCTAGGGCACACTGGTTTTGTGGTGTTTGCACTCTCCTATCAATGTTACAAACCACATGTCTATGGCAATCCGCTTCTCCAAAGGACCACCTAAGAGTGCCAGTGTGGTGTCGTGATTAGGGTAGGATTAGGACTTGGGAGAACCAAGCTCAAGTCTATTCTCAGCTATGAAAACTGACTTGGTGACTTTGGCTACTCACTCACACTCAGCCCAGCTTACCTCATAAATGTGTTGTGAGGATAAAATTAAGGAAGATTCCTCTATAAGTATTTTTCCTGGAAGAAAAGCTTGGTATGAATCTAGTAAATAAATTCAGCAATAAACTTTGTAGCCTGTTTGCTATTATGAGCTATTTAATAGTATCAAGTGGAAAGGGCATAGCCACAAAGATGCAAGAAATAGGATTTGTATAGCAGATTCAACTGTCAAGGAGATAACATACCACCACAATCAGTACAGCTGGTTTATAGCTCTATAATTGGAAATGTTTTGAGGAACACAGGAATAATAATTTCCATCATCCTACTCAAAATCGAAGTCCTATTCCCATAGATGGAAAAAATGCAAAAGAGATGGGTTTTATCCTTTTGTGTATGCAAATACAAGTACTTAGGTGTGCTTGTGAGAAAGTAGTTCCTTTGCCTCTCCTCTTTTTTATTTTTCTGTACTAGTTTCCACTGCAATATAGCTGTTTGCTTGACTCATCTTTGTTCTACAAACCAAGCCCTGAGGGTATTGACTTGTTAAACACTGGAAGAGAACAAGGCCCAAAGGGGAGAATGGTTCCATCAGGTTTCAAGCAGAAAAGATGATTATAAATTCTTATACAAGCCTACTATTGGATGTTTTAGAATAGCCTAACATTGGCAGCTTCCAATGTCCATCATTCCCAACACCTGGAAAGATTCCCACCTTGTCCAATAAAAGAAAAGAAAGATCCAACTTCTATACACAGCTCATTCCCAAACTAAGTCATCAATGCAGAAACCAATTTTAAAAACTGTAATTTATGAGTAGGACAGATGAGAAATCTGAATGGTAAGGATTCAAGGGCATGTCCTAGTATCTGAGTCTTCCTTCCTCCAACTGAACTCTTCTTCCCAGAAACCTTTCAAACTACTGTAACATTTTATTTCTGAGCACAATGCAAAAAAATTGCATGACCTAGGGTTGGGGTCAGGACATTTAAGGGTTAGTCTTTCATCTCATAAATTTACCCATCCCCTAGCTGTGTTTAAAGATGCAACTGATCCTTTTTTGGTAGCAGCACAAGTTTTGGAATTCCCTTTCCTGAGACTTGGCTTCCACCTTTGAAGTGTTTGTATGTTGTTTTTGTTATACTAAGATTTTGGCTGAAATAGATTTTCTTTATAGGTTGCTTGTTTTTACTGTATGCTACTATGCATTTGTTTTTGTTCAGGTCTGTATTCCTTTTTACATCTGAATAAATGCATCAAGTATACTTTATTTATTGTAATATTTGTATTACTTCCTAAGGACTGTTGTCTCTTTACTTGTCCTAGCGGTTTCCTTCCTGACTTCTACATTCTACATTCTTCCCCCTTCCTCTTAAAACTAACTCAAAAGTAACATGCCTTTTTTGTGCCTGCATCAACTCTTGTAGCTTTCAGTTCAGTTTCTTACCTCTCCCCTCTCAATCCAGGTTCAGATGGCAAGCAATCAAAGAGTTTACCTGTGGGTGGGGTGTAAAAGGTCAGTTCAGATTCCAAAGGGTTAGATATGTAAGTATTTAAAAACCTGTAGGGGCTGTCTGAGTTGTCCCCTTTTTTGGCACCTTATCTCTAAAACTTGCATCCCTAGTGAAGTTTGGATCTGAAAATCATTGTCAGAGAAGTTTGCAAACCAGTCTACTCCTGCAGGTATCCTGGCTGAAGGTGACTGCAAGGCAGCAAAGAACCTTTTGCACAGGTTAGTGTTAAATTGGTTTCTTTGGGGTTCCCTCTTCCTGCAAGGAACTGGTTTCTTTTTCCTTGCTTAGTAAAGTTTCGAATCCTGTGAATGTTGTTACAAGCTTGTGGCTTCTTTAATAGCTATTGTATGCTGAGATGATTAGTAAACCTTACTTACAGATGTTTCTAGTTGGCCTGCATGTGGTTCGGGGTTGGAGGTTGTAATGTTTAAAGTTCTTGCCTTCTCCTCCTTGAGCAGTATAGGATCAGAGTGATAAAGCTAGAAGGACTTCTCCTTGGAGGCATTTGTGTCATTCCATTCCAGTGAATGGAATTTTGGACTGAACTCTGGAGGAAAATCCTGTCTTTTCCATACTGTCATTTAGCTTAGAGTTGTTACATTTCTCTAGCCCAGTGTTTCTCAACCTTGGCAACTTGATGATGGGTAGACTTCAACTCCCAGAATCCCCTAGCCAGCATGGGAATTCTGGGAGCTGAAGTCTACCCATCTTCAAGTTGCCAAGGTTGAGAAATACTGCTCTAGCCCAGTTGGAGACCCTGAAAGCTTGAATATCATAGGGAATGTATTAATTCAATATTGATACTCATTCTAAGTATAGTGTATGCCAATTGCTTTAAGCAACATATTATATATAAACAACAATAAGAATGAATGAAATTATCAGACTATCCTATACTTAATAGGATCATTCTAAAATTAAATTATTTTTGCAGTCTTTTAATATCACCTTCAGAGTCTGGTGCTGTGTTTGCAATGACAGGCTAATGACAGTACTTGTTGCCTGAATTGCTTCCCTGAACTGGTAGATTCTATGTTGAATGTCTCTCTTGAGGCCATTTTCAGAGGGAGAACTACATTAATAGCAGATCCAGGAAAGATTATCTATATCCTTTGGTCTATAAAATGCCATGAGAATCTTTGTGATTTCATGAAGGGACTTAGACAATATAAATCTCTTAAATAAATTAAATATATTTTTGTATGCTGAGCTCTTCCATCATTTGACGCAGCATACAGAGCACTTACCTGTGCTTAAGGTGATCAGTTTGATTCCAGGCATTAGGACCATCTGGAATTTCCAACTCTGAAAATGTACCTTCTGCAAGTATGGGCTCCAGCATAACTGTATGTGGATCAAACTTGCTAGCCAAGATGCTATCACATTATCTCCTTTTCCAAGATGTAAAGACTCATCTCACCTAAGAGCAATGTTTTGGTTTGAAGATCAGTCTTCTCCCACCCATATTCTCCTCTCCCCATCCCCCAGCTGCTCCTGGAAGGGAGGAAGGAAGGATGAACACTCAGGGTCTTTTGGTATTTGTTTATGGGTTGAAACTCAGTGAGTGGTCCATTGTACAACAGCCAGCCTTTGGTTAAGGAAAAAAAGTTGGCTCAGCATTTACTCATTAATGAAAGAGCTCATTTAGATAGCCTGGGAAGTTGCCCTCCTTCAAAGGCTTTACCTTCCACTGTTAATCCAAGAAGGTTTGATTGCTGTCCCCCCAGGGGAAGGAATCTGATTTCTCAATTCTTCTTGAAAAAGCAAGTGGGGAGGGGAAATCTCTCAAAAGAGTGTACCAGATGAGAGAAGCATTACTAGATCGAGACAAGGTAAGGGTGTGCGTGTGAAAGATTAAATCAGACCACTTTCAAAGTATATTTTAGAGGTCTGTTTTGGAGTTCAAGGGTTTGCGCTATTGGCTTGAAGGAGCACCTAATTAACTCATGATAAAAAGGGAAAGGGCCACAACGGTATGATTTGAAATCTCCTGGATTGTTTCAGTTTGGATGAAGTCAAGCAGCCACATCCTAGAGACTGTACAGCCCCAAGGTTTTGCATGAGAAGATCTGTTGAATGCTACATATTTTGCCAAATGCAGAACTCCTACCAATGAAAATGTCAGTAATCCACCTGAGTTGCTGTACTACGGACAGAAGATCTTTTGTTAGATTTGTATCCTGCATTTCCTTGAGGAGCTCAAAGTGGCATACACTGCATTCCTGTCTCCCCCCCCCCCCAATAACAGTCTTGGAGTTTGGTTGGGCTGGGAGAGAGTGATTGGCACAAAGTCACCTAGTTGGTATCTAGCACCTTGATCCACCACCTCTAAGCCAAACTGCTTCAAACAAAAGGCTGAGGCTTTGGCAAGGTCATCCCAGTACAGCAAAGGAGTGTTGTGGGAACCCTGCAGATTTTGTTTTACTTCTCTCCTTCCTCTTGTATATAGCCTACAATGTGTAAAGGACTGCTTTTACTCTTTTGAATATTTATATTGAGCATAGGAACGCTGCATAGTTTGTTCCCTCGTGGGACCTTTATTTCATCTGGGTTCATCATAACGCTTGTTAAAATTTCTGTATTTGGGTGCTGTATTTGCTGTCACTTTTGTCCATCATCCCAATATTTTCTGCAGAGAATGGCAGCCCTTTTTTCTCTTGCCGACAGAAGATGCTCCATCTAACAACAGCTGCAGAGAGGTGGTGCCATTCCGTGGTGGGAGGGCCAAATGTAGCATGCAGAGATGTGGGTCCAGACCCAATCAGTAAAGATCATGGGGCCAGTCACTGTTCCTCAGCCTAACTTGCCCTACTTCATAGGATGGTTAGGAAGAAAAAGAGGTGAAGAGGCAATCAATCATCGCAGGCAAAGGGCAAGCTATTTTAAAATAAAATAAATAAAACAACTTATTCTGACAACATGCACAGTATAGAGGCAAATACCCTGAACCATAAAGTAGCCAACCACTTCTTAGCCTAGGGTGTTCTACATACCTGCTTATTGTACAATCTTCTGCAAATGCCGGTACAACTTTACATTATTGTTTGGGTGTTCAGATGGTACCATCAGATTCCAAGTTCTATTAAATAAAGCAATGTCATATTAAAAGGAGCACCCCAGATGCTCAGAGCTATTTTTCCACGAGTTGAGTTTATAGCACCAGCAGTAAGAATGGCAGTGTGTTTCTGCCCCAGGAAGCACATCATGCAGCATTTGATAGAGAGAAAACAACAAAGAATATGAATGAGAGGGAGGCATGTTATACTGACCCAAGTTTGATGCACAGAAGATGTTTAATACCTTTTGATTGGGTAGTCTGTGCTTTCCTTTGACAGTAATGTCTAATGTTGAAATCTTCCAAACTATTTCAGTGAAGGATGTTCAGATTCAAAGCAGTGGTAATTTCAGCATTAAACTGGTAGAGCAGGAAGGATATGCCTGCTATTCTCCCTAGAATCTTTACTAGGTCAAAAGGTGTCACCTTCTGTTTCAGGTGTTTATTTACATTATTGTAACTCATACCAAACATGATCTGATGTTAGTAAGTGACTAATTTAATTGTATTTGGCATAGGAAATGCTGCTTTCTTTCACAATTCTACCTTCAATTTTATTTAAACTTTTTCCCTTCCCTGATGATGAGCATGAGTATATATGTATAGTGATGGTGTTGCTGGTCTCGATTGTGGTCGTTAAGCAAGGACTACCTATATATGTAACCTTATTAACACCAACTTTATATACTGCAAAATCTGCCCAACAATGTGGCATAAATGTTTATTTTTAAGATGACATAAACCTTTCTTGCTTTTGTCTGTCTGTTGTAACAAATAATTGTGCTTCCAGAGGAGGTTTTCTAGGATGTGTTCACACAGCGTGCTAATCCAAATTGCAGTTTACTGAATTAACCCGTTATACACAACACCCTGAACCATAAAGTAGCCAACCACTTCTTAGCCTAGGGTGTTCTATGTACTCGCTTATTGTACAATCTTCTGCAGATGCTGGTACAACTTTACATTATTGTTTGGGTGTTCAGATGATGTCATCTTCCACTTGTAATCCTGTGTTTTCCTGCCACTTTTAACATTATTATTAAAAAAGGAGAAAAATACAGAATTGTTACTCTGTCTTTTGATTTGGGGTGCTAGTTACTGTCCTAGGAACACCCATGATCTCAAGGAGGAAACCTATTTCTCTGTGCCATTGTAGAGAACATAAAAGGAGAAAGGAGGATGCAAAATGGGGCTATTCTTCCTAGCTGATAGCTGAGTTCCCATGCAAAAATGGCTTGAGGGCCTGAATCTCCCACCCAGTTAAAGTCAGAAGTTTTGTAAAAGGGAGGTTTTTTTTAAGACCTCATTATAATAAGCATTTTTCCTTCTGTGACAGTTAGCGTTTTGGATGTTATAATAACTCCTCCCGAGCAAAAGCCTTCGCTGATGCAACTCCCTGTTCATAACTATCATTTTTCCAAAGGAAAGGCACTTTTGACAGGGGTTGAGGCAACCACCCAGGCAAGAAGAGCTCTTTTACAAACACCCCAATTTGAAAGTCAAGGGAGTGATCTCAACAGAATATCCTCAGAGGATAGAGTCTTTCAGCAGGGACTTGCAAGGAATTCCACAGGACTTCTTCCTGTAGGAAAGTGCTGAGAAAAAAGGAACAAATCTGGAGGGCAACAGGTTGGGGAATGCAGTTCTCAAAAATGAGGCTGCTGTTCTGTCCAAAAGGAATGAAAGGCTCTGAAAGAACCTAACATTTTCCTTGCGGTAAGTCCTCTTGTGAGAAGTAAAGAAGGTGATGTGCATGGGAAGTTTGTATTTACTAAGATCTAATTTTGCATCTCCTTTAGTTGCAGATTCATTGAGCCTCTTTCTGCCTAGCATGACTGTTACATATACAGCTCGGGTGGCCAATGCCCGCTTTGGTGGCTTCTACAAGCTGCTGAGCCTATGGCGTGGAAGCATCTACAAATTGCTGTACAAGGAGTTCCTGGTCTTCTCAGTTTCCTACTTGGGACTAAGCCTTATGTATCGGTAAATCAGGATATAAGTAGGCATCCTTTTCCCCATTTTCTCAGAACATCCTAAGAATTTTGGGTTGCCATCTCTCTTCCACCTGCAGTCAGGCTTAATGAAATTCCTTTTCTAATTTGAAGAGTTACCATACTGTGATGAAGTACTAAATTCCCAAGTGTCATCCTTAAGTGAGAAGCCTTGTTCATTCCAGAAAATGTATTTTTGCATGAGGATATATTTTGTTAAAATAATTTTATATAATTTTGCTATATAACCTTGGCTCAACTACTAGCCCTGTTGTAAGTTAACACAAGCAATGAGGCTACATATAAATGAGATGTTGCCCAGTCTCAACAGCAATGGTAATTAAGCTGTTCCTGGGCATTATGAAATTACCTGTGTCGGTTATAGCCTATTTAAGCAAAAGAGATTCCACTTTCCACTGCTTGGGGCACTGTGTGGACATGCCTGTCTTTCTGTTCCTGGTTGAGGTTGAAACTTGAATAAACCAAATGTAGATAATGAAGAGTCTTGTGTGAAAACAGTCTATCTTGATACGTTCTGCTGGATGAACGGTTCCTTCAATTATCCTAATTTTCAATCCAAGCCCTTGGAAGCCAGCCACTGCCAAATAATAATCTTGCTTAATCTTGCTCTTCTTTCTATTTCTAGGTATGTCTTAAAAGAAGATCAGAAACGAGTCTTTGAAAAGGTGGTCATATATTGCAACAACTATGCCAATCTCATCCCTATCTCCTTTGTTCTGGGTGAGTTGCTTGATTTCCTAGGCTCCCCCTCTTGCACTTTCCATCCCAACCCCTGGCTGGTAGAGCAGGCCCTTCATTCTAAAAGTCTGTCCTAATGCCTTGCCTACTCCTTATCTGCTTCAAGGATAATGGGCAAAATGCAGTGCTCTTTTAGGTATGAAATCTCCCCAACTCTCTTGTTTTAGACCTGAATATGAATCCTACCTCCTTCATTTCCCCAGTCTGCCAAGGGGATGGCACAAAAAAGGATACTGATTACTAAGCAGATTACAAGGTGTTGATTCTTCCTGTAAGCAAAAAGTATAACCCTGAAGTCTAGTTTCCTTAATTCCAATATATTGGCCTTTGCTCAGTATTCAAAGGAAAGCACATGGCATCTGCTCAGGGAAATACTCATGCACATTAACAATGAATTTTTATTGCAGAATATTGATTCTATGGAATTATAAGAATTCCATAAGAATCCTTGGATTCCTAGTGAGTAATCATTGGGCTTGCAGAAAGAAGGAATTAAAAATAAAAATCTTGAAAGGAAGGGAATCTAAAACAGTCCAGTAAGAACTGAGCATGCTTAGTGGGCATGAAATGCTGTTGGAAGGAGGAATAATCAGTGTGGAATGCAAATAAAATGTATGGCTAGAAAACTGAATAAAAACACTTCACACCTTTTGTTATAATTGCCACTCTTTGTTGTTATACATGTTTGGAGGGCTGGTAATATAATCCTAGCCCAGAATGAGATTTGGACTGTGGAAGTCATATTCTAATGTAATTTGGGAAGGAAGTCAGAATATAATTTTAATAAATTAATATATAATTCTTCCCATCTCTTGGACTTACTCAGGCTTCTATGTAACACTGGTAGTAAACCGCTGGTGGAGCCAATACACCAGCATGCCAATGCCAGATCGCCTGATGTGTGCCATCTCTGGAAATGTGCATGGTTCTGATGAGAAGGGGCGGCTTTATCGACGGACACTCATGCGCTACTGCAGCCTGTCAGCAGTCTTGATCTTGCGCTCAGTTAGCATTGCTGTGTTCAAGCGCTTCCCCACCATGGACCATGTAGTGGAGGCAGGTGAGTGTAACACCAGAGGTCCGTCTTCTTGTTGACCTGAAGTGGGAACGTTCTGAAAAATGCAAAAAGTAAGTGTAAGCACTGTTTTGAACATCCTTTTAAATTGGAAGGTGTTGCCTGTAAATGCCACTCTAATACACTGTTTTCAGCTTTCTCCAACCTGGTACAATACAGATATTTTGGGCTACAACAGCCATTAACCATAGTCAGTATGGCCAATGGAGATAATAATATTGTAGACTAACACATCCTGAATATATTGGGCTATGAAAGTCTGCATGAGAGTGTGATAATGTGTCTCCCCAAAAATTCCACCAATCTCATGAGTGGCATTATATATAACACCTACTTCTTTGCCTCTGCTTCAAGGATTCATGACTCGTGAGGAACGCAAGAAATTTGAACACCTCAACTCCTCCTACAATCGATACTGGGTCCCCTGCATTTGGTTTACCAACTTAGCTGCACAGGCACGTAAAGAAGGCCGCATCCGTGACAATTGTGCCCTCAAATTGCTCATGGAGGTGAGGTTGGAATCCTAGCCTTTGGATTATAAACTTAAATTAGTTTAATAGTTATTTCTACTTCCCAGAAACCTTTGGATTCTGGAGTTCCAATAAATCTGAGCACTTTCTCAGCCAGCCATAATGCTTACAATTCTTCAATAAGAGCAGAGAACTGATATTTTGGAAGGATTCCCATTAGTTCCCTTCAACATGGCCAGCAGCAAGGAATTGTAGTCCAAAACATCTAGAAAGCACCAGGCTGTCTGCTTCTGTTCTATAGATCTAGTGTTGCAAAGCAGGGCCAGGGGAACCTTTCTGAGAGTTGCATCAATAAATCTCCATCACTGAGCCATCATCACCACCTCCTATCCTAGTCATCATCTGTTTTGTCTCAAGTAGGGAGAGTGACACCTGAAATAGAATATGTAGGTTCATGTGAAACAAGCATTTTATCATCCATCCAATCAGGGTTCCAGTTAGGTCTTGAGAGACACTGAAAAGTAGTAAGGCTGTTTAAATTCCAAGACTATATCATCTTGGTACCTG
This sequence comes from Candoia aspera, assembly GCF_035149785.1. Lineage (NCBI taxonomy): Eukaryota > Metazoa > Chordata > Lepidosauria > Squamata > Candoiidae > Candoia > Candoia aspera. Next base: position 96,925,617 of record NC_086154.1, on the reverse strand, counting down.
AGAAATATCTAGAGTAGATTAGTTACAAAGAGGTAACTATGTAAGAACCTTGAAAACAATGTGGAACTGTAGAATGTGGAAACCAGAAATCATGGATTTATTAAGGTTACTCTTGTAAGGTTTATTCTTATTTCCTCTTCCTTAGCAGATTGTGGTAGTGCTATGGAAGTCGTTTATTTAATTCCACAAAGCATTTGACTAAGTAGCCTGTGACATTCTGATCAGTGAGATGGTTATGTATGGGCTGGATGGTGTGAAATTAAGTGGATGTATAGCTGGCTTGAACATCATATTCAGAGAAGACTCACCAACAATTCCTCACCAGATCAGAGAGATGTATAAAAAAATCACAAGGTTCAGTCTGGGTCTGTGTTCTTCAAAGCTGTCCTTAATAATTTGAGTGAAGAAGTAGAGGAAATGCTTATCAAATCTGCAGATGACACAAAATTCAGTGAAATATCTAATGCCCTAGAAGATAATAACAACAATTGTGATAGGTTACAGAAATGAGATGAAAAGAACACAACAAAATTTAACAGCGACAAATGCAATGTTCTTTTGGGAAACAAAAATCAAATACATAGATGGGACATACATGCTTTTGGTAATAGTACCTGTGGAAAAAATATTGGAATAGTGGTTGATTATAAACTGAGTATGAGTCTGCAATATGATGTAAAAAAGGCAAATGCAATTTTGGCTGCATTGATAGAAGTAGAATTTCCAAATCATAAGAAATAATAGTTGCAGTTTATTTTGCTTTGGTCAGACCCCACCTTGTATTCTGTGTCCAATTCTGGGCACTATACTTTAGGAAGGATACAGACAATTTACAACAGGTTCAGAAAGAGGAAATGAAGATGAATTGGGGATTAGAAACTAAGTCCTATGAAGAAAGTTAGATATATTCACCTTTGAAAAAAGGTGACTGAAGGCGGATACGATAGTGCTCTTCAAATACTGAAAGATGTCTTATAGAAAAGCTGTTCCCTCTCATTCCACAAAGCAGGACACAGAATAATGAGCTTCTGACTGTTAAAAAAAGAAAAACGTAACCATAATAACCAACCATGGAACCATTACCTGGAAAAGCGATGGACTCCCCTTCGTGTGATGTGTTTAAGTGAGGCCAGGCAGCCGTCTGTGGGGAATGCTTTAATTTGAATTCCTGCACTCAGGCTGGAGCAGATGACCTGAAATGTCCCCTTTCAACTTCATTATTCAGTGTTTTGCTCTCAGACATAGAACAGCCTTGTTCTCAGCCTTATTCTGAGCAGTCATTTTTCAGCAATCTTCAAAGGAAGAACTACTGTATGTGTAAGGTATTTAATGTTGGATGATACCTAAATTTGCATAAAGTCTGTAGCCAAGCTTTTTGTGCCCTGAAAATATTTTAGTTTCAGTGACGAATTATGATCTGTTCCACTGAGACCATTAGGCCTAGAACAAGCCTTTATCCCAATACAACAAAACTTACCCTTAATGGAGTCAGCTCCTTTAGACAAGTCTAAACAGAATATCCCACAGCAAAAGAACCACCTACCAGTAGTAGCACCTGCATCTTCTCAGGATTCAGTTTTTATTTTTTAATTTTTTATCTACTCGGTTAGTGCCCTCAAACACCTGTTCAGTACTTCCATTGCTTCCTCTGACTATGATGTAAATGAGGAGTAGAATCAGCTGTCTTCTACAGATTACACGTTATTCTTCACACAATTTCTCCTGAAAGCTTCATATAGATGTTGAAAAGTTTGAGAGAGGAAATGTGACTTTTAGGGAGCTTACAGTGTAACTGCCATGAGACTACTCAACAATACCTTAACACAACTTTCCAGAGCTAGGTAGTGGAACTACTGAAACGCCATGCCTCCAAGTTGGAAGATATATGGTCAATTGTATCAAAAGTCACTGAGAAGTCCAGGAGAATCAGCAGGATAACATTTCTCTGCTTCGTTCCAGCAAAAGTCACTTTTTGATTTGACCAAAGCTCTTCATAGGCCTGAAGGCATAGTGGAAAGTCATGTGTAGTTGTAGAAACTTCTCATGCCTCACACAAGTAATGGTGATTGTATTCTCCCTCCAGGAACTGAATCAATTTCGTGGCAACTGCAGCATGCTTTACCACTATGACTGGATCAGCGTACCATTAGTCTACACTCAGGTAAGGTATCAGACACTGAATATACAAATGTTATTTCACTGGTGAATGATGAAGTTTATCCTCTTTTCGGCTTTTCTGGTTTATGCGTCCTTTTCCTCCTGACTAGGGCAGATTAGATATACTGTATGTGGGAACCAGACTGTCTTAGTTGCTTCTGTGAAAATAGTGAACCTGCAGCCTGTGAGTCTAATCTGGCCTACCATCTCAGTCAACCAGCAGGACCTTGAGTAAGTCCCCATCTTTGGTGATAGCAGCACAGGGAGTTTTCACAACTGGAGCGCCTATCTGCCTGATTCTGACCTGAACCTCCTCCATATTCCTCCTTTGGGGAAAAGTGAAGGAAGGCTATCAACTTCTTGACTGGGCTTTTAGGTGCCCCTGGATTACCTTACAGGATGGCTGTCTGTTCTGATCATCTTGCACATTTCCCAGTGGAAGATAAAGAATTACGAAAGACTTATAAAGCCATACCAGGATGTTCCACAGCTAGGGCTTCTGGAACATGGAGTTGTAAGAACTTGTTCCCAGTGTTTGTTTGCTGAGATAATGACCAAACTCTTAAGGGGAAATTGGTGATGGGAAGGATTACCATCTCTAATGTCTAGCAATTCTATCTTATGAATATCTAGACTATCGATCATCTGTATTCTATACAGCCAGTTATTTGTCCAGGTTTCGGAGACCAGTCAGGAAGAACATTCTTATAAATGTAAGGGGTTGCATTTTTAAAGACAAAATCAGTAGATGATAGAAAAAAATTAAGCTCTTCTTCTACTCCCTGAGTCTTTCCTAATGTCCTCCTGGTGTATTGGGACTGGAATGTTGAGAATTCCCAAAATATATGGCCATTGGTTGGGAATTTAGGAGTTGTAGTCCATATCTAGGAAAACAGCATCAGACTATCTGCAGCAATGTGTAGAGTAGAAATCAGAGGTATCTATCAGATTAGTGAACAACAGAGATGAAACCTCTGTAGAATTATGTGCTGCACGAATAGCTTTTGTACATAGCATTGAGGTTTAACTGATTGACAGCCATACCCAAATAGTGCTTGTAAATGATTCTGTATCATTCTGAAGGGAAGTATAAAGTGAGATCCCCAGAGCTCTGTTATTAGCTCAATTCTATTCAAAAACTTGATAAATCATCTAAAGAATGGGATGGAAAGGATGCTTGTTAAGTTTGCAAATGACACCAAGCTAAAACTTTTGAACTCTAATAACTTAGAGTACAAAATCACAAAAATGACCTCAACAGACTGAACAGACAGGATGATGTTTAACGGTGACAAGCACGGTAGGGAAAACTAAATGCATAGATACAGGACTGGGGAAACCCAAGTTGGCAGCAGTGCACATAAGAAGAATTTAGGTATAATAGCAAACCAATATTTGAACACGAAGTAGCTTGATGCAGCAGCTAAAAACCCTATGTATGCTGTGCTGCTTAGATTGCATTTGGAGTTCTGTGTCAAGATCTGGTACTGTACTTTAAAAGGGATACAGATAAGCTGGAGCATATTCAGCAGGAAGTTACCCAGATGATAAAGTGTCTGGAAAGCAAGCCCTGTGGAGAATGGTTACTGCAGCAGGCATAGTCAGCTTCTAAAAGAGAAGCCCAAGGGGAGCTATGATAGTGATTTACAAATATATGAAAGACTGCCATGTGCAAAAGGAGGCACACCTGTTCTCTGTTGAAACCAGGGACAAGACCAAGCTGAAGTGAAAAAAAGTACACTGATGCTGAATATTAGGAGGAAGCAGTTAGGCAGTGCAACTATTCTGTTGCTTAGAATTGTGGTGACTTCCCCATCACCAGAGGTTTTCAAGAGAGGCCAGGTGGCCACTTGTTGGGGAGAGCTTCATGGAGCCCTGGTTGGAGCAGAGTGTTGAACTAGATGACCTGCAAGGACCCTTCCAACTCATACATCCTATGATGATAGTATTGCTATCATTATTTAATACATTATTATTATTGTTGTTGTTGCTGTTGTTATTTCAGGCATAATTAGCATGGGCATACTAATGCTGCTGCTACTTTAAACATTGAATGCTTTAACCACGTTCAGGTTTGAATTGTGAATTTTACTGACACAATGATTACATATGTAACGTAGCATGGTTTTATTTATTTATTGTGATGTAACTGCCTTAGGAAGGTTTTGCCCTGAAAGGTAATGTACGAAGTCTAAAACCAGCAAGCCACCAAAGCCACAGCTAAAATTGGCCATAGAACAGAGCTGGTATATTTAGAGCATTTTAAAACTCTCATACCTTAAGATGTGAAACAACAAGCATGTCATGAATTCTACAGGTAATATACTACTGTACATCAGAGAACATGGCTCCAGAATAACTTCATCAGAGCACAAGCTCCCTTGTGGCTGAGAAGCCCCTCTGTGGTGTGTTTAGCGGGACAGTTAATTTTGCTCTGCCCACCAGTGAATTATGCCCATCAACCTTACATCTTATCTACAGAGTTGCAATGCTGCAAGATCCTTTACAACCTTGTATCTAGGATCTTTAGCTTGGTCTAGAATAGCTGTACTTCAGCTGTTTAGTTACAGTCACTGTCTTAAGAAATGTAACTCAGGATGATATAAAAGTAACTAATGGAGCTTGATTAAATTAGTTACCAGGTGCCTTTCTGCATACATTCTTATTGGTGGTCAACAAGTGAATTTTTTTTATTCTGTTCTTTCAGGGTTACATGAGCTGTAGTCCTAATTTCCACTGGTAACTAAATAGGGAATGAGAAATAATTATATCTTAGCATTTTTAAATTATTTTGAAATTAAATGTATAATCTGAAAATTAGAATCACCATAATTTCTTATATTGATATTGATCTGAAAGAAGACCAAAAAGCTGTTCTATTCCTTATCAATCCTAATTCTTTGAATGAAAGATGATTAAGCAAGGCTTAAGCTGTGCCTGGAATGGCATCCGAAGTAATTATTCAGAAAACTCTTATTTGAGCCAAGAAGCTCTCCACTGCTTCACTTTCCTTCTCTGCTCTGACAGGTGGTTACCATTGCTGTATACAGCTTCTTCCTTTCTTGTCTAATTGGGCGGCAGTTCCTCGATCCAGCCCAAGGTTATGAAGGATACGACCTAGACCTGTGGGTCCCTGTTTTCACCCTGCTTCAGTTCTTCTTCTACTTCGGATGGCTCAAGGTAGGACAGAAAGGAGCTGGTTAAATTGCAGTGGTTGCTGGAGTGTCTCCTATAGCAGCTTTCCTCAAGCAGGTCCAGCCCTTGTGTTGAACAAGAGTGCTCATTATCCCCAACTACTGTGGCCTCCAACCTGGTCCTTTCTAGTGCACTATTAGGTATTGAGAGCCAGTATGAGTAATGGTGATTTTAGCTGGGGATGACGGGAATTCCCCACCTTGGAAGGCTGCTGCATGGCAAAGAATTGCTCAGGGACAAGTCAGTGAATCAGATTTGGGGCAGAAGGAAACAGCTGAGAGATTAAGCCTCCTTCCTCCACTTATTTGTATAACTGGCAGCAGACTGGGAGGGTGTGTACAAGACTGGGGACAGAGACTCTCGGGGAAACATCTCTTGTGGTGGGGAGATGGGCGGTGATAAAAATTTGATCAATAGATAAATTAAATAAACAACCTTTCCTCACTGTTGATCTCTGCAGGTGGCTGAGCAACTCATCAACCCTTTTGGGGAGGATGATGATGACTTTGAAACCAATTTATTGATCGACAGGAACTTCCAGGTAATCCCAACCTCCCCTCTTCTGCTAAGGATCGGCAAAGCAACATTCAGGAGAGATGAATTCTTCCATGACCCAATAGTTGCAAATCCAACCCTCTCCTACAGCTGAGATTCTTATCCCTCCCTACCACCGTACAGACATACTTACATACACACAGACAGACAGACAGCAGTACTGTCTGCCTGCAAAAGGAATTCTTCGTGTTTGCTTTTCTTCTGAAGGTCTCCATGATGGCTGTGGATGAGATGTATGGGGACCTGCCTCTCCTGGAGAAGGATAGGTATTGGGATGCCTCAAACCCACGCGCCCCATACACGGCAGCCACAGTTTTTCTGTTGCAACAGCCGTCATTCCAAGGCTCCACTTTTGATGTGACGTAAGGATTTTTTTTCTTCATGCAGCACAGAAAAAGGGAATATAAATAATTAACCTGTTAACTGGGCGAGGGGGAGCACAAGGGGATGAACCTGCAGCAGTCTACCTATTTTCTCCCTTTTGGGTTTTCCTTTTTATTTGGGGTAAATCAACAATCTTCTCCCAGTGTGCATGAAGCACCCCGTGATTGTGCAAGCGTAGTGACTATGCATTTCCCACATAAGAGGAGCCCTGTTACTGTCCAACAGCGGAAGTATCTGAGGATGGTGCAAAATGCCACCGGTTGAGCGAGTCCCTTCACCCACTTGTCCTTGCTTTCCAGACTGGCCAAAGAAGATATGCAGTTCCAGCCTCTGGAGGAGATTGCCAAGGGCCTTGAACAGAACTGCCACGTGCCTGCTCACCTCTTGAACCGACTGCTCTCTACGGCTCCTACCCCAGGAGGTTTTGGACGTCGACTCTCTCTGCTCAAGCGCAAGAACAGCTGTGTTTCAGAGCCATCAACCACCTACAGCTGCCTTTGCCAGGACACGCAGGCCACTGACTGCACGTGTGCCTCCCCCACCAGGCAGCAGGTGCGCAGTAACAGCATTCCCTTCATCCCAGAAGGGGAAGGCGGCCTTGGCCACAATACCCCTGGCCCAGGAAGGGAAGCATACAGCGTTCTCCCTGAGGCTCATGCTGTTGAGCTGGGTGAGCTGTCTCAGAGCGCACTGGACCAGGGGAGTGTTGCAGCTGCCCCCCATGACCCAGAGCCCCTTGTGGATACATCAGTTCACACAACTGGTAATGTCTTGTCCTGGCCTCTCCTAGAACATGACTCTTCAAATACTTCCTTCTTTCACAACCCAAAGGAGGTGCCTGGCAAGGGGGGTCTTCTACCAGTCAGCTATCCCCCCTGGCTGCAGAGCCCCATTGAGGAGGAAAATGTGGCATGACCCAGTTATTGGGTCTCCACAGGTGAGATGGAGTTACTGCCTGGGACACCTGGTTTTGGAGATCTTGTTGGAAGTAGGCCCTGAAAGGAAGGACCAGCAGATGTGAACCCACTTTTTAAAATCCACCTTTGCAGCAGGGGCTCGGGAATTTTAAGAGATGTTTAGACACTCTTAATTCCATTAGCAAATACTCTGTCCCTGCCGAAGAAAATGCTAGTTTTAAACCTTGCTTTTAACTTAATAGACTACGTGCAAACATAGGAGGGTAGATATGAGTATTACGCTGCTTTGCAGTGCTGCTGGTGACTGTTTCTCATTCTTTCCTCTCATCAAGATGAGCTGAGAAGGAAAAAACCAAGAGGTGTAAATGAATTCTGTGGGACCCTTCCCACCACCCTGTATAGATTCAACTGATTTAAAACTTACACCTTTATGATGTTTTATTAAATGTTTCTTTGTAAAACGTTAAGACTTTTGGATACTTTACATCTTACCATAACTCCTTACACCTTTAACAGAGCAGTGAGTAACTTCATTCTGCCAAAAGTCTCCTGTCATTTTTAAATGTTGTTTTGGCCTCTGGAAAGCATAGGAGGAATGGCAGGAATGTCACTGAATGGACTGGGCTGACATTTTTGGCTCCTTCTAATTTAACAGGAGAGGAGTTCTTAACGTTGACATACTAAGATCCAAACAGGGCATCCTTAATGAGTTCTTCTTGACTGATAAGGAAATTATTCCATCTGGAAATAACCCTAGCACAGGAATTACAGTACCATATATTAATTCAAGCAATAATCTAATATTGTTAAACACTTGTTGACATTTTATAAATCCAGATTATGTAGGATGCATAACTGAAGGTTTGAGCCAGTTTGGTGCACAGTTAAGGCACCAGGCTAGAAACCGTGATAGTGCTGCAATGTCCTACTACAACCTTTTAGAGGCAGGGCAACCTAGTAAAATATGGTGGTTTGTAACCGTGACACCTTAGTCACCGAGCCAGCTGGGTGACCTTGGGCCAGTTACTCTCTCTGCCCTGGGAAGGAGGAGGCCATGGCAAACCACTTCTGAAATCTTGCCAAGAAAACTGCAGGGACTTGTCCAGGCAGTCAGCAGGAGTCAACACTGACCTGAAGGCACCAAAATAAATGAATACTGAAGGTAGTATTATTTGTAATTTTCATGCCAGAGGCATCGTCATTATTTTAGCATCAACACTGAACAAGAAAATCGGGTGATCTGCCTAGCTAGCAGGGTCTCTAGCAGCCTTTGGAATGTTTATGTAAGACTTCCTGAAGGAGGCAGGCACAGCTAGGTTTCCAAAAGTCTCATTATAAACCTCCCGCAGCACTGGGGCGATACAACTACCAACAGATGTCTTACTTTTGAATACGATACCCATCAGACTCAGGTGTTTTGTTTTCACAGATTTAACATTATTATTTCTTGAAGAGATAAGTGTTTAGTTAAATATACAGTTTGATCATGCCTAACCTCTGGAATAGCAAATTAAATAAAAATTGGCTTTAAGGTCCCTTGAATTTTAAAACCGTATCATTAGATCAAGGCAGATAACGTATATCCAAGTCATCTATAGCATATGAACACTGAACTTGAACATTTTTAATAATGGGGCATTGTGGCAATTAAGTTAACTTCATTTAAGAAGAAAAGATCTACACAACTAGGGATAGCCTTAAGAATCTAATGTAGCACCAAACCGGCACCTACCTATTAGATGCTGAACTTGGAAAAATATGGACTTGATTTGTATTGGTCCAAATGACAGAAAGAACAGACTGACTTTGATTTGCCTATTGTGGTCATACAAATAAAGGGACATAATACAGCAACTTTGCCAAAACCAACCAGGAAAGCAGACCAGAACGTTGTATGTTGCACTGAGTTCCATAATAGCAAAGAAGGAAATGCAAGTACAGTAGACTCTCAGTTAACCAGAACTCAAGCAACCGGCACTCTCAAGCAACCGGCAAAAAATCGAATAAATAATACTTTAAATAAAGTTTAATAGTAACTCTCAAGCAACCAGAAACTACATTTATCTGGCATCTACCAATCCCCATGGGTACCGGTTAACTGAGTCTACTATTTTAATCTTGTATCATCTATTGTGTATCTAACCCTGAAGTATTAAGTACAAGTACACAAAACATTTCAGTTTTGAAATATCACTGGAAATGTTTCACTGACACTGTGAGCTCAAAACACCAGGTTTGTGCTCTTTCAGTTTGGGCAGAACAGCTGTTCTAGGCTTGGGGCAGGGTGTTTCAAGCTCAAAATGTTTGGTATGCCATGAATACTAGCCTTTAATCTTCATAACCAAACTTGTAATAAAAGATGATGAAGACTGTTAATGCTAGCTGCACTTTTCACTTCAAAGCTAGACAACTTGGTAAAATATGGTGGTTTGTACATAACCTAGAAGAATTAAAAAACAGACTGTATGAATCTTTGCAAGTTTATTAAAGTGGTCTTGCTACTGAGATTAGGCTAAGAGATGCAAAATGAAGGACTTTAGAAGCTTCTGGAAGGTAACAGACTGTGCTTGTTCTAATCGGCCGTGCATCCTCTGAGCATTGTCAGAGTGCTGCAAAGTCCTACTGCAATCTTTTAGAGGCAGGGCAGATGGAATTCTTCATGAGAGTTTCCCTTAAAGCAGACAAAGGTCTTTACTCAAATACTGACTGAAAGGCAGGAAGGATTCCCATTTCCCCTATTATGTCAATAATTTACTTTATTGAAACCAAAAAATTACATTATTTCAGAAACACTTGTCCCTAAAAATATTCAGTATTCTGTCAAATATTCTGCAAGAGACAGTACTACTGTTATGATTTTATTTTATGGTAATTCTCTTTCTCAAGAGAGTTAGCACTCTCTTAGCAAAGAGTTAATATCAACAGCAGGGATTTTCCAAGCCTGGATGCCTACTGTCCCACTTGCCACCCTACTGCTAAAAATAGTGCATGAAGTTCTTTAAGGGATATTCCTTGTGGCTTCTCAGTTGAACATACCATGTTCAGAGCAAAAAATTACTAGTGACCATGTGGCAATAATAAGGGTAGTATAAATGGCAATGAAAACAAAAAAGGGTCCCATCTTGACTTCTACCTGATGGCAGCATATGATCTTAGATCCTCAAGTTCAGATTTCCCCCCAAAGATGCCCCTTCTCAGACCGAAGGAACGTGCACCATTTGTCTATTTTATATAGGAAGACAAAAATTTAACTTTAACGTAATTCCTAAAGCATGGTGTTAAGAAGTTAGCCTCTGGAATAATCAGCACTACTAGAGGAATAATGTGACAACGTTTTAGAGTCTTTATTTGTAGTGAAAAGGTTCTACAGACATATTTCCCCCCACATCACTGTATGCCAGGTTTCTGCCCAGTAGAAAAATAAAGAGGCAGAGACCTGCCTAGATGAACAAATCACTTTACAAAATGTATCATTTACAGCATTAAAACTATATCTACTAAAAAAATAAAAAATAAACTCGAAAGAACAGATTTTAAAAGGAAACAGCTACTTACAACTCCTTCCAGGATGGAAAGGTTATCCAAAATTAGACGAGGAATAAAACAGAATAACAGAATAAAACAAAGTAACTGTTTGTTGTTGTTGTTGTTGTTAAAAAAAAGCACCAGACTCTAAATATTGCTGTGAAAACAGTACGGCTATAGGAATACACGCACATGATTTAAGGGCAGGACTGCAAGCTTTCCTTTTTCTTTAAGTCTGTATCTAGGTAGCATTTATACAGATCCAAGCTGTATTTTTTCTGCACTAATCCCTTCTTGGAAGGTAACCATTAAGCAAAGCTATGTTTGATGAGCTTCAGGTGCTGCAATAGTGGAAGGGGAAGCTGTCAGGGCTGCTGCTAGTTGTCAAAGGACTCAAGCTCTAATCACAGGTCCATGTTCAAAGCTATCACCTCACCCTTGTGCATTCAGTTCTCAGGACAGGCAGGGTGAGACTGGTGCTGTCATCCCAGCAAAAGAGCTGAATTACCAGAAATTGAAAATACCCTCTGTGTAGCATGAAATAAGCTTTTAACCTAGCAAACTTAAGACTACACAAATGCCACACACCATGTAAAATGTAGGGGGGGGGGTAACTAAGAAGTGGTGAAGGGTACCTCTCTAGGGGTCTTGTTTTTCAACAGTTCCCAGCAGCATGTGGTGAAAGAAAAGACAGGTAAGTTTATGTTTGATGGAGAAAAGTCAATCCTTGGCTGCCCCATGCCACATTCATCTAATTTTAGAAGCAAAAGCATTGTGGCTCAGCGAAGGACGACTCTTGAGCAGCAGAACATTAGTTTCAGCAATATGGACGGAGGCTGGAATTCCCAAACAGATACCACTGCACAGAGGAAGAGCTCAAATTCAGCCCTCCTTTTAGATAAACTCAAAGCACACATGCACTAAACAGTTTTTGCAGATTACAATCCTTAAGAAGGTTTATCTGTATCAAAGCAACAAGGGCTGAGTTCGGCTCAGGTGGCCCCGGCGGGTGTTGGTGGCCAATCTTTGCTGGGCCAAAAAGGACTGGACTGTTGGAGGATTGGATGATCGCTTTTCTGTAGCTCGTTGGTGCAGCGCTAGGCCCTGTAATAGGGAAGAGGAATGACTTTTGACTCGTGTCATCAGATACTTGGGTAACAATTCTCTTATACTCTTTTGAACAGAAGAAAACCTAATTATGTCAAACAGCCCAGACAATTAATAATATTCAGTGCTGCTGAAAACCAGACCTGAAGCAGCATGTAACAATGTCTAAGTCCCCTACATTGTAGAAGGGCCAATAAAATATTTACAGGTAGTCCTCGACTCACAACCATTTGTTAAGTGACCATCTGAAGTTACGACAGTGCTGAAAAAAGTGACTTATGACTGGTCCTCACACTTATGGCCGTCGCAGCATCCCTGCAGTCACTTGATCAAAATTCAGGTGCTTGGCAACCGGCATGTGTGTACAACAGCTGCAGCATCCTGGGGTCATATGATCACCATTTGCGACCTTCCCAGCTGGCTTCTGACAAGCAAGGTCAATGGGGGAAGCCAGATTTGCTTTAACAACCTCAGTGATTTGCTTAATGACTGTAGCAAAAAGGTCATAAAATTGGGTATGACTCACTTAACAACATTCTCACTTAGCAACAAAGTTACGATCCTAATTGTGGTCATAAGTCAAGGACTACCTTAAGTGTTCAATTGTCACAGTTAAATCTATTTTTGCTGCCAAGGAAAATAAACTCTTTCACCTAAGCCCAAATCACCAGCAGTGGAGAATCTTAGAAGCTCCCATTTATTTTAAGATTCTTCTCTCAGAACTGCCTGTTGCTTGGAAACTAACACTGCCATTTTTTTGTGCTCCCCCCCTTTTTTTCACCTATTCATGTAGCATAGAATTTAGACTATTTAGAAATGTCAAGAGGTTAGGAGAACTCTTGACCTTACTAAATAAGTCTATTGCCCTCTTTCAAATTAACAATGTCCTGCATGCCCCCACAGTGTCAAAAGGCTCTCTTCTTACACACTTTTCATCAAGAGCAAACTCTGGATTGGCTAGATGATCACTCAGAATTCTGGGATGGCAAACTGTGTATCATGACCTGACTCTATGTACAGAATCATGAGCCTGTATCTGTGTCCAGAATAAACTACTTCTATGCAGTGATGTCTTACGTGTGGCTGTTGCTGCTATTGGTAACATTCAGGTTCTTACTGCATTCCTGCCTTTCTCTCAAACCCAGGTCAGACTTACCATGTTATACCAGGCAGTGATGATGAGTTTTTCTTCTTGCTCCTGCTGAGATTTTGTCTTCTCAAAATCAGACTAATATAATGAGAAAGTGAGAATGGAATACAATACCAAAAAATGTCAGGCAGCTGGGAACATTATAGACAAGTTTAAAAAAATAAATCCTTCACATATTATGAAGCACTCTTCCAAATGGTATGCCCTAAAGAGATGGGCCTCAATAAATCTCTCCCTTTCCTAGGGGAAACTCTTTACCCTGGAACAGCCAAGCGCGACTCACGGGATGAAGGGTACCTATATACCCCTCAGCATCTGCAAAGGGACTCGATCCCATTATATCTTAAATTTTAAGAAAACTCCACTCAGGGCAGGGTTTTCAAACTTATTCTTCAACCAGTTACTTAAAAAATAATTCCCCAAACCCCTGACCAAGAGGCAAAGCTCTAGTGATAGAAAATTGGCTGCTTCCAAGTGATCTTTTTTGCCCTTCGTCTCTCAAAGAACCCCCAAGTTCTTGAAAAAGCCATAGAAGACCGTTTGAAAAACCCTGCTTTAAAGCACAGCTCTGGCCTTCAATTGCCGTATTCACTTTTTCTCACAATATTCCACAGCCCAATTCAGGAAGGGGAGAAAATGAAAGAAAAATGATTCCTCAAGGTCAAAAAAATGCTGAAGGTGGTTGGGAAAAACTATACCAAGGCAACCAAAGGATGGCTGTAAAGCAAAGTGGGCCTCCAAAAAAGGCAGGATGGGGAGGAGAAAAAACCATGAGAACCAGCGAAGAGAAAGAAAAAAAAAAGAGTCAACAAAGCAGACTGAGAGGGATTATACGCTCAACATGCACTGCTGCTCACAAAGGGGGGTGGGGGTGGGCAGTGATTGGTGACTGCCCCAGAAGAATGTGGGCTGTTCGGGATGCTCTCCAAGAATCCATTCCATCAACACCCCTGATCAGCCCACATTTATTCTGAGCACAATGAAGTCTGAAAAAGTGAATATATTCACCATAAAGAATAAAGGCCCCAATTCAGGAAATAATGTTATCAGAGTTTTGGTTGCTTGCATTCTGAAAAGTCTTCATCAGAACTGCTTAGACATTCTAGACAGTGCTATTTGGCCTGGTCCAACTAGTTTCTAAAGAAGAAAAAGTCCTTTCAATATGGAATCATATATACCAATTTGCTGCTATATTAAGACAGTAAAACTGTAGCTGGTATTTTAAGACCAGCTAAAACAAGGGGTGAGATGGAAAGGGCATTTCTTCAGCTTTGCTGTAGACCCCAAGTCTGCCAATGAAAAAAGAAGGAACATGCAAGAAAAAGCAGTTTCATAAGCTGTAAAGAAGACAGAAAGACAAGTCATGCCACATTTGAAAGAATTAACAGCCTGGGAAGGCATCTGCAATAGATCTTTGCCAGTTTCATAAGTCTTATCAGGCTCGCTGCTTCAGGGAAGTGAGATTGGGAAGTTAACAGGGCAGAAAGCAGTCACTTGCTTTCTCACATGTTATTTCATCTGCTCCACAGGTGCCCAGAGGGTGTCAAATGGGATGGACAAAACAACCTCATGTATGGAAGGTCAAGTATTGTACAGTCCACAACTAGGTCATGTATAGGTAATTATTACCGTGAGTTATCTCAGGAGGCCAGAAAAAAAGGCTGTGTGATTTATAAAATATTCCAGTAATTTGAATACACAGGCTGATGTTACGGTTCCCTGAACAAGACACTCCTCCCATGCAAGATGACATATGAGATTGGTGTACTCAGTAAATCATGGTTTATTTGTTCACATGTCACCCTAAGGCAATTTTTTAAAAAAAATTATTGTTTAGTACAAAATGTGAATCTAGCCAACATATAAGAAAGGCTGCAATTACTGTCCTTAATCAGGGCTGGCAACCTGAGGCTGGAAGGCACAAAACCCTCAAGGCCTTCCTTTATGATCTCTGAAGCCACCACTGATTACAGTCCCAAAAAGCTAGTGACGTAGCTGGCTTCCAGTTTGAAGAAGAATCAGTAAAAAACTATAGTGTGAACTCTAAATAAGCATGATGTAGCTTGAGAAAATTAAAGACTCTTCCCCAACGTTCTCCCAGACCCTAGGAAGCAAACCCTTTAAGTCCTGGCCCTACTGATTTCATATTATCCATCACCCCACCCATCCAAAAATGTTTAAATGGGGCCCCTAGCCATGGAAAAGTTGCTTACCCTGTCCTTAACAAAGGAAGAGGACCTCACCTCTAGGTGGCTTATTTTCTTATCTTTTTCTTGCAGCTGGTTCTTTAATGCCTGAATCTCCAAAGGAACTACATGAGGCTGCTGCTTGGGGTCTAGCTTCTTGATGACCTGCGGAAGAAGTGAAGCCGCTGCCATCATAACTAAGCCTCTTGAGAACGTGGACCAGTTAAAAGTGCTCAGAAACAACATTCTTGATTTGAGTCACCCTAAATACCATAGAGCATATTCACAAAGTTATTGGCCTGGTTCATATATATGGTAAATCACAATTAGTAGTCTTTCTGTCTGACCACTGAATTCAAACCAGGCAAAAATATCAGTTTGAAACAATTGTTTGGTTTGGTTTATAAACCCTGGCTTATTTAGCCATGACTTATTATACCTGAACTCAGAATCCTGACATATACTGTTAACTGCCCAAGCCTTTTTCTAACTCATGGATGTACAACAGCAGAGCAGCCTGAAAACAGAGCAACCTGCTCCTCATACCTCACTGCATTTTCTCACTTTTTCTCACTATCCCTAGCAATCATATAGTTCTCCCCAACTCTTTTCTGAGTACAAGACAAATGAGGAAGTCTGAGTTCCACGTTAAACTGTATTTTTGCTATCACAAAAAGGCCATTCCACAGAAAAAAAGCTCACGATCCTCAGAAAAATGCACACAGGTAAAAGAGATGGCTACATAAAAACTCCCAAGTGCCTCCAAAAACCCCAGCAGGTAAATGGTGCTTTACTGCTCTTAGGACATCGGAGACACCATTAAGATAATGCAAAAGAAACAGAAGTAAACAAACCAAGAATTAGCCAGACAAGTCATAATTACTTTGCTTAACTGAAAGACAGTCTCTTACTTCTTCAACAAATCTTGACTGAAACGTATGTTGGTTCAGCATTACAGATGAAGCCACCAATTCCGTAAGACTTAATTTACACAGTTCATTGTGTTCATACATAGCAATGCAAGTACAAAGACCTTGCTTACTGTACAGGCTTTGTCCATGTAGCGTTTATACCGCTCCTCCATAGCTCTCATATCTTCATCCTTTTTCTTCAATATCTGCTGAAGTTCATCAATTTTCTTGGCAGCTGTTGAAAAAGGCAGGGACACTGTTATCTATAGTTTCCAGTTTGTGGTGGTGAGGTAGGGAAGAAAGAAATTTTGTTCCAAGTCTCAGGGACTTCAGGGTCCCTGGGTATCCCAGCTGAGAATTTCACTCTGGAGCGCCTCCTGT
Organism: Candoia aspera; assembly: GCF_035149785.1. Taxonomy (NCBI): domain Eukaryota; kingdom Metazoa; phylum Chordata; class Lepidosauria; order Squamata; family Candoiidae; genus Candoia; species Candoia aspera. Next base: position 96,909,149 of record NC_086154.1, on the reverse strand, counting down.
CACTTGGTGGTCAAGAAAGATTAGGCCAATCTGTTATGCATCTAAAGCAAAAGGACCAACTTCCAACAACTTACTGTTGCTGTCTACTTTGGGTTCCAGCTCATCAAGGCATTCCTTCTTCTTTTGAAGCTCTGCATGAGCCTCATGCAACTTTTCTCTGGTTAGGAAATGAGACAAATGGGAATCTGTTACACAACTGGTTTGATGAATAACAGTCAGCAAGTCAAAGGTTCTGGTTTGGAAGTATATTAGAACCAATATAATTCAAACAGTACTGCTAGAGCCTTTAACTGACTGAAAAATACAGTCCTTCAATGTAATACAGCAAGCCTCTTAAGCTTTATCTTCATAGAATTCTTTTTCCAATCCCACCTTAAAACACAGTGAATGGAATCACTTACAAGTGCTCTTCCAGTTTCTTCTGCAACAGGGAAGACTAAAGAGAAAAGAAGAAATGAGTGCTCAGATTTGCGTTCATGCTGAGAAAGCCATACTGGAACAGCTTACCATGCTCTCTTTGCCCCTTAGAAGGAGTAACGCTATGCTCAGTGTACATGGTATCAAACATTAAAATTTATGTACTTTCATAGCATTCAGTACATAAAGTCCTGGAAACCTGTTGTATATATTCACTGGGCTTGAAAGCTTCACTCTGACTGGATATTGGGGACGCTAGGAGTAAGTTCACATTTGTGATCACAAACTAAGGAAAATAGGTTGGGATGCCGCTGAACTGAAATATTTTATTTATTTATTTATTTATAAATTTATTCACCGCCCATCTCTCCCCAACAGGGGGACTCTACGCGGCTTACAATAAAACAAAATTAAAATATAAAACCATTACAATTAAAAATACAATAAAAATATAAATATAATAAAATCTGCATGGCGAAGAGTTCTTTATCAGACTGTGAGTGTAATAGGTACATTGAAAATCACTCTAGGGCTCTAGCCATCTCCAGGTGTGGCTGTTCCCCTTCCTGTTCCAAGCCTGCTGGCAAAACCAGGTCTTTAATCTTTTGCAAAAGTCCAGGAGTGAGGGGGCCTGTCTCACCTCTGGGGGAAGGATGTTCCAAAGGGCGGGAGCTACTGCAGAGAAGGCACACTTCCGAGACCCCGCTAGATGGAATTCTTTTATAGATGGGGCCCATAACATGCCCTCCCTGCATGACTGGATGGGGCGGGTCAATGTAATAGGGATGAGACAGTCCCTCAAATATCCTGGTCCCATGCCATGTAGGGCTTTAAAGGTGATACCCAACACCTTGAATTGGACCCAGAAGCAGACTGGAACCCAGTGCAGCTCACACAACAAAGGTGTTATGTGTGCCAATCTTGGGGCACCAAGAATTACCCGCGTGGCTGCATTTTGGACCAGCTCTAGCTCCCGGATACTCTTCAAGGGTAGCCCCATGTAGAGCGCATTACACTAATCTATATGGGAGATGACCAGGGTATGAATGACTGTTTGGAGGGCCTCTCGGCCCAGGAAAGGGCGTAACTGGTGCACAACACGAAATTGAGCAAAGGCCCTCCTGGCCACGACTGCCACCTGCTCTTCGAGCAGGAGTCGTGAGTCCAAGAGGACCCCCAAGTTACGCACCGGATCTGTCTGGGGCAGCGCAACCCCATCCAGCACTAAAGATGACAAATTCCTGGGACACGAGGTGCCATTAATCCACAGCCACTCCATCTTACTAGGGTTCAGTCGAAGCCTGTTGTTCCCCATCCAGGCCCCCACAGCCCCCAGACACTCGGAAAGGGTGGTCACAGCGTCACTTACTTCACCCAGGATGGAGATATACAATTGAGTATCATCAGCATACTGATGATACCTCATCCCATGGTGACGAATGATCTCACCCAGTGGTTTCATGTAGATGTTAAAAAGGAGAGGGGAGAGTACTGATCCCTGTGGCACCCCACAAAGAAGGGGCCATGGGGCTGATCTCTCCTCCCCTATCAACACCAACTGGGACCGGCCCTGGAGGAAGGAGGCAAACCAGTGCAAGACTATGCCGCCCACCCAACTCCGAGCCGACCCAAAAGGATACCATGGTCGATGGTATCAAAAGCCGCTGAGAGGTCAAGAAGAGCCAGGATGGATGCACTGCCTCCATCCTGCTCCCGCCAGAGATCATCCATAAGTGCGACCAATGCCGTTTCCATCCCATAACTGGGTCTGAAACCTGACTGAAAGGGGTCTAGATAATCCGTTTCATGCAGGATCCTCTGGAGCTGCAATGCCACCACTTTCTCAACCACTTTCCCCAAAAAGGGGAGGTGGGAGACTGGGTGAAAATTGTCCAGTATGCTGGGGTCCAGCGATGGTTTCTTGAGGAGGGGGCGCACCAGCGCCTCCTTGAAGGCTACCAGAAATACCCTCTCTCTCAAGGATGCATTTATCATCGCCTGGACCCAACCACACGTCCCCTCCCGAGCTGCCTTCACCAGCCAGGAGGGGCATGGATCTAATTGGCAAGTGGTGGTGTTTACAGTCTGGAGGATCCTGTCCACTTCCTCAGGCCCAACAGGATCAAACTGTTCCCAGATAACAAGGCAAGAACATTCCCCGGGTATCACCCCAGATACTGCCTCATGCTCAGAGTCCAACTCTGAGCATGAAATATCCTTTATGAAGACACAGCTGAAGAATTCCATTCAGTTCCACAGGCACTGGATCCTCTAAGAAGCAGTACAGAACCCGACAGATAGAATTTGTAATGTAACTCAGCTAATATAATCTGTTGTTCAACACAAAATCCTGTATGTATCTGAAACAGCTACTGACTGGACAAGGGAAGCTGCAATTCCTCAGAGGTATTTTGTAATACATACAGTAACATAGCACTACCTTTTTGGATCATCAGTGTGTAAACTGGAATAACTATTTTATATTTAATGATTATATTTAGATTCTGCCTTTCTCTTGGGAGCCCAAGGTAGCACCCGTTGGAGTCTTCTTTCTTTTCATCTTCATAATGCCAAGATCGTGAGATAGACTGGGCTGAGTTCAAAGCTGTGTAAGACGCAAACAAGCCAAACATCTCCCTAGTCCCGTTCCAAACACTAAGCCCCTACACTACCCTAACAACTCTAAGCAGACCACATCAGTGCTTGGCATGGAAACCCAAATAACTGCCCCTTGTTAATGCACAAAAAACAAACTCTAGCAGAAGAACAACAACAGTGCATTTTAGGAATGTAACACAGATTATGGGAGCAATACAGAATATGCAAGTACTTACAATGGCCTAGGCAGGATGGCCAGCAAGTCAGAGGGGAGAAAGAGAGGGCTATTAGTACAGTGGATTGGGTGTGTGGGAACCCAGAGAGAAACAGAGGTCTGGCTGAGGGATCATGTTGAATTTCAAGACAGGACATGGGGAAATGACATTAAGGATATTAACACAATATTTAGGCAAGTATCATTCTCAGCTATATAGCACTCTTTGTCCAGCATGGCTACTCCAAACTATAGTTTAATAACTTTCAAGTTTTATGAGTTGGCCTTGTGTGCGCCACTTATCTTGGAAGTCTGTAATTAGGAGGGGAATAAAAACTTTCTGCCATCCACTTAAAAAAAAAACACGTGAAAAGGCACCCACGATTTTAAGGCTTAGCTCTCCATCTGTTGTTCTGAAGTAACTGGTAAGGATAAACAGGAAATAAACAATTGTCCCAATTTATATTCAAAATTCAACACAGAATTAGATGGCAGAGCATGGGACACATTTCTTTTTAAAACAGCTCTACATAATTGGCAGGTGACTGATACCAATCCTATTACTGCCTTTTTGTAAAGAGTTCTTCAGCACTGAGGTGTAGGGAATAGCAGAGTATCCGCCTCTGCGAAGCTTTCCTTTGACAGCTTTCTGCCCCCTTAAGATGTTCCAAACCCATTTTCAGAGAAACTCACATCTTCTGCCTTGCTTCCTTGTTCTTGGAGGGTACGCTGGAGCTCCTCCACTTGTGTCTTAAGCTCAGAGATCTGTTGCTGGCTCAGCCTAGACAGAGAAAGCAAGATATTAGCACTGCCAAAGCCCAGTAATGTAAATACCAATTGTTCAAACGTATCTTCTTCTGCATTTTAAGTTTTTGGTCCTGTGCTCACTTTCCTAGAAATAAGCCTCCTTGCATACACCAGGCCTTACTTCTGAGTAGGTACGTCTAAGACTGCATTTTCAATTAGTTTTCCAATAGCAAGATAACCCAGCCTGGCTTTTATATGAGATTCAGACTAAATCTTCACACGTTATGCTAAACCATGGCTCACTTAATTACACCATATTGAATAAATCACATTGCACAATACAGTATACAAAAACCAAACAAATCACAGGAAGATTTGGCATGATGTGTGAATCAGTCCACTGAATCCCAAATTATCCTACAACTGGTTAAACATTAAGCCTGGAAAAGAACTCAGTCCAGTCCCCAATCCTCAAAATGGCAGTTTTGTGCAACCAGAAGATTGCCCAAGCCTCTTTTCATTGCAGGAAGAATTTACAGTCATAAATAGTGGGGCTTTCAAACATCCCTGACTCATGGCTGTTTCTGAAAATGTTATAAAGCTAAGATCTTGCCAAGTCTTCTCCTAGCTGTAGAAAACTCAGGACTGTTGGGGTTTCTCTACAGCCTAGTCTGCAATCATAAACAGTCATGCTCTCTAGATACACAGGACTGCTCCAGTGCTGAGAAGAGCTCGTTCGAAGGCCTCTTGAATTATGAGGCCTTACAGTGCTCTGTAATCCCCACCAGCATGCTATTTCTGAGTCCTTTGGGTATGAACGGGGGTAGGGTGGTAGAATTAAGGAAACAAATGGCCAAGGCTGCTTTCCATTTCTGAGTGACTCCAGTACAAACAGAAAGGAATTCACCATTGCTATTTAAAAATTTAAGCACTATAAGGTAATTCACTAGCTTTATATCCATACTACATCAGGCAAAGCATGATTAAGCTCAAGTCCCCCCCCCCTTACTTAAATATAAAAGCTAAAAGGTTGCTCCACAGGTCTGAAATAACAGGCAAATATCAATGAGCTTCAAAACACTAACCAGAAGAAAGTAACACTGACCTGAAACGCTGTGTTAAAACCGCCAATTTGAGCAGCTTAGCATATCCAGTGCTAATGCAACTACATGGCATGCTTGCTTCTGTTTTAGTAATAATTTGTGACAATTTCTACAATCTCTGTTTAGGGATTAAATAAGGAAAGCTAGATTTCCTTGCAGCAAATGAAACTTTCCAGCTCTCCTGGATACCTTTGCTGTGCCTCCAACTGGTTTTTAGTGCGGTTTGATTCTTCCAGAAGTCCTTGCAATTCAGCCTGTTGCTGCTGGTATGACACCTCTTGAGCACATAACATCTTATTTTCATGCTGCAGCCGCACAATGGTCTCCCTGAGCACAAGAAACCCAATTTTAGGATTATTGAAGGGGAACCAGATTTATCTGGACTTCTGGCCCATGGGGGAAAAGAATTCTGTTTCAGTACAATCCTTATTCAAATTATTGTTTTCAGTGTTTCACCTGCTTTCAACTCTTTGTGACCTGATGACAGCTAGAAAATAAAATAGCTCTCAGAAATTACTGCTTCTAAAATGTATCAATATGCATGAGGAACCAGCACAAAAGCAATCCACACTGAGATAGATGGCCATGAATGACGACCAAGAAACTGATGACATCCTTGGGATCAATGCTTTTCTATCTACAGGTAGTCCTCCTCTAGCAACTGCCTTGTTTAGCAACCATTCGCAGTTACAACGATGATAAAAAAGTAACTTTATGACCAATCCTCACGTTTATGACCTTTTTAGGTCTGTAAAGCAAAGCTGAAAGAAGATCATAAGCACAGTTGCAGTTTCACTTATTGACCACTTCACTTAACAATTGAGTTGCTGGTCCCAACTGTGGTCGCTAGACAAGGACTACCTGTACTAAGTTGGAGAGCAACCCAGAGAGCATCTGCTCCTCATTCACTGCACCAGTGGCACCAGGAAGAGTGAAATCACCTGGCACTCTTCCTAGTGTGGATCTTCTAGCAACACTAATGTACATCTCTGGCTGATGGAAGCAGCCAATTATAATTAATGAAGAATGTTAAGCCTCTGATCTTCATTAGGACCCAGAGGCTTTTAGTCTTATTTCAAAGAAATAAGAAGTAAGAAAATTTGGTCTAGTGGTTAAGGCACCAAGCTAGAAACCAGGAGACTGTGAGTTCTAGTCCTACCTTAGGCATGAAAGCCAGTGGAGTGACTTTGGGCCAGTCACTCCCGCTCAGCCCAACTCACCTCACAGGGTTGTTGTGGGTAAAATAGGAGGAAGAAGGAGTATTACGTACGTTCCCCACCTTGAGTTGTTTATAAAAATAATAAAGGGGGATAAAAAATATCTGAAAATAAAAGATCCCCAAGGAAGTAAAGTTTATTTTAGTATTACTCATATTTATAATAATTATTAAAACCATCACCATCAAAAGCTATCAGGATGGTGGATTAAGTAATCATATATATACATTTTACATAATCAAAAAACAGCATTTTTACTTTAATTCTGCTGGCATGATTTCAGCTGCCAAATTATCCATTGGAGAAGAAATTTCTTCCAATATAGCATCTGCAATAAGGTAGAGAACAAAAATTTACTTTTATTATTTTTTATTTTTTTAAAAAAAGGAGTATTGGGGAGGGGGATTGTCAACTAACATGCTGAAAGTTCAACCTTATAAATAATTGTCACAATTTTCCAAATTATGTCTTTCAGCCAGGCTTTCCCGCTTGTCCACCGTACACTACACCTTTATCAGTGCAGTTATATGGACTAGCAGTGCTAAAAATGATGGAGATATTATTTCTCAGAATGTGCAAGTAGGAAGAAATGCAAGTTCAGAAAAGCTATATAGGTTTAGATGAATAACTTGGTGACCTTACACAACATGCAAAACTAAATTGCCGCATTTGCATGATAGCAAAGCTTGGCTAGCTAGCATCTTTTTTGTGCCTTAGTGAGTTCAACATGTTGGTTTAATTAACTGATGCTACAATATATTGTACATATCCAGAAAAAAATGGCTTAATTCAGTAACCAGATATTTTATTATCTGTAAGCCACCCAGAATCATTGTATAGAAGATGGGCGGCAGAGAAATTTGATACATAAACCAGATCAAGCAAACAGTTATGTTCATACTTTAAAGCAGTATGACTCAATGTTGACTACTTTAAGTTGAGTTGACTTCAACTCCCAGAATTCCCCAGCCAGCATGACAGCCATGCTTAAAGTGACCAAGGTTGCTTTAAAGTCTACGTCCATACACACTAGTCTCGTGTGATGGGGAATCTCATTCTCAAGACACTGATTCACAAAACGAACAAAGCAAAAACTGAACAAGCTGTGTTATGAGTTATTTACGGTGTGCACCAAGCCAACGTGTGAGCAGATCCCTTCCCTTCCTGTGGTTGCTCACTGTGATTTGGAACTGTTCAAGAGATCAGTTCTGCTTCCCTCCCCAAGTAATGCAGAGAAGCCTCTGTGTGAACAGGTACTGGGAGTTTTTCTCCCAACTCACCTGCTTGGTTTAGGAATTTCTGCTGCACTTGAGAACATCGCAGTTCGTCATTAGCCTCCCGAAGGGCCTCCCGCTCTTCAATCAATCTCTGTGAAAATACTCTTGACATCACTCCCCTCAAAACTACTTAAAACATCAGCCCATCATTAATTATTTCCTGAAGAAGTAACAGAACTAGGATGCCAAGGCACCTCTTCCCTCCAGATCATTCTGTCCTTGCCACCATGCCAGGGGAGGAGTACCCAATCGGAGTACCAGGTCTGCATTACCTTCTTTTCTTTTACCAGCGCCTCAAACTTCTCCTTCAGATTTTTATATTCAAATTGCCATTTCTCTGCCTTCAAGGCTTCCTCTCCATGCTTGCTGTGGAGCTCTTGCACCTAAGTAGGAGAAGAATGGAGATCTGCTTGGGGACTTTATCAATAGTCTGTTCTGCTTTCTCCTCCTCCTCCTCCTTTTTCCCTTTTGCAGGTATCAGCAGCATTCTTCGTCATCATGTCTCCGTTTCATGCTTTCATATGCCAAAAATTATACTGACCACAAGGCTGCAATTGTGAACCCAACTGTTCTGCTCCAAAGCCACAGCACAGATACAGTAATCAGTTTAGTTCTGGTCAAATGACTTTTCCCCAAAGCAAAAATAATTTTTACTTCTCAACAGCCCTACCACAGCAGCATGCTGGCCTTACTACCTGCAAGGCTTCCAGCTGATCAAATATTATTTATTTATTTATTTTCAAATTTTGCCACCGCCCATCTCCCCCGAAGAGAGGGACTCTGGGCAGTTTACAATAAAACTAGCACATTAAAACAATAACCATAAATAACATCTAATATATAAATACAATTACCAGATATAAATATAAAAGTAAAAATAAATATAAAATCCAAGTGGCCATAAGAGATCTAATTTAGTGAGGAGAGCTCTAAGGGGCCAGCCACCCCCAGGAATAACTACTCCCCTCCCTGCCCCAAGCAAGGCAGCAAATACGACCTTCTGCTGCCATACCTGTCTTTTATGTGCTTCCAGTTGCGCACGCACAGCATTGGCACGCCGCAGCTCTTCCTCCAGCTCACAGGTGCGCTGCATATAAACAGTGTTTCGCTCCTCGAGCAGGCGGACCATCCGACGTAGGTCCCCCAGGTCTTCCAGTTTCTTTTTGTAAGAATCTACCATGGCCTCCAGCCGTCCCACCCGGTCTGAGGAATGGCTATAACAGAAAAATGTCAGTGTAACATTTTTCACACATTTTAATATCAAATCAGCTCCAGTTCTCATCCAACTGTCTGCTTTTTACCCAGCAAAGTAACTATCTTGGCTACAGGAAGCATCAGTGTAAAGCAATGACATTGCTGCAGCAAGGTCAGTGTGTACCAGAGACTGAAACAGTAACAATAAGAAACAAGCGTCCCATTCATATTAATCCCAATGCTCCTATGCTCTGGCTCCCAATTTGGCCTTAAAGCCTAATGGGCACCCAACCAATGCATTCTAGGTGTAGGAATCAAATCTGATTGAAGAATGGATCAAAAGTCAGCAAGATCCCACTCTGTCACTTCTTTAATAAAAATGTATTTTATATACAATCTCCGATAAACCAATTTATATGCTATATTTTTAGAATTAAAGGAAAACTCCTAAATTTCTACACAAAGCCATCTGAAAAACTAGTTTAAAAAACAAACTTTGCTTCTGGAATTCAGAACACAACACAAGATTTGCAAGGATATTTTATGGCATGCTTTGTGCAGAGTTAAAATTCAAACACAGGAGAAGGGAGCCTAGAAATGTATAGACAATAAATGCAATCAATCAATAATATTTATTTGGTCAATGACCAGCAAAATTTAAAAGGAGAAAAACAAAGTAAAGCAAAGAAATACAATAATATACTACCAACTAATAAAACAGATCACATAATATATCATTCACTCCTCTATTACTATATTAATACATTTGTTACTCAGGTAGAGTGGGTCTAAAACATTAACAAGTATAAAATAAAAAATAAAAATATATATCCCCTGACAATTTATTAATTAAGATATTTCAATTTAAAAATAATATTTGAAACAAGGGTAATTACTTCTTTAGCCTGTTTTGTCTTATTTTCATTATGGCAACACAAAATTTCGCTAAAGCACATGTAATATATGGTTTTAGATCCTGAAGAAGATGGTTCACATAAAAATTATCTGGATTCCCAGGGAATTTATCTATTAGGAGCAAAATGTAGATTGACCTAATGTCCCTATAAAATTTACAGTATAATAGTACGTGTGAGATGGTTTCAACTTCCTCTTCACCATAGGGGCAAATACGCTCAACCACAGGGATTTTACTATACCTGCCTTGCAGAAGTGCAGATGGAAGAATATTGTTTTAAAGAATGCAATTCTCAGCTTAGGGATAGTTAAATTTAGCAAATAACTTGCTGGTTCCCATATGCCCGTTTATCCAATTTCTATTGTGTTGGGGCAGCCTGTTAACTTCAATCTGAACTCCATCCCTCAAGTCTCAACTAAGCCTATAAAAACTGCCAGCAAATTCGAGGCTCTTCTATAATTAGTCCAAGTTCCATCAATAGGTCAGCCCAAACTGGATTCTAAATAAGAAGCTTATTCCATATTCCCATACAAAATTCCTTAAATCTCAAGTTACAGCTACTCCAATCTACTACACTTCAGAGCTTCAATGCCATTCTTCAATTCATTGGCACATACAGCCCACAAATCATCTGGATTTTTGTTTGCAATATACATGCATGCAGGTCTGACCTACAGCAGACCTATCCCAGAGCACAGCCTGCTTCCCAGGCCAGCCACAAATACAGCTACAGAAACAATATTTTGCAGTCTCATGGTCAAGGTATCAAAAGACTCACCGAAGTACATCCATTTCATCTTTGAGGGCTTGTGCTTCCTCTGCCAGGCTAGTCAGCTCCTCATTGCGGTGTTGCAGCTCCTGTACCTCCTTCTCCAGATCTTCGCAGCGAACCCGGAAATCATCTCTACCACTTTCCAGCCTGGCCCAAAGACACCTGGTTAAACAAACCTAATTCCCTGGGTGTCCTGATTACCAGGAAACACACTGAGACAATGACTTGGTCTCTAATATTTATTAGTAGTACTTAACAAGAATCCTAACAAACTGAGGAAGCGTGGGAAAAACCCAGCCATATAAACCCCAAGGGTTAAGGCGGTCCCGATCTGTGTCTCTTTGAATGGCTGAACAGTTCCTCAGTGCTACGCATGCGCTTGACAGTCTGGGTGGGAGCCCCCTGCTCGCCATCCTTACTCATGACACTGGGCCCTACTGGTGTCAGTGTTTAGCAGAGAATACCAGTCCCCCCCATCCCTCCCCACAAGTACCTGCCCTACCGGAAGTTCTCCTCTTGCAGCTGTTCTATCTGCGACTGAAGCAAAAGCAACTTCTTGCCAGTGAGTCCAGCAGCATCTGACTCCAGAGAGCTTTTTTGCTCCCGAAGGGTCTTGTTCTCCAGTACCAGTAAATTCTTTTCTTCCATTAAAATGGAGATCTAAAAGGCGAAAAGAGAGCACATGTCAACCAACTTGGAACAACAAGGCCTTGAAGTTCTAATACTGTGGCCATCAAGGTTTCTGTTACAGCTAATCTCCAAGGGGACTCAAAGCCCTCAGAACCTGTACAGTTTAACCTCTTCCTATAAGTGCACTAGAAAACAAAGAGGCAGGATAGGTTTGCTATTACCTCTTTGGCTTGGCTCAAAAATGGAAAAGCCAAACTTCTCCTTAATCACACACATACATGAAGCTATAGACAGTTACTTGCTCCTGCATTCTTGGGTTGCGTACATCAGGGAAGTCTGCAGCTGGTAATAAAACAGGACTAAAGACAACTGTGCTATGCACAAGACCTCCTATCCCATACACAAAAATAACTGTGATTCCTCTTGCACCATCTTCTGGGTAGACTTCTATCATTCACGCTAGAACTTCTAGCTTTTCTGCAATGGTACAAGGCAAGCAAGAAGGTCCACTTTCTCCTTCAGATCTAGTGAAATCTTGCCAAAGGTTGTGTGTCCTTCCTCAAAGCAAAAGCTATATTAAACCTAGCTGTTTACCTGTGGCAATGATCCTCAGTTTCTACAAAGATTAAATACTACCAACTGAAGAGGCTGCAATCTCTACTTCACTAGAATTCGTCTCCTTAACTTAAGCGTTTCAAGAATCTTTAGAGGCAAGTTTAAAGCTTAAGGAAAGAATTGTGTGTTCAAAACTGAATTGCTATGAGGTCAGAAACCTCTACCCTGCCAGACACACCCCAGATTCTGTATGCCACCCAAGCTGACCCCGAGCACTCTCAAGCAGCTGTTAACTTGTCAGCATTGTACATGCTCATGCAAGGAGGTTAGGCAAGCCCGCCAGGCATGGGGCTTCACTGCTGGATAAGCATCTCAGTTATCATAAGCAAGAGCTTGGGGAAAGGGAGGGCACTTACCTTCTTGAAAGGGACTGCATACCCAGGGGCACTTTAGCACCTTGGAGGAGTAAAGTGGGAGGGGGTTTAAGGGAGAGAGATCAACCTATCCTTTTTCAGATCCCTCACCACCCATACACTCCCACTACTGCAGAATCCAAAGAACTTCACAATTACAGCATGTGTTGCAGTTTAGTGCTGTAGAAGATGATAATCTTATTTCTACTATTTGATAAGTGGAAGAGGCACAGGCTGGGGTCACATACTGTGCTGGGCCATAATGTAGTTTGTTTTCAAAAACCCAATCATTCTGGATTGTATACCAGGGTCTATGGATTAGCATTTTGAATGAACCAGGCCACAATGGCTTGTTAAGAAAATTGTGGTTTAATGAGATGTATGAATTCAGTCACATAGCAACAAACCTGGGTTACAGGTCACCTGACAAAGTTAACAGACCCAGGGTAGCCTCAAAACCTCCATGCTGGATTTGCTCTCTCTACAAGGAGTGGAGAAACAGCTGAGCACTAGGAGGAAGGGTAGCAGGAGGGATACACCACACTGCAGCCATACCCAGTTGGTACCATGCAGCCTAGCAAGCCCACACTATTAACAAAGGATTTGCACCTCAACCCAAGATGCTGGATTGTACTGGGGCTTGGGAGGAGAGAAACATTATACTTTCTCCAAGGTAGAACCAACTATTCAAGTGCCCAGAGTAGGGCAGGTACCAAAATTCATGTTTAGGGACATATTAAACAAGACTTTCCCAAGCCATCAGTAATCATTCCCACAATGCACCAATTACCTACATGGACTGCTAGACTAGCAGTCCCCGCAAGCCATCCGGATTTCCATCTGACTGAGAACTACTGAACTCATATCAACGGCCCTTCATTGCAATCACATGATGCACATTTAGGAACTATATTTGGAAAGCAAAGTAGAAACACTGTTTTTATCTACTATAAACCCTGGCCTCCAAAAGGAACCCACCTGATGCTCTAGGTCATGACAATGTTGGCGCATGTCATCTGTCTCCTCTAGGTCGTCACTGAGGAAGTAATACTTTCGAGACTGTAAGTCAAGGCAGAGCAATGAATCAGGGAGAAACTGCATGACCACAGACACACTCAAGTAACTCAATCCAGTGCAGGTTGTGCCTCCTCTACCTCATGACACAGAAAAAGGTGGAGTTCTCCATTCCTATGTAAGTAATATGCATTACCATTTGCCCATTTCCCAGTTATATAATCCAGTGGGTACCTGACTGTCGAAGTTCCCATATGTCTCTGAACTTAATGAGTCTGATGAATCTTTGGTCAGCAGCTGCAAGAGAAGAAAGCATCAGTGTAGAATCTAGCTACACATACATATACACATTACCTTTCAAGCAACACATCGTAAAAAGCAGGTATACATTAACTAAGGGACTCTGTGTACGGTCATCCTGGAGAAGACCAAAATGTTGTGGCATGGGGCCACTATTCATTTCAGTTAAAACTACAGTGGAACCACTGGCTGGAAGGTGGCGCGACTATGGATTGAGAGTGAAGGGCAGCCAAAAGGAGGCTTCCAGTTCCAAACGGAATTATTTTCATGCCAGATGGCAGACCGAAACCATACTTACCTCCTGAATAGCTGTCATAACAACATGCTGAACAGATTCTTCCAAGGTCATGATTTGCTGGATGTGATCTACAAATAGATGAAGTTAGGGGCTCAAAGTAAGGTCTAATTTGTTCCTTCCTTTCCCTATTCAACGCCCCAAATTATCTGTCCATTTGAATCATAATGCTATGATGGTTGAACAGCATCACATTAGAGAACAGGGCTAGAAGGGGTAGTGCGGAGGGCAGAATGTCAGATGTTAGCACAAAGAGTTTTGCCTCAGTCAGTTTTAAGCAGGCGATATCCCTATGGAATTGGGGGGAAAAAAGAAACAGGAGGGGGAAACTCAAAGGAGGAGAGATAGGACGGATCAGCAGATTCTGTAAAATCTAAACTTAGTTCTAATGAAATTCTAAGCAAGTTAAGAATTTACTGTAAGCAGGAAAGCAATACCACATTTTGGACAGCTGCTTGCTAGCCTCTCCATACCAGCATTTAAAGTACTCATTGCAAAGACTTCTCCTCGCAAGATGCCCCTACAGCCCTATTGCCCCATCCCCCAACCGTACTATCAAATTGCACACAAATACCTTGCTTCTTCTCACAGCTGATGGCACAGCCTAGTACCAACTGTAGTAATTTTCCAAGCTCAGCCAGATCAGACAGTTCTCCAACCAAGGCTACATCGGGCAACAGCTGCTCTGGGACTTGGTGGCCCAGCACCTTAGGGATATGCAAATAGCAGTAAAAATACCTCCTAGCAGCCAAAGGGCATTTTAACATTCCAGCTATCACTACCTATTTAGCTGGGCTTACCGTACCTGCTGGAAGCACAATCCTTGTCAAGCAGAACTGAAGACAGGGCAGTCTATACAGGAGTTGGAAAGTTACATTTCAAGAACCTTTAATTGTCTAAAAAAAGCCACTTGCCCAATAAAAAGATTGGCATGTATGATCTGTTCCCCAACCCCTCCCAATTTCATCCGTGCATAAACCCTTCAGGCCAAATGATCCCGGATCAGCATGACTAAGCAAGGATTCCAACCAAGGTCTCCCTAACTTAAGCCCACCATGAGTCTCAACAGAGTAAGAAGTGGGAAACAAACAAACCTGTATGTTCATAGAAAATGAAACATGACACTCAACATATCTGAAGCAGTGCCAAGTAATGAAATCTATGGATACAAAACAAGGAATGTGGGCTGAAGCTACAAACCCTTAATTTTCAGTGCTGGCTTTACTGTGACCAAAATGGGTGATCTGAGATTCTCCACTTGACAGCATACCCCTGCTTATTTAATGTATTAACAATTATGTTGCCACCGTACCAGCAAACTCAGCCTAGAGAATATACTCACATCCTGGGAGTACTCAACCACACTTTGTAGGATCTTCTTCAGGTTGCTCACCTGGGGAAAAATGGGTAAAGATAACAATATATTTGTTGATTTACCCAAGTATTACAGAACTGCTTTCAACTAGTCCCAAGTGAAAGTATGTTCAAGAAGCCACTAAACTGGAATCCAATATTCCTAGTGCTGTAATGGCAAGAAAAGAGCAGTCATGCTACTTCTTAACAAGCTTAAATGCTACCTTGATAGGAAGAAGAGTGATAATGATTTAGCAGGCAATAGAGCATGATGCAAGGCTGGTCAATTGCCACTGCTGGGTGAAGATGGCTTACCACTAAATGCCACCTTTATTTTCAAACCAAACAGCTGACTCTGTTTGGAAAGCAAAGTTCTGCTACTCATTTCATGGATCCCCTCAAAAAGCACCTTGGAATGCTAAGCTAAGGTGATGAATCAAGGTGATCAAGCTGACATTTTTTGCAAAGATCTCAATCACTATTGGCACAAATAAGGGAGCAGCCTCATTTGCTATTCAGCAGATACAGGATGAGAGCCAGTTTGGTCTAGTGGTTAAGGTTCTGGGCTAGAAACCAGGAGTCTGTGAGTTCTAGTCCCGCCTTAGGCATGAAAGCTGGCTGGGTGACCTTGGGCCAGTCACTCTCTCTCAGCCCAACTCAGTGCAATGTAGACTAGCCTCCTTGTGGTGCACCCCAGGCAATGTGACTTGCCACAGCTAAATAGTCTACACATCTGGCTGCTGGACCTCACAAGGATATCCCAGCAAGAAAAACCAGCATGAACACCAAACTGCTATGCCATACGATAAAAAAAAAAGATACAGGATCTCCTAAGAGATCGCAAACACCCAAACTTCTTTCTTGTTACAATCAGATTCACAGTACATGTCTTTAACTGGCTACTGAGAGCATGCAGAAGTAAAAGACACTATTCAATATATATTGCGACCCACTAACTTAAACAAATCCCACTCTTAGGATAATCAGACTCAAGAATCCTGTACAATTTAGAATGGGCTCCTTTTTTGTATCTCAAATGCCTTATAAAGCAGTATATAACTGCTTTAGAACACCAAAACCTCCAAATTTGTAGCTGGCTGGCTGCCTACTATTGAGTTTCTTCCTCAGGTTCTCATTTCTGCTTCTCTGAGCTTGAGACCTCCCAACTAGTACACAAATACATACAGTAGTTAATCACTGTTCCTTTCTTCTAAATGCAGACATAGCCTAAAAAGGAAGCTGGATTATGATCTTTCTTCTCCAGGAAGTCTATCTTCCACTCTTCTGGCCCTACTGCATTTCTTCCTTCTCTCCACTTTCTATGAGGCTGAAGCCATATTGCATAGCCATACTATCACCTCATTCTTGGAAGCCTCATTGCCATATAGCAATCTCCAAATAAATGTTTTCTTTTCTGCAAAAGCTCCACTTCACCCCTTCCTGTTTCTCTATGAGCATTTAAGGACATTGGACTTCACATATTTAACAATCCAAGTCATATGTACTTGGCTCCCAGTATTCAGTTGAACAATGCTAACATGAGACCTGCTTTACCAGAGATAAGTATACCACAGCAAGATAAAGCCAGGATCAAGTAATGGATAGTTTCTCCACTACATATTTATGTTAAATTTATTTATTACCCATGCTCAAGAAGAGCAGAATGCACTAACACTGAGTAGTAGTCTACCAACACAGTTAGAAATACAAGCCCCAAAGAAGAGAGGTAATATCTGGGACACAGATGCTTTTGGGACATCAATTCACTAAATCCCATTTCATACCTTCAGTCTCCAGTTGTTACCAGTGTCATCTTTAATCCGCAGGAGCCACGTTTCATTGAACCAAGAGGGGTCTCTGGAAAGGGAAAATGTAAAGCTTCTGCTCTTGTGGGGGTAGGAAGTAAACTCTTTACAGCAGATCACAAGTATTCAGTAATTCCAGGATCAATCACAGAAAATCCAGGTGACATGCTTTACCGTAGCTACTCAGCCTGCCCTGCACCTCAGAAACAAAAAATTTCTTCTCATGATCCCACCGTAACAAAGAAGATAACTAGATATGTTTTATTGTCTCCCACGCTGTTGGCTGTCCTTCTGATCTGATCTACCCTAGCAGTAAATTGTCCAGCTATAAACTGTGGAAAAGTAAAAATGTATTCAGAGTGTTTACTTTTCTTGTAGATTTAGTCCCACATGTATTACCCGACCCCTTTATTTCAAAGTGGAAAAAGAGGACAAGCTGCACCATTATGGCTTCTTTCCTCATGCACAAATGACAACTGGCCAGGAGAAAATCCAGACAAAGAATATTTGATATGTAGCAACCAAATTACCAGTCATAATTTGCTAAGTACTTTTATCTGATAATCATACCAATATTCCAAATAGCTCTGACACTCTTATGTGATAATGCCCCGCAAACTGGATCTTGGAGATTCCACAAAATCTCAGATAATCAACACCTCTGTCACTGTAAACCAGGAGCGAGTGAAACAATAGTCCACATGCTTCTTTACTATCAGTTCTAAGATTCGTAATATACATTTATCACATCTTCATTAGCTCAATATCTAGGCAATACTGCCACTTTTTAATCTCAATTACCTTTTACCTGACCAGAGATATATTCTTAAGTCTTACCTGACCAGAGATGTATTCTTAGGAACAGTTTGACTTGCCTTACATTTAGTAATAAATCTGTTATTGTTCACACATTTAGTAAACAATCTGTTAATGCTGCTTATCTGTTTCTAGCTATATTTACATTTTTTTTCCACTGAAGCCTCAGAGTTAATAGTCTCAGTGTTCAAAGTGGTTTATCTTTAATAAGAAAGCTACACGTGTGCTAGCTGTGCTCTATTTATCATTTTAGTCCATTTTGTTTAATTATCTTTTAATTATCTTTTATTTCTATGTTTTATGCTTTGTAAGGCTAGTCAATGACCAAAATAAAGTACTTTGATTTTGGCATTCAGAGCTCTTGTTGAGTGCTTTTAGGCTAGCAGTTTGCAAGATGGGGAAGAAGAGAATAGTCTTTTAGGGGATAGTTGAGGATTTTCTGATAGACTTCCCCATCATTGGCTTTGTAAGAACCTCTTTAAGCCACTTCCATCTTCCACTAGGTTCTTCATGAAACTCACATCTTGTGTAGCACCTGGGCAATTGTAACCCCACTGGTCAAATCTTCCATCTTGGTACATGGTGATGGAACATGGAAAGTTTGCATCTGGAAAAAATAAATCAACTTGGTAAGCACAGACAAAAAGCAATGTCCTCTATTTGGAAAAGGGGTAGTTTATTCTGAAACAGAAACCATAGTTTTGAACCATACAATATCTAAAAATGACCCAGCATGATTCTATCAGGCATGGTGATAGTGTTGACTACAGAAAAGATTTTATCACTTTCTTGTAATTCTCATTTTAAGGAGATACAAGGAGATACAAAGTGTAAGAACTCTGCTATTACACAGAATGTTATTTTTGCCCAACTAAAATTGTATGCAGCAACCTTTCCCCATCTGGACATTTTCCAGATGTGTACGCTTCAGTGCCAAGAATCTCAGCCACAGGGCTGCTGCTGAGAATTCTGGAAGTTGATGTCCACACAGCAAAGGTATTCTGGTTGGAGAAAACTGCTACGCAGAAATAGATGTGCTCAAGATCTGCTTAAGACCAATATAAAATATTTACACTTTCTCAAATCACTTACCAGAACTTAAAATCTACGCCTATAGATAAATGGGCATCAAGACAACAGTGTCCCACATGCAATGAGCAAAATGCAAGTATTCTCACATGCCAGCATGCCATTCTTATTTACTGTGAATTACCAAGTAGAAATAGTACAGCTGTCACATTCACAGCCAGGCCATTTTCAGCTATGATGAGAAAACAGTCTCAGTACCCTCTTCCTCTGAAGGGAAGAAGATACCTTCAAACCTACAACATGATTTATACTTAGGATATCTTGGGCATGCCAAGAGAGAGACTGAAAAGTAGTTCCTTTTGGTTTGTTAATGCTGTACATCAACCCAGGAAGTGATCTTGAATTTCTGCTGCAGTATATGCACAATACCCCCAGCAAGTTATCTCACAACTTCCTGAAATGCTTCCAATATGCTTAAGCAAAACTGTAAATTCTTACAATGAATAAAAGACTGCATGGACAAATAAGCAGTCTCCCTTATTTGCAATAATTGAATTCATGGACTTTTCTGGTATAAATATTAACAGCCATTTTTTCTATCCTCCCTGACAACAAATAACAAACAAATCTGCTGGATTATCAAATCACAAATATTATCTATGGAGAGACTTCTCTTCCTGGGTTGCAAGGTAGGATCTTCTTAAAGTTTGGTTCCTAACTAGTAGTCTTGCAAACAAATATCTAAATGGCAACCTCTTTAATTGTACTCATTCTTATAAGTGACTAATAGTGTAGTTTTCACACATTTCAAGTTAGAGAGAATTCTCAGTCATGGGGGAAAAACAACTTAGGAAATTCTTTTATTAATTAGAACCAAAGAAATGGTTGATAATGTTCAGTTCCTACATGTTGTCCAACTGTGATTCCATTAGCAAACATGCATAACGTTCAGGGATGATAAACACTGTGGTCCAGTGGTATGTGGGGACTAAAGAATAGAAACCCTTTTACTCATGAAGTTAATAAGCCTGATGTCAGAGGCTTAGATTTATTTATTTATTCCTCATATTTATATAGCTGCACATGTCACAGTATGTGACTCTGGGCTGTGTACAATAAAAATAAACCATAAGACAAACATTTAAAACTCCATAATAAATACTATTACAATCTGCCTATATGCTGTATCAGGCCTTTGAAATAGACAAAATAGATAAAAAAATTTCCTTAAAAATGTGTAATACAGCAATCTGTTTCACTTACCTGAACCTATGGTATAGCGTCAAATAGAGCAAGTTACAAAAAGCAAAAACTTTTCATTTTGGCCATGAATTCAGTAACTTGTAGGGAAAATTCAAATATATACTTCGCATTTGCACGAATAATGATGATCTGTCTACAGAATTGTATTTGAGAGAATTTTAAACCTTCTAAAATTTACAAATGCTAAGTTGTTATTTTAGGGTTTTTTAGAATGCCTAGATGCTGGAGAAATTGTGACTGGTGATGGAGGATTTGTCATTGCTCTTGAAAAGAGAGGTTATGTAAAAGCTGGACCTTGGACTCCTGAAGCTACAGTAGAACACCCAGAAGCAGGTAAAGTTTGTTTATCAAATCAAATATTGTGAGTTGGATAGTTATCCAGTTGTAGAATAAACACATTGCTCCAAACCAGTTAAAATTAGTTATTATTGCGGCTTCTAATTTCATTTCCTAAGGAGTTAACCCATTCAGCTTAATTTCTTTCAGTGACTCAGTCATAATTAGGTAGATATTGTTGTGCATATTTTGTGTGTACTATTGAAAATAGTTCTGTCAATCCCATACTCTGTATTTACTCTTCTGATTTATACCTATATTTTGTGATTATGGTTTAAACAAAAGAATGACTTTATTGTTAAATGTGCAGTCTTCCAGATTTGTATGTTTTCCCAGTTTCGAAACTACTTTAACAATAGGTTAAATATCATCTTGTTTAAACTAGTCTATAGCAGTGTTTTTTAAACTTTTTGCTCTCAGGACCCCTTCCCACTTTTAAAAATTTTGGAGGATCCCAAAAGAGCTTTTGTTTGTATGGGTTATATTTATCAATATTTATTGTATTAAAAATTAAAATCAATAAGACTTACACGGCATTATATGGTGTAATGTCTCAACAAAGGCGTCTTTCATTGAAACACTACACTCTATATTATCCTGTAGGTCTTACAATTTAAGACTTTGACATGGACTCATCTCCATGCGTGAAAGGCTCCCCTTAAGCTTAGGAGCAGGATAACTAGATTTGTCAGATGAAACCAAACTAGTATATACTGTTGAGAGCTCTGGGTGAATCTGGCTAGTAATGGAACAGGATACGGACCACCACTTTTTCTTTCACTACCACTTCCACCCTTCTCTTACAAAGTGAACAAGATGGCTGGTTCTCATTGTAAATATATGTTGGTGACCATTCCACTCTCAATGTGGCAGAAGTACTAGTCATTCTACAACCAAGTTCTTTCCTGAATATCTAGGTTTCGTATATAAAATATTATTTCTTATTAGCAGGAAGCTTTCAACAGCTTTTGATCTGCTAGATTTTTATAGAAGATGGACTCTGTTCCTTTAATAAATGTGCAAAAATGGTATTTGGCAAATGCAGCCTCTTGTTTCTCATTGCTGCAGTGGAACTAAAAGCTGCCCTTCCTTATCACACAGCTGTCAATCCAAATCTAGCAACAAGTAACCGTAATATTTTCTTTCTCAGGATAAGCGTAACAGCTGGCATTTTAGACAATGATGCAAAATAAGCTAAAGGGAAGGGTATCTGCAGAAGATGACTAAGGTTTGCAACTACTGCTTATTAAAGATAAAAAAGGTAACAGAGCAGTCATGCTCTAGGCGGCCATTCTTAAAATGCTGATTCAGGAGTTGCTCAGCCAGCAAAACTGAATCTTGAAATTGTATGTCTACAACCTACTTAAGCATGAAATGTGACAATACAGATTTTAAGATAAAATAGTATTTTAAATTTTCTCACAGTTGGCTCCAATTGTATAAGAAACAGTATTCTTCTGGAAATGGGAATATAATCTACTAGATGTGTTAAACAGCATTCCATTTTGTTTCCAAAATGCTATTTCTTATTAAATCAAGGTATCTGAATAAATAGTGAAAAAAAGAGTATTAAGTAAGGCTGCTCTCAATTAAAAAGGCTGTAATACATGTCAGAAGTAGAAAGCAGCTTAACTGACTTTTAGTACAGGCAGTCCTCACTTAATGACCATTCGTTCAGCGACCATTCAAAGTTACAATGGCGCTGAACGAATTATATTTACGACTAGTCCTTGAAATTATGGGCATTGCAGTGCTCCCGCAGTCACACAATCAAAATTTGGGTTCTTAGCAGCTTGCCTGCATTTATGACCACAGGGTATGCTTCAACTCCTTCCACCCACCTATCTCCCCCTCACCTCTGCCCTTGTGGCAGCCCTGTCCTGCCCTCCACTGCTCCTGCCACCCTTGGGAAGGCCTCGCATGGTCAGCAGCTGCCTCACGAAGGGCCAGGCTGGATGCACCTCATCAGCAGTGGGAAGAAGAAGATGGTGAAGATCAGCGGGGGGCGAAGAGTGCAGGGCAGCCAAAAGGGCAGAGGTGTGGGGCGGGGGGGGGGAGATAGGCAGACGGGGGAGTTGAAGTGAAGGCGAGTGCACCAGGGCAGGAGATGTGTGAGGTCCTGGCCTAACAACTGCAACCAGGACTATCGCTAAGTGGTGTCGTCATGAGATGTTTCACCTAATGACCACTTTGCTTAGCAACAGAAATTCCAGTCCCAATTAGGGTTGTTAAGCGAGGATTACCTGTATGGAGCTAATGGGCAGCAGATAGAGTAATCCAATCTGACACCCTAATAAATGACTACTTCATATTACTCCTTAAGGGCCAGAAATCAAATCAAGTTCTTAAATAAAGACATTTTATTTGTTTATGCACTCATTTATATATTACCCCATTTCAAATTCTTTTCAAGTGTCTGGGTGGTTTCTAAAGATGAACACCATAAAATCGAAATCAATTTTAAAAAACCAATAAAACCAGTGAAACCGATTAAAGCAGAAAATCAGGTGCCCAGTGTTACTACTAAAATCCACATTGATGAAAAACTACAAACAACAGTTACAGATTAAAAACCTGCCTAAACAAAACGATCATTTTACAGAAGATGGATAACAAGGGGGCCAGGAGAACCTCCAGGCGTGTGATGCTCCACAGTGTCGGAGCCACAGAGAAGGAATGCCTTTGGGATCATGATCGCCTCACCACACAGATGGGCTTTTTCTCTTGCTATCTGCTGGCAAGGAGCCTAGTGATCACCTAGTGGAGTCTAATAAAAAGTATACTTTGTTGCATCTATCTCCAATTTCTTTGGTTTCTGATATAAGGGAGTGGATTTCTCACAACAGTTAGGATCCTAAGCAGTTCCTCCCTTCCTGCACATAGGGGCATTTCAGAAGACAGTTCCTAAGATACTCTGCTGCTGCACCATAGAGGGTTTTACAGGTTAAAAGGGGCACCTTTACTTGGTCTCGGAAATGTAATGGTAAACATTGTAGCAACCAAAGTATGGTATTATGTGGCAATAGTAGTTCACCTACTAACGATCAGACTGATATATTTTGTACCAATTTTAATTTCTGAATTGTCTTCAAAGGTGGCCCCAGATATGGTGGCCCCAATTTAAACATGTGGTGATAATAGCACAAATCATTGTCACTAGAACATCAGTCCAGGAAGGGCTGTAACTGGCACAACAGTCTAAGATGGGCAAAGGTTCTCTTGGCCATGGCCTCCAGCTACTCTTCTAGCAGCAGCCATGAGTACCAGAGAATTCTCCCCCTCCCAATCAATACATATCATTTGGAAACTGCAGGCAAATATATTTGTAGTAGGATTTTCAGTTGTACTAGCTTCCCCCCAGGTACCTCCAAGTGCACTGAATAATACTGCCCTGTGTTGCTCATTTGACAACTACAAGAGTTAAAGTCCATAATATTACAATAGAACTACACAAGATAAAGCCTGATGAGAGAAAGACAGTACACAGAGTAAGAAAGCAACCAAAGAACAAAGCAATCTAAGGAATCTGGCTTTAGACATGGAAGCACCAGTGAGTAACCCAGTTTGAAACTAGACCAGTCCAGAAGCTCTCAGGCTTCTTAATGAGTTGCTTGGTGGGATTCCATTGAGCATGTGAAATTGCTCAATCAAAATTTGGCTATATTGGACACAGTAAAGCTAAGGAATTGTCAGCCCTTCAAGGTAGATCAGACAAGGAAAGTACTATTTTCATGTAGGTCAGTACTATTTTTATTGTAAAGTTGTAGTAACAGAATATTGCAAGTCTGAATGTGCTTCCCCCCTCCCTCCATCTTCTTGTGAACTAGGAAGGGGCTTGTCTGAAATGTTTACTCATTTAACATTCTTGCCTGGGACTCAGGCCCCTTTTATCTGACCACTGCCTTGGTAGTGGCTCTTTCTCCTGTCCCTCAAGGCCATTCCCTCTGTTCTTTACAGGAGTTAACAAAGGATTATTAGTTTGTTGTCTCGTCATTTAGTGTAATTTATTTGCTCGTCCTCAATCCTTTAGAACTTAGTATCTTACTTAAAGGGGTGTGTGTGTTCTCTATATAAACTCCTGATCATTGACAAATGCTACATCTCCAGCAATCACAAGATGCCTGTTTCTGGCCATTCAGAAGCCACAAAACATAGCAGAGGTGGTTACTTCAATGGGTGACAAAAGGAAGACTGATTGACTACAGGTGAGATATAAATTTAATGGTGGAGAATGTGGGCAACAATTCCACTACCAGTTGCATATCTGGAGGGCACAAGGTTGAGAACATACAGAGTGAAAATAGTTCTTAAAAAGTATGGAGTTTTAATTTAAAATATAGTGATTTGTAACTTATCTCACCACTGAAATGGGTATGTTGAAAGAAACAGATTGATACTTGTTGGGGTTTTGTCCTTGTATATTTCTGTATTTTATGTTTTAATTTTAATGCAATTGTGGATAGTTAAATTATTTAAATTTAAATACTTCTACTGTAAAAATATTCACCATTTCATTATAACTATTGCTTGACTCTAGAGCATTAAAAAAACAAAAAAAAACAAAAAAAAGTCTTCCCTCACAAACTAGTTAAGTTATGAAAAAATCATATTTCTAATCATATAAACTTGCCTCTGGGATGGCTGGCCTAACAGTACCGTAAGGCTAATCTCAGTTTTTAAAAAAAGCGTTCTTAAAACAATCACTTGGTTGAGATGGGCGGCTATAGAAATTGAAATAAATAAATAAATTGCATTTGACCAATGATCCAGTCTGTTCTCTTGATAGACAACAGTTCTGTATGTATTTCATCACCATATTCTGCTTGGTATAAGAAAAAGTCTTGAAACAGTGTACAATTATAAACAAAATAAAACATTAAAATTTTGTAATGCAGAAATCAAACAATATAAGGAACTGTAAAATCTTAGTGAACATTTAGAACAAAAAAAAAATATTGTAACCCTCTGCGAATCTAAATTAAATAATACATTCAAGCCAAAACAAGCCTGAGGGAAAGGACAAATTTTAATAGGAATACAAAGCACACCATAGTTGGAGCATGTCTGAATACATGGGGACAGTGTAGTCCCTGAGCATCATTCTAGAGAAAGCCTGTTACTTACACCTGTTAGTACCAGATGACAGTCTGCAGGTCATAGTACAGCCAACAAGGCTTCCTCCAGTGATCTCAGATATCAGCCAGCTCTATAACAGGACAGTGATCCACCTGGTAACCTGACCCCATCACATATTATTTAAGGCTTTATATGTTAGCCTCAGTAGGTGGCAGTATCTGGCCAATCTTTTCTGGGCTCATAGCTAAGGAATGCCAGGGCCTCAGGCCAGTTAAAACACACACCCTGAAAAGGAAGCAATGGCAAAGCACTTCCGTATTGCTAAGAGAAATACACAGGTGTCTGTGTAGTCACCAGCTCAACTCCATCAGGAGATCTGACCTTGAATATTTAAACAGCTTTAAGTAGATTTCTTTTGTATTATACCGTGCTGTATACATCGTTTAGCGGCGCGTATATTATTACACTGGTGGCTTTCAATAGACTGTTGCTATCAGTCGTGCTCACAAAAATGCAGGTGGGACAAGATTCTTCGTGTGGGAGAGAAAAGTAAGAATCCTGAAGGAGCCAGAAACTCAGTTTAAAAAGGAGAGAAGGAGAAAGAGAAAAACCACCAACCATACAACGAGGAAAAGTGACTATAAATGTCACGCTGAGCCAAGCAAAGGCTACAAAAAAAGCGCGATCGATGCTTATATGCAGACTTATAGCGTCCAGAGACCTTCAAGAGGTGTTTGGTGTTGAGAAGTCAACAGCGAGACTGAGACTTTCGCGGCAGGAGGTCTATGTACCCTTCTGCACGCTCAAGCCAGCATTCCTCTGTCCTCACGCACGCTCGGAGGTCTCCAAATCAGGTGGATTTAGGAAGCCCGCCCGAAACGGATTTTTTCCCTCTCCTTATTTATGAGCGGAGCAGGCCAGGAGCTGCGAGCCTGGCGCGGACAAGTACCGCAGATGCAAGGGTGCAAGCAGCAGGCGCCTTCAGAATGGAAGGGTTAGGATGGCCACGGGAACCCTCTTCTCCCGGGATAGTTCCAGGGGTAAAGGCTGGGTGCGGAGTAGCCCTGGGAAGAGGGCACCTGTTGAAACACTTGCGGCGGCGGCGGCGGCGGCGGCGGCTCAGGGGCTGGAGGAAGGCGTCGCGCGAGCGAGCTCTGCGGGAGATGGCACGAGACTGCGGCGAAAGCGCGTGCCTAGGAGCCCACCTCCTCCCGCGCCCCATCGGCGGCTTACCCAAGTGAGAAGTGCCCCGCATCGCTCGCCCGGGCCCATCTCGCCCATGACGCCGCCGCCGCCGCAGGAGCGGTCTTCGAAGAGCCACGCCTCCTAGAACGGCCCTCGCGCCCCGGCGACGTCAGCAGTGTACAATTAGGGCGGGGGAACTGAAAAAAAATTCCTCTGGAGACGCTCTAGGAAGTTAAGCTTGATTACTCCATTTGGCGAAGAAGGAAGCACTCAGGGGCGGGGTTTGGCTCGGCGTCTTTTTTAACCGTAAGAGGGCGGATACTCCTATGGGAGATATAGGTTTCAGGGTGGCCAGTTTTAACACAGATGCGCTCTATACATGCCCAGAGGCATATTTCATCGCTTTCTCATGTAAGTTCCCCTAGTATAGAAAACCATTTCCTAGGGTTTGTTTGGATTTCTATTTCCTGGCCGTTCAGCCTCCTCATCTTCAACAGATAACCCAAGCGCTCTGCACCAATAATGTTAGCAATAAACCGGTTCTCCCGGGATATGTTAAACTGCCGAGGAATTAAATCTGTCGAAAGGGCGCGCCTTGGAGAAGCAGGAGTTGGATAGTCTCAGGTAGGAGAGTCCCCACTAGGGGGTAGCAGCATGCCTCGCTTTTGAGTTACTATAAGAGGAAATTTGATTTTGACGTGAGCGATGAGTCTAAGGAATGACTTCCATAGCCCAGTCAGCGTTTAATTTGATACAGGCAAATAAATAGAATGGCTGCTTATTCCATAGTTTAATTGCTGAGTTTCAACTATTAACAAGCTGGAAGAGAGAGAAAAATAACACAAAAAGGTGGCCTATCACATTTTCCTGAAGACTGCAGGGACCATGCTATGCCATGATGTAATTTGTCAGTTTGGGCTTAGCTGAATCTCCACTTGTGCCTAAAGATGGCACAATCATTTATCGACTATAGCAATTTTGTCTCTTGTTCACACATTACATTCATTTCACCCCCAACCCATGAGGGAGAGCCTTAAGAAGTAGTTAGCTACCCTGATACTATTACCCTTATGCTGAAACCATCAAGGACAGCCTCGGCAAGTGTAAAAACTGTTAGGCTTTGTTACCCATTACTGTACTGGGAAGTCATGGATTGGCAGCAACTGGGAACGAAGAAGGAAAACAGGCAATGAGGAGACAACAACCACCCTATGAGGTGAGTTGGGCTGGGAGAGAGTGACTTGCCCAAAGTCACCCAGCCAGCTTTCATGCCTAAGGCAGGCCTAAAACTTAGAGTCTCCTGGTTTCTAGGCCAGCACCTTAACCACTACACCAAACTGGCTCTCAAACTGGTATAGAACTGATATGTCTAGACACCTAAAAATCCTATAGATCAAGTAATGACAAGCTTGCCAGATATCAACCTTCAATCATTTTAGGTTACTGTTAACTTTGGGGCTTTTAAAAGAACATGCTTAGATAAGAGAAGCCCATAGTCTTGGGTGAGTAATATATTTATGATATGTATATAGAATCTTTCCTCTATCACCATTCCTAAGATGGTTCCAACCAGATGTTTTGGGACTGCAGCTCCTGGAATGACTGACCAATTCCTGGTATCTCTGAGAATTCTGGGGGTTGTGGTCCCAATACATCTGGTTGGCACCAAGTTAGAGAAGGATCTCAAGGTATGCAAAATGTGTTTTAGTCTCAAAAGACTGTTATATAGGTAAAGCTGAGGGATAGTTTTGCCCAGAATGACCCATCATGTTTCAGAACAGTGATTAGAACCCATATTTTATGCCTTCAACCCCAACACACTCTGTTGTG
Source organism: Candoia aspera (assembly GCF_035149785.1). Classification (NCBI taxonomy): domain Eukaryota; kingdom Metazoa; phylum Chordata; class Lepidosauria; order Squamata; family Candoiidae; genus Candoia; species Candoia aspera. The sequence goes on along the minus strand of NC_086154.1, from coordinate 96,880,794 downwards.
CCACACTGACTACTTAGCAGCCTTTGGCAAATATATATGTCACCAGGAGGGCAGTATGTTTTATTTTCTCATGTCCTCCTCTCCTTGTAACTACTGAGATGGAAAACAAACTCCATGTGGGAAAGTTCCCAGCTGGGTTATTTTGGCTACCTTAGGTGGAAACGTGTTATCGGCCTCTGTGACTCAGGAGCAACTCAGACACTGTCTGCTCCCAGCTTCCCTTCCTGGGACTGTCTAGTATTAACCCATATATTAGTTTTTCAAGTTTGTTTCAAATGATGTGTACATAAAAAAAAATAGTATGTTCTTTTTGTGCTTCTACTGGTTAGGGGGTCATCTTCTGTCCTGACCATGACTACTACCCCTATTATTTCATCTCTGTTCTGAAGTTATGCTTAACAGCTGTTTATTGTACTTATTTATTATATTTTTAATCTTTCCAATAAGTTAAATACTTCAGAGCAGCCTTCCCTAACCTGGTTACCCTCCTGATATGTTGGGATTAGAAATCCCATAATTCCCAGATAGCATAACGAATTGCCTTTGGCTAGGTTGGCTGAGAATTATGGAAACTGCAGTATAAGTTCATCTGGAAGGCAACCTGGTTAAGGAAGGATGGCTTAGGATTACAGCACAGAGGATTCCTGACTGAATTCCCATTAACATTAGGTGGCCTTACTAGTTAGCGCTCTTTTAGCCTTCCATCTGCAATACATAATGTATATGTGAAGCACTCTGAACAATCAAGAAAAGAACAATAAATTATCAGGTTGCTATCTCTTCATAGCAACACTTGATCTGATTCTTGACTTCCCTTCCTTGACATCCCATCAGCTTTGATGACAACTTTAATTCTCAGTTGGATTGTTACCTGACCAATATGGTTTTCAAGGGTCAGCCTTTAAAAGCTGGCCCTTTTTAATATGGCATCTTTTAAAGCTGGTGATCTATCATCTTTCTTTTGCCTAACTATGCTGAATATATTGCTATTCAGACTACACTTTTCACCCTTTAGGACTTTTTGTTGACAGGGAAATCTGCCCTGAAACAAGGAGGAGATAAGAGTGTTTAAAATGGGGCTTTCTGGCAGGGTCTTCCCATACAGAGGAGTGAAACTGAATGGCAATTCAGTTGCAAGGCAGTCTATTCAGCCTTGGAAATAATACTAGAATGATAGTATTCTATAAGATTTGTGTTATGATCCCTCCTGTCACTTGGTGGTAGGTGATTTGTGGCATAGAAAGAAACAGCTTCAGTAAAGATTCCATATTGGATTCTTAGAAGTGATTCTTATTGCAAGTAGCCAGATTAATGGGAATTTACACACTGGTATGAAATACTATTACTGTTCCCTCCTCAAACACTCTTGCTCATGCTCAGACAAAACGGTGATACACATTTCAGCTAAAACTTCTTCATGGACCATGTAAATGCTCATGCTTTATAACAGTTCCAAGTATGCAGGTTTTATATCACACTCTGCAAGAGTACACTTTTCCACATATGCTGTCCAATTAAAATGCATTCTACATCAGTTGCTTGAGATATGCTTCTGCTCTCCACAAATTTATACAATGTAAGCAAATCATACAACATTTGATTCAGTCCAACAAATACCTCATATGGATTGTTCATCACCCTCTCTCACATGATCTTGTATATCTTGCACACACCCACTTACCCTCTGCACAATGTATCCTATCACAAACTCTATACCACATATATGCAACCTCTTGTTGCATGTACACACCCTGTCTCTGGCGTGCGGTTGTTGGGCAGCTGTTCTGCTCTAAGCACGTCCTAGTTGGAGAAGCCGCCCACAGTTAAAAACAGATGATTTCACAGAAAAGCAAACAGAGGAGGCAAAGGAAGGATATTTAGGAATGGGAATCAGAGGTCAAGAAAAGAGTATTTTGTTGCTGGCTTTCTCTATTTTGGGGTAAATGTGGAATGGGGGGAGACAGTAACACTAGGAATTAGGGAGCAAATATATTTAGTTACACAATATAGTCTACTTACCACCAGTGTCTAAAATGAAGTGTACTACCCAGTCCAGCAGTATGGGGACAACACCCAGGTCTGAAGCAGGACATGACTAATTCCAGGAAGAGCAACCAGGGAATTTTAGGGATCAGGGAACAGAAATAGTATGGTGGCATTGGGTCAGAATTCTCTGGTTTGCTCCCCATCTTCTGTCAAACACGTTTAATTATACAAACAGGGAAGGTGATTCTAGGGTTATGAGATTTGGAAAAACAGGATTCCATATTCCTATATGCTACATGAGGAAGTTGAGATGAGTGCTCATTCTAAGTAAATATCTACCTTTTCCCAAAGTCTCCATAATCCTAATAGACTCTAAGGAAACTGGAGTCTGTTCTGCTCACATCCACTTAGTGGAAGCACTGGCCATCCCTCTATGCTTTATGATGGTATTCCAGTATTTGGCAAAGCTGTAAACAGGCAGGTAAAGAAGCCAACACCCCAAATGCTGTGGCCAAATTGTTCCTACCTAGTCATTAACTCCCAGTTTGTTAATTACCTTTAATAGCTGGTAATTACAGCTTGGGCTAGGGAGGAACCAGCCAGGTGCCAGTGTCCAGAAGATCAGAGAACTCCAAAGCATATTTATGGGCAGGAGAGTGTGTAGCAGTTAAGAAGGAGGATGGACGTCAACAGTGAAGAAGTAAATCTGATGTAAAGCGGAAGTGGGAGCCACATTATTGAATCCCTTTGTGGGGCCCACTTTGATGCACCCAACTGAATGAATATAAACTTCTGCTTCTGTCCCTTACTGGGATTTCCCAACTGTCAATAAGGGACAGGCAAGTTCTGTGGGGCTGCCCCAAAAGATCAGAACAGGTAATTACAGAAATACTCCTTTAATATGCATTTTGCATGTCTGATCCATTTGATATCCCAGGGGTAGGTTGAGAATGACACATCCTGAAGAGGGTCTTTCCCTTGAACAGTTATGATTCCTTCAACCAGTCATGCAAGATCTAGGCATACACTTAGGATGACTTCCTGGGATAAGTGTATGTTGGGGGGGGGCGGGAAAGATGGCTAGCTAATTTGCTACTTCCTTTGAGCCAAAAGTTCTGATATTCAGCCTCATCAATTGGAGAAGCATTTTTGTGAACATAGTTACAGGGAGAGACAGCCTGTTATGCTTCAGACTGTAGAAAAGATATGTGTAAACTGGATGGATTGATTTGCACATGATCTCCCTCCCTTCTAGACCAACAGCTGTTTTCCCTAGGGACTTCTTTCCCACCCTTCCAGTGGCCACTTCAGAGCAGCCATGGCTCTGACCCCAGCTAGCACCGTGAGCTTTTCCCGGCAGGCAAGTGGCTGAGCCCTTGGCCCTGCTGGGAAGGGAAGTCTGCTCTCTATGACTCACACACTGGGCGAGGCAACCCCCCCTGCTTTCAAGACCGCAGCCACCACAAGGCTCAAGTCCAGATAACAGCAAGGAGAGAGATGCAACACAGCATGCAAGCACTCGTACACACACACACATACACACAGACTAGCTCGACTGAATAGATTTATCTTTACATTAGGGAAATTTGTCGTGGAACACACATGTGCAGTGCAGGCAGTGAGTTTTTCATAAACACGCATGCTACATTTTTATCGAATCCTATAAGTGTGTGTTCTTTGTACAGGCAGTGTGGTGATAAATTTGAATGCATATATGGCCTGTATTTGTTACAGATTGTGAGTATGGTAAACACCAGTCCCCCAGGATGATGCTCTCCAGATGTTTTGGATCACAACTTCCATAATCTGACAGGCAGAGAGGTTGAGAAAGGCAGAATATATTGTGTGTTACTTCATCATTAATTCTCCTGTAATGTGACAAATGATAGCTGAGTTCACATACCCGCATACATACCCAGGTTACTGTTAGCGCTAAATTACCGCAACTCTGTGCTGTATGCTTGGATTCCAGTGTTGTTGGTGGAAGTCTTTTGGCCACATATTTATGTATATATTTTTACCCTGAGGAACTTACTTTATATGTAGATTTTATTTCTTGTAGGGCACTACGTCACACATGTTCTATGCCTTCTGTCTTTTGGGAAGTGGTTTGTGTGCATGTATATCTATGGCAGCTGTGCAGCCAGATGTTTGTGCACCTTAACTACGGGTAAAGGCAGGTAGTGAACCCAGTGACCTTGTTTACTTCACCCTCTGCTGTGGAGTACAAAGGGAAGCAGTCAAGACTTGCAATGGGAGGAGTTCAAGGAAAACAGCCTGGTAGCACATATCCCCGTTCCCATGACAGCAAGAAGACTGTGAATTGGGACATATCCCCACACCCATTATGGCGCAAGTTTCGCTTCTGTCGCACGTCATTGCCATGGTAGCAGCTGCTTCCTGTATTGTCTGACAGATCCCAAGGCCTCAACAATGAACTTCCTGTCAGAGAAGGGAAAGCACATCCTAGCTGGGGATGGAAAAAGAATAGGCAGAGTTGGCTGCTGGGGCATGGGACCTGAGGCCTTCCTACTTGCAGGGCATTGGGTTCAGCAGCTCTCTAGGTCACATGTCAGACCAAAGCAGCACAATATCCACCTAACCAACATAACCACTGGGCTAGTGCTCTTCTGATAATAGCACATACGCCGTGATTTGGCCTGATTTCCAGTCTAATAGCCTCAGCCTAAGATTCTGTGCTGGTCTGGATAGCTCCTTATCTGGCCAGATCCCTTCTGCCTTACAGATTGTCTCTCTCTGCAGGAGGCAGGCTTGATGCCAGTGTGGGGCTTGATATCTGAGAACACCCCCAGCTTCCCTCCCTTTTCTGGGCTTGGTCTAGCGCAGCTGCTGGGAAAAGGAGTGGAGTAGAGCTGACGCAGGGATGGGGTGTGGGGAGAAGCTCCCAGGCTTTGGAGTGCCGCCCAAATTAAATTAACCCTTCCCTGGGCATCCGTACAGGATGTGTCAATCTATGGGGGAGGCAGCACATCCTTCCAGTGCTGTGGGCAAATGATAGTGATTCATACAGGATCGAGACACCCTCCTATCTATCAGGATCCCCAGCTGTATGTCTTCACTGTGTAGAACAGGAAAATAGCCATGGGGGAAACAGAGCAGGAGACTGGGTCAAAGACAAGCCATTTGAAACCGTGAAGCCAAACTTGTTATTGGAACACTACATGTGCTCTCAAAGTAGCGAAGACCTCACACATCCCCTATTCTCACTTATCAGGCATGGTATAAATTAGTTGCAGATTGCTCAGAACATTAAGAAGAATGTTAGCCTGGTGTCTTCCAAAGTTCTACAGTATATTAAGAACTGATACATAAATGCTTTTTTAAAATTATCTTGTGAAAAGGCTTCTGAAACAGATAAAAAAAATTAATGTCAGTTCCTGTCCTTGAACTTACCATCTGAAAGATGTGATAAAAAGAAAAGGATTGGGGTGGAAGGAGTTAAAACAGAGGACGAGGATAGAAACCAGTTCAAGAAGGTCCAAAACATATTGGTCTCTTAGCAGAATTGTGGGAGGGATTCTGTTTCTTTTCTCCCCTTTGCTTAGTAATGGCTGTGGCCAGATTACAATACTGGAGCAGAGAGTCATGTGATGTGAAATACAGGTATGTATTTTTCTGTGTGCCTTATTTATAAAAATATGATAAGCCCTTGGGTTAAAATAGTTAAATGTTCCCTTCTGTAAGCAGGGGGGTGGGGGTGGGGGTGGGGGTGGGGGTGGGGGTGGCTTATACAGTGGGTCAGGATCCCCTGGAGGGAGGGTCACAACTTTGGAGAAAATGTGATCAGGCTTGCTCAGTCAACTAAAACTCCCAAAATTCTCCACACTTTTCTGTATTCATTTATTATATACTAGCATATTCATGGTTACCACTGCATGTACAATATTGGAGAACCTCAGGCAATGCTGTTACATGCATACGTTTTGCTTTTCATATTCATGTCAAGCACACTCATGCAGACACATGTAAGATATAAAACAGTCTTCACAGAAAGTACTACTGAGCATGAATGTAGATTTTCCAGACAGATTGTGGGGTGGTTCTGGGGCGGGGGGGGGGGAGGGAAACTTCCCACTGAGTTGATCCACCTCATACGCCCTATCTGGCTCAGCATGTCTTTCCCTGCCGGGCCCCTCCTCCACCCTTTGCAGCTGTATAGCCTCCAGCTTGGAGCCATGTAGATTTTGCAAGCTAAGCAAGGTCAGATCAGGGGAAAATGTGGAAGTGACAGCCCTAAGGAAAGAGTAGGGTGCTGCAAGGGTACTCCCTGTAGCATCAGAGCCTCTTCCATCCTGTCATTCCAGTGTCAGGAGGTGCTGTGATTTTAGAGGTAATGAGGCTGGTTAAGAGCAGACTCAGGAGAAGACTACTACTGCTATTACTACTACTATCATCATCATCATCATCATCATCATCTCCCCTAGCCCACTAATCTGATCATACAATGCTGGGCTCCAGTAGGAGGTGCTTGCTTCTGACAACACTAACATGTAGCCATTTGCAATGATTCAGTTTGAATAATTCCAGCCACCTCCTTAATTTCCATTCCTAAATTGCCCTACAGGGCTGTGGCAATTAAACAGCAAGCTTTTTCTCCATCCCATAGACAGCTGCATCTTCATGCAGGTGTTTCTTATATTAACAGCTGCTTGCACTGTACAAAGAACTGTATACAGCTCTTTGAGCAAGGAACAATCATTTAATTCAATAAAGCTTTTTAGTATGTTTTACAGCAGACAGCATGGGAGATACTCTGCTTTTTAGTTCTTGCTTATACACATTACTATAGATTCCAATCTGAGTTCAATCAGAATTGCCTGGAAATACTTTGTTTTCCAATCTTAGTTAACCCCTGGCCTCTGTTTTCTTCTCCTTAAAGATTATTGCCAGTCCTAGACTGGGTTCACACATCATGCTAAACCATAGTTTGCTTAATTGTATTGAATAAATTGCAAGTGGCTGAGTTCACAAAATATGCTAAGCTATAAGCAATTATTTGTAAATTACCATAGCTCTGTTTGCACAAGCTAGTAACTTGGTTAAAGAATGTTCAGAACATATTTAATCGCATAATGAATTATAACCATGGTTTGAGGCATACTGTTACGAACTTAGCAGGAAACAGTGGGTGTTTATCCAAACTTTGGATGGTCCTGTGATTTTTAAACCTTGTTTAAAAACAACAGGGAACTGGAATATTGTAAAGGAGCATTCCATGCTCAGGTTTTGGGGTTGGTATATTATGTGAATACAGGCATAATGGGAGCTGTGGTTGTTTTTTTGATTCTAAAACAGGCAAAAGAAATACAGTCACTTAACTCACAAGATGACAGATGTCTTTGTTGGGCAGATTCTTACTGTTGTTCATTATGCTCCTCTTTGAAATGATGGGCCTTCTCTCATACAAATTGATAAAGTCTGTATATTGTACTGTACCTATAAAAAAGCTTTTCTAAAAATTAGTTTTTATACTCTGTATCAATAGCAAATGCACAGCAGCTAAAATACTCATTCAGCTTTAACATGTCTCTCTCCTAGTTTCTATGTTATACTAATATCTACATCTGTACACAAATGGAACTGTGTGAATCCAGGCTGAATCAGAAAAAGATTTGGCATCTTATAATGATTTGGGATTAGGAATAGGGCTGTGAGGACCCTTGGTTGCTTACTGAAATTGGGATTTGATGCCCAAAGCAGGCAAGACTAAGAGAATGTTAATGTATGGGATCAACATAAACTTCAGAGGAAGAAGTTCTAGGCTTCTTTTGGAATTACGTTGTCAGTCATTTAGGCCAGTTCATTTAAATAAATTGACTGCCTTTAGCATGGGGTGGACAATCTTTTGGCAACCAAAAGCTGCCTTTAATAATTGGGAAGAGATAAGGGTCACAAAGTGGGTGGGGCCATATCACACATGTAGCCAAGGTCCAGTTTTGCAGGGGTTGTTTTTCATTTTCTTAACTGGGCTGAACTTATTTTGGGGCTTTTCATCTTTCCTACCTCAAAATGGTAGGTAATTGTGCTTTCTGTTTTCAGTGATCAGCTCTCATACTCAGAGGTGATTTCCATGGGTTGCAAAAAGGGGAGCCATGAGCCATATGTACTCCTAGAGTCACTGGTTACCCATCCTTGCTTTAGCAGTATTACTCCAGAGTAAATTAACTGTGCACTGCAACTTTGGGCTTCCCAGTCAACATGTTTTCTTTTGCTCTATGCCTGACAAACTAGGCCAAAGCTAAGCTAATGAGGGCATGTTTTCCAGCTTGCTCTCTCCCAGTCACAGGCTGCATTTTAATAAAGGCTAAATCCTGGAGCAGCCACAAACAGTATACCACAATCACAGCTTGAGGTGATAACTCCACAGGCAGAGATCACTGCTGCAGTCAAAGGAAAGGAAAAATTACAACATATATGGGAATATGTTATAATATCAATATAGATTCCGTTCCTAAGCTTTTGTTTTTTTAAGTTTAAATCTTTATTTGATCAGCATTTGGATTTATGTTTTTAGAATGTGAACTGTTAATTTTAAGAATGGTGGCATTTTTACACCATTTTTTATTTTTATAAATTGTTCAAAAAGTAAAGATTATCCAATCAGAATAAGATCCAACCTGTGCTCTACTGAGAATCACAAGGGATTTAGTCAAATATTTCAGTTTGGGAGTAAAGAACATCTGTGTGGTTTTGGAACACTGTAGGACCTCTCTCCCCCATTTCCCTTTGTATGCATGCACATCTGTGTAACATAATCAGAAAGTAAGTGTGCTTTGCTACTCCACAACACATACTGGTTCCCTGATATGCCCTCCCCATTTATGAGTCAAGCTGGTCTGAATGTCCTTTGCCTTTAGTACTAAATTTACAGTTCAGGCATACAGATTGATGTATAGGAATGAGAATGCACACACATCCCCTAAGGTTCCTCCCTGGAAATTACAGGTTTCTGCCACACAAGTTTAACCCAAGGCCATGTGGGCTTTTAGGTGTAAAAGCACTCTGCACGTGCACAGAGGATTCGGAAAAAGGTTCCAGGGGTTAAGTGCTGCTTCCGAAGAGACTCGTTGTAGCCGGTGGTAGATAAATGATAAAACAAGGCTGCTCCATCTCGTTTCAAATGATTGCGCCACGTAGGCTGGGAGTTGCAAGACGCGTTTAATGGATCTAGAGTCTGTCCAGATCATGGCTAGACGGTCGGGGTCGTTTGGGGGGAAATCGATGGACTGGGGGAGCGGACTGTAGAATCTGCTCCGCATTCAGCCCGTGACTCAGCCGAAAGCTAGCCAGGAGCAATGCAGCTGCTGGAGGGAGGCGAGGAAGGGGGAGGAGGAGCGTTCCCTTGGATCCCCCTCCCTCGGGCTGCGCTGCTAGCCCTGAAGAGCCGCCTTTCGAGGGATGCTGGAAACAAGAGCAGTGTTTCCCGCGGTAGCTGCTTGGAAGGGAAAAGATGGGGGGGGGGGTCGGCAAGGGATCGCCCTGGCTATCAAGCGGGTTTGATCGCCGTCCATGCCCCCTCCCGCCGCTGACTCAGCACTTCCTTGCTGCTGACTGGAGCTTCAGGAGAACCCTCCCGTTCCTCCATTGGCCCGTCGGGAGCTGCTCTGTCGGAACTCTTTCTGCCCCCGCAAAAGGGCAGCGAGTTCACTCGCCTTGCGTGCTTCTCGCCCTTCCCTCCCCTCCAGGATGTGAGCATGGCTAAGGGAATGAAGTTAAACTCGCTGGGCCGGTCGATGCCTGCAAGCCCCGGAACCTCATTCCGTAGCGTTGAGCAGGCTGGGCCCGGGAGCCACAGTCTCTTCCCAGTTGGCCGTCCTCGTGCCACCCGGGACGGTTGACAGTGGTAGTTGGTAGGATGGGCAACTGCGGACAACATCCGCTGTGTTTACAGACATGCTTACTCATGGCGAACAATCTTGGTTTACCCGAATATATATTCCTGATTTGCGTGCAAACAAAAAACCAATCGTATGTTAGACAATTATGTGGTGTGCAACCAGCAGTCGGTAGTCAGTATGAATAGAGCCTCCGTGTAACAGGAAGCCCATTTGAATGCTACTGCCTACATCTCAGAAACAGCAGATGTGGGAAATCTTGATGACACCCTTAAAGCTTATATTACCTCTTAAAAACCAGGGATTTTTCACACACGCCAACCTAAATCTAGAAAGCCAATTGATGGAGATCCATAAACTAGAATTCTTATTTTTGTGCAGACTGGAAAGTTGTAATAATTGAACATGCACATAAAATTTAATTGTGTGATCACCAACACTAAGCTTACCCCTTTAAAGGGGTGATGAGGGCAACATCAGTAGTACAAAGTGGGAAAAGATGCTCACTCTACAATGCCCCAAAGAGTCCCAGCCAGTTGTAGCTCTCAGGTTAGTTCCTGGGTGTCACTTAGTTGGATTTAAGGGAGAGAGAACAATATGGGGAGGAATAGGCTTAGATCTGTTATTATAGGGTTGTTTTTTAAAAACATACTCTATAGGATACTCTCTACCAATCTGGAAAACAGTGCATATTACAAAACTGTTTTGTTAATTACCATCTGTTGATTAAGCTACAAATTCTATGGGTTCACACATTGTTCTAATATTTGCTTTTAGTGCCTTTATTGTTTGTTAGATTTATATCTTGTCTTTCATTCAGGAGCTCAAACAGCATCCATAGCATTCCCTCCTCCTGACTTTTCCATGTGAAGTAGATTGGGCTAGATGATCCCAGCAATTGTGATTTGTTAATCATTGTTTATGGATCAGCATATTGTGTGAACTCAGCCAGTGGTGGCTTAGTCAACCCATAGCTAAGGAAAGTATGGCTTACTGCAATGTATGAAACCAGTCTATGACAGGTATCCACAGGGGCTGTCAATTATATCAACATGACAGATGCAACCAGGCAATTGAAAGCCTGCCCCAATGCATGCAGTGCATGTTAAAAGAGTGGGGGCTTTGATTGGGTTTGCTATTTTGAAGTTGTTGACAGCCCTGCAGACATCACTGCTTTGGGACCAAATGTTGCAGAGTGGAAGAACTTTAAAGTAAAAATAAGGGATATTTTCCAAATTTAAGAACGTTTAGAATCTCTAGTATCTAATGGTAAAAGCACTGGCTGTTAGTCTTGATGAATGTATATACTACCTCCTAAATCATAAGCAGCACATGTTAAATACTAATGGCTGAGGAATGACAGTGGATAGAAGCTACTGTCTTCCTGTCCTTCTTGGGAACTTCTGTAAGGCACCTAGTTGGCCAATGTGGGGACTGGTAGCCTGATTTATCAGAACTCCTATTTTGTTCTCATGTTGAGTAGGAGGAGGCTGGCAGTCCTGGGGAAACTGCCTCTGCCTCTGACATGAAACATTTCCTCTCACTCGCAACCACTTCCTGAGTACCAACTCATTCTTTTCAGAAAATACATATTTGCAGGCACATGGCAAGAGAATGGTGGGTTAGTATTGCTGCATATTCCCCCTGGTCTTCTACACGGGAAGACAGAACCCAGAATTATTTTTGCTTCTGCTTTGCTAGACATTCTAGAATCCTTTATCCCTTCTTTCCCTCTCCCTGTCCTAGAAACAGGAGCAAGAAGGTTGGAAGTTTGAATTCTATTCCTGCTTTGCCAGTGGCTCCCTTGACTCCTTGGGAAAATCCCTACCACTCCCTAGCATTTATTCCTCATGTATGCTGCTTGCAACCATTAGTCCTACCCATTACATGTTTAAGGCAGAGAGGCATGACTGATTTTGTCATTAGAATTGGTAGTGAATGAGCAGCAGTACCAACCTAAACTAATATATCTAGTTTTGTTTTGGTATGTAACTAACTTAATAATTGTTAGGAATGAACTTTATTTTGTTTTTAACTGTTATTACTTGCATTGTTACTTGTGCCTGTGTCATTTATTGTGTCAGTTCAAAAATTCAGTAAAAATTACTGTCTTTCTAAAAAACACACCCATTACTATAGCTGAACTGCATACATCTGAAGAACCAGCAGATGGCAGCAAAGGGCTAGAGCTTTCTGAATAGTTCTATCTGCTGCTATCTAGCAGTCCTCTGGATTTCTGCAGCCCAGAAGTGATATTGTGAATGTGGCAGGATTCTAGGCTAAACTTGTTAAGAATTATCAGATCAATGAGACTAGTGCTACTGCTTTTCACTCCAGACAGTCAGTATCTCCCACTTCAAACCACAGGAAAATATTGGCATTGGATTCTCATAGAAAGATGGGGAATGTGCTGAGGGAACCTATTCTTTCTGGTTGTTTGCTTTAACTTATGTATAGTCTAAAAGCTTCCCTGCAGAACTGACCTGACTAAATCCTTCTAGGTTTCCTAAATCTTCTTGGCCTCTCAGTCTGTCCAGTCCTGTGGTTTGTCATGTCTTAACCAGTTTTCTCATACCTTTCCAGTCTCCTATTCTGACTAAAGCACACCTTTTTTTCCTACTTGATTTTCATAATCTGCTCATTTTTTTTTCCTGAATGTCTTTTCCCCAGTATAGCTCTCCCTAGATGTGTTGGTCCTCCCAAAATTGTTAAGTGTTATGACTGGGAATCCTATAAGTTAAACTCCAAAGTATCTGGAGGACACCAGATTGGAAGATAGCTGGAGGCTGACAGGGCATTTTTTAAAGACATTGCTGGCTTTCTTGTATCTTTCTAGCAGAAAATGTGGTTATTCAGAAATATAGCAGTCTTGTTCCATATCAGACATCCTCAACTTCTTCCATTCCTAGCTATTCCTCTCTGGGACCTTTTCTCCAGCAATTATGGCTTCACTGCTTTTCCAAAGATAATTGGCATCTCTCATAGTTATTTACAGTTCTCTAAATGCTGTGTTAGATAGCCTGAGCCACGTTTGTTGGGAAAATAGTAGCATTTCTAAGACATCCAAATTGAGATAACCAGCTTCATGGCCGTGCTTCTGAAGTACACGATTTGGAGAAAAGCTGAAAAGTTTAGACATAAGAACAAGTAGTGTTGCATAGAATTTGCTAAATCCAAGATGGCTTGGATGAAGGTCTTCCATAGGGATTATATGGTGCATCGTAATGGGGAGGTTACAGCCTGATTAGGAATGGACAGTTAGAACTAATAATAGCTTCAGCTTCCTGGACCATGTTAATTTTTATAGCCATCAAGTAGGGGACCATACAGTTCCCTGAATATAGGATTGGAGTGTTACCTAGAGGAACCAAAAATGTTTTCAAAAGAGTTGGGCTCTAGGTCACTCGCAGACCTATTTGTGGAAAAGTTGTTGCTACTCCTTATAATTCTGGCTGGATTCACACCAATTTTTTTTCTCACACATGTTTTACTAAACTATCACTGACTACTTTATGGCTCAGCCTGCTGTATAAACCCTAAATGTTGGTTAATTCAATAAGCTATGGTTAATGTAACCAGGGGTAAGCAAGTTGTACAAACACAGCCACCTTTTGTTTAACCGATTTGCTTGCTTTTGGTTAGGGGTTCTTTATTTCTAAATCTCATGAGAGCTTTGCAATGGAGAGACTGATGTTCACATCAGTCTATCCAAATCTTGACTCCCCTCCCCTGCTTTAACCTGTCTGGCTCAATATATCTGTTACTTAATTTTTGCCTTCTAGCCATCCAAATCTACACCATCTAATTCTAAACTCCCAAGAGGTTCAGATAGAAACCAAAAAGCCAGTCCATTCTGTGCTTTTGATACTTATTTCCTCCCTGCTATTGACTCAGTAGTTTTTGAAAGTACATCAGAGTGCCATCATTTCTACCATACTTATACTAGAAGTTTAATCTTTTGTTATGTCTTGTGTTATCTTCATGAAGAAAGTAGCACTCCTTTCCCCCCCCAAAGGAAAAGAAAAGAGCCAGTCAGGTACACTGGTTAAGGTGCAGGACTAGAAACCAGGAGACCATGAATTCTAGTCCTCTCTTAGATGTGGAAGCCAGCTGGTGACTTTGGGCCAGTCGCTCAAGAGTTTCTAGTCCAGCACCTCCCAGGGTTCTTATGAGGAAAATAGGTAGGAACGTTATGTGCACTGCCTTGAGTAGTACGAAATAAAGGTAGATAACAGCAACAACAGTAATAAATGTCCAATTTCCTTTTCCATGACTGCATCTGCTGCCCCCACAACTCTGTCATCTGTGCTTAGGATTATATGTATAGGAATGAGAAGCTGGTGGACCTTAGCATCCTTAAAAGTTATGGGTGTGGTCAAGTAAGGGAAGAAAAAAGGAAGAGGAAGAAAATAAAATTTAGACCTGGAATTGTTTGTGTGACATGAATCTACTTGCAGTTGCCCTTCCTTGTCTCACAATCGATTACATCCTGTAAATGCATGCAAAAATCTGCCCTTATTAATTCTTTATTTACTTTTAAGTTGTACATACTTTATTTGTATTCCACCCATTGCTGAAGGCTCTGGGATAGCTCAATTTCTGGATCCTGGTTTTCAAATCACTGAACTGTAGTGATCCCATTATAATTCATACATTTCTGGAAGTAATATTTACATCTTTACACTTGATCACACCTGTTTAGCAACTGTTAAATAGCGTGGATAGTTAAGGTGAGCACTAATATTGAGGACAGATTTCCAAGACAAATCCTTACAGATCTCTATCATTTGGCACCACATAGACGTCTGTTTACTGACTTCTGATTAAGACTTTTGTATCAGTTAACAGCCAGCTTCTCCATTTACTTGCAGTTTGGAGATTAGGTTGCGCTGGTTGAAACCATTTGGAAGGCTATTTAAATGAATTCTAAACACAGTAAGAGACTTCTACCAGATGACTATTGAAATCAATTATATGGATTACTTGACATCAGTGGCTTACAGCTCCTTTTTGTCTTTTGTCTTTGGGTTGATCCTTGGTAGAGAGAAAGTTCTTGACCATTCTATGACATTTTAAAGGAATTTAGCCAGGGTGGGGGGGATATTTTTTTTCTCAGTTTTTGTTACATTGCTCATTTACTTTAGAGTTTGTTTATTTGTTCAGTCCTTGCAACTGAGGATAGGGTGCAATTAGGAAATATTTATACCAGTTCAGTATTCTGTGCTTTAATTATATTACACATTTGTCCTTTTTCCTAAAGTACTTCTCACATTCTGTATAGCTGTATAATGGTATGTCAGAAATACATATTATGAATCTCACTATCTTGACTAGCATTAATATAAAAAAAATTAAGTGAGCAAATCTTTATGATCCAGAGAGTCTAGGATGTTTTTTGGGCCTTGGCATCATGATTCCTACTGAGACTGGGAAACATGATGGAGAAAACCAATTATAAGCAGTTCTAGTTAGAATTTGGAGACATATCTAGAGAATAAAACACTTTTGAGCTGTATCCTGTATTGAAGATAGTGTAGGAAGCTGAGGGGATTTGCAATATTGTTTTGGAGGATCTGATACAAGTTAACAGTTTTGTTCCCAGTTGTAGGACCTACTATGCTCTGAAAGGATATGCATGAAGAAAAGAAATTTGAAAGACACATTTCCAGCACTTTGTTATCTAAAGCTGCAATCATTTATTCAGTTACTTGGAAGTAAGTTCCACTGCATTCAGTGAGACTTTCTTCTGAGTAGACATGTAAAAGATTGCATTGTCCCTTGTGTGGTACTGTATTAGCCTTGTTCACAGGGGACTTCAAAGTGCATGGCAAATTGCAATGGAGAATCTCCTGGCAAGAAGAGCATAAGAAATTCTGTTAGTCAGAACTGGAGGGGAACAGTGAGAAGGAAGGGGACTGGATAGACGGCACTGTTTGAAATTCAGTTCAGGCTGGAGGGATATCTTTTGTAATTACCCAATCCTTGTGCCTTAGGAAAGCTCCAGGTGTGGCCATTTAAAGGATTTCAAATGCTGACTCAGGCTTTGCTGCCTGTTTCCCGTTGCTGTCCTTGAGATGCACTGGTATGGCCAGTCTGGGTGCCAGGCCTCAGAATGTAGCAAAGTCTGGAGATGACGCCAGCCTGGCGCCATACTCTGCCCAGCCCTGGCTGGCAGGGAGGCATCCCTGGCCCAGATGCACCTGCAGGGGCAGGTTTCTCCAGGGTGGAACGTGCCTGTGTAGAGTGAGGCTGGGCTGGAGTTCTGGTGAGATGGATCCTCCTCCACAGAGAGGTTTGACATACCCAGTGGCTTCACTCAGCACTTTGCAAGCTGAGGAGCCTCCCAGGGAATGAGGTCTGATGCCTTGTTCCGTTTGGTCTTGATCAAAACCCCTGAGTGACTCTGTCCAATAGCTGCTGCTTGATTTGCCAGCAGATACCATAAGCAGAGGTCCGGGGTCTTGTTACAGGCATCCCTTCAATAGGAATGTGCTTCCCTCTCCCCTACGTTACACTGCCTGGAAATGCTTCTGAATTTCAGCCTGCCTTAATATTTGTAAAAAAAATAAACCTCATATGTTTAAATAACTGACCTGGTTCACACATCATACTGAGGCATGGATTGTTTAAAATTACTGGATCCCTAACATAGGGCCCCCTCTGCTCCATTGTGTTATACTTTCATTTTAGATAAAATTATAAAGGAGGATGGTATAGTGCCAAGAAACATTACAAGATCACCAGTGTCCAGAATTATCTATTTGTAAGAATGCTCTTGGAATTCCACATAGCCCTCTCAAGCATTCCTACAAAATAAAGATTACAGATGAGTAGGGGAAAAAAGACAGAGTAGGGATTGATAGTATCCTGGACAGCTAGACAAAGCATCAAGAGTAGCCTTATCAGTTTGCTTCTTATTTAAGTTAGATTTTTTATGACTAGCCATGTCTACTATGGCACCTTTGAAAAACAGTGACCTTCCCCACCTCCCAGGAGCCATTTTATTTGCATGCTCAGTCCATGATCTCAAAATGTGGAATGTGCCCATTGGCTCCAAAAAAAAATGGGCCCTGCTTAGCTTTTCCATAACACACATTGATTACATTATCTAAGTCACTAAATCCAAGGTGGGCAATTTAGGAGGGGTCAGGGACTGCAACTCAGCTTCCAGTCCTGGAGGGCCACAAAAAGCAATCTGGTTAGTGATACAATTAGGAGTGGCAAAACGTTATTTTTAAAGATAGGAAAAGGAGTGGGAAGCCTCTGGATGGCAAACCATAATCATTCCCACTGTTAAAACCTCCCAAAACCATTTTTAAGTGAAATAATGCTGCCTGAAATTGGCAGTTTTGCTATAGAATTTCAGCAGTATGATCTCAAGGGTCAGGGGAAGCATAAGTTCTTCATATCTGCACTAAACCATAATAGTGCTTTACAAATTACAGAAGTTGGGTTCACACAACATGCCTAAACCAAAATCAAACGAACCACACTATGGTTTAGGATGATGTGTGACTCTGGAGTGACTGAATTGATATTCTCTTCCCTCTATTCTTGGCAACTCCTGTTGTTTGGCCAAAATTACTTTTTTGAGGTAACTGTATGTATGTCATCATGTTTGGCTTGAAATCAGCTTGGTTTATGGATCATTGATTATTGGAAGGTCATCCCTTTTTTAATGCAGATTGGCTTTTAGCTAAATTACTGATAAGTTTGCCTAGAGTCCTTGCAGTTGGTAAAATGAGTGTAATCTTTATATTCAGCTCAGGCAGCTGAACACATTGGGCCAGCCCAACTGCAGGCATGTGGGAATATATAGTATTCTCTGCTAACCCATTTATATACCATACATATATACAAACAGTATCAGTTTATTCACACAGCTTTCTCCCACTTAGTGCTTTCTCGATGAGTTGGAACTGCAATTACTAACACATCTGTAATTCCCAGATTGGGGAAGACTACAATAACATCATGAAGTTGTTCTTTTCAGCTTTCTAAGAATTCTCTGCATAGCTATGCAAACTTGTGCTTCTCTGTGTATTCATGTTTACCTGTTTCATCTCTAGTCCACTCTGATAGTTTTATGAGTAATTAAGATGACTAGTCATGGTTGATATCTAGGATGACAGGGCTGCAGTATATTGCTCAGGTTTAGTATGTGATCACCATATTGACTCTTTTCCTTTTCCAGACAGCAATAAAACTATTAAACCAGGCTTCCTCTTCTTCTTGGAGGGAGAAGATTATGAACCTGGAACCATGTACTCAAATATGGAACAAGTCTGTCCTTTGAAGATTGCTCCATTGCCATCTTTACAGCAGGAAGAAAACAAATGGCTGGAAGCTATAAAGCTGAATTGTTCCATCTTTTAGAGTGCTTTAAGTGATACATACAATGTAGTTGTTATTGATCATTTTCCTAGTAATCATAAATGCTGGAAATTTAGAAACACTTTAAAAAACACAAATATCCCATCTATTTAAGAAAAAGATACATCAGGTATAAATGTGCAGGAAAACAGTGATGAGGTTAAATTCTGGCAGCTGTGGCTGTAATTTAACTATGGATTCTGTCCTACAGTATATGCAGCAACTCACTGAAACCACTTCAGGGTTAAGCAATATGGAGGAAAGGGGACACTAAGGATTGGACAGATTCTCAGTTTGACTTTGGGAGAGTTTCCTATTTTCTTTGCCTCTGAAATATTCCAATCTCAGCTCTTCTCTTGCCTCCTCTCACCCTCTGCAGCAATTCAAGTTTTGCTCTTCCCCATTAAACCCCCCAAACAGCCTTTTAGACTCTTACCTGTACATCTTTCATGCTTTGTAATGGCTTGACAGCCTAAAGTAGAGAGCCAATTGTCATATTGTCTATCAATGTTGATCTACAAGAGTATTTTTATAAAATTTAGGCTGTGCTGCTCTGCCTGACCTTCTGTTACCTGTCCCTTCTAATAAAGAGTCCTACCAGGTCTTGGTTTTTATGATAATCTGGAGATTGGTGGAGACCCAGTTTGCTTATCTGAGACTGTTCCACTGGGAGCTTCATGTGCACGTTCGATTTGGAAAGGGCAGCTCAGGGCTGTTGGCTCAAAATGCTCTGCATTAGCACAGTTGATCCCCTTGTAACTCATTCATCCATGTATAGGTGCCAACTGTGTCCTTCCACACTGCCGTGTTCAAGTTTAGAGGAAGTTGCTACATTCCTCACTTGCTCTGACATTTCATCTAGAACTGTACAGAGTTGAGTGTCTGTCTGCCTGGCCCCACTTGCAGTTTACTAACACAGTCATGCCCTAACAATACCAGTCTTCCACTTGATCCCACAACATTGTCTTTAGGCCTTTCCTTACTTGAAATAATTCAACCAGTTGAAATGCTACCCACCTGTCTCTAATTGGTGGATAGCATAACTTGGTAGAAAACTATATTAGCATGAAATGGCTGCCCTATTGCCGAGCCCATTCTTGCTTCTGTTGCCTCTGTTTCCAATTACTGCAGTCACTTGTGTTTCCTTCAGGGTAATGGGTGAAAAAGCCTAACATTTACACACCATGAAGCTGCACTTGGGCAGTGTCAGCATTAGGGGGAAAATGCTGCTTTAGGATTGTCTCATGTATGTGCTGGAGATAAGAAGATGGGCCCACAGTGGAAAAAAAAGTTGACAGAGTATGTTTGTGGCATGGTTTGTTGCAAGTGTGGAAAGACCTTTCATCTCAATCCCAGCTTATGAGTGAAACAGCCTTAAGTTGTCATTAAGTGCACTAGACTTAATGTAACAGTTTCCCTTTAACTGGACAATCTTACTAAAGTATATAAAATCTGTAGTATCTTACACTCATTATCTTGGAGAGAATGTCAGTTGACCTGTTGAGGGTACGACCAGAGACATGTTTTAGAAGTGTTAGGAGGTGTCACACATGGTAATCGTCCAGTCTCTGCTATAGCTACTAGGCTCCAGCCTTTGCCCTCCATTGGCCATTTTGTTTTCTAAGTTCTTTCCATTCTGTTATCTCTCTGCTTCCCTTTCTTTTTGATGCTAACTTTTCTCCAGGCTTCCAGCAACAGAAAAGAGAGGAGAGCCCCACTATCCTATTTGGAGAAGAAGAGGGTTGTATTTTTGCCATCTCACTTTAATAGTATTCTGAAACATGTTTTATCCGAAGATGCAGCAACCCCTCTTTTCCTCATTGCAGTGTCCAAAAAAATAAGGATGGATACTGAAGTGGGCTTTTGTTGTGTTTGTGCCAGTTTTCTTGCATCTGTCAATTCCACCCACTTCCCTCTTCTCCCCACAAAACAGGAGAAGGGTTGCCCAGCATTTAGTCAGTTTCACTTCTCCTGCTCAAAGGACCAAGCTAGTTGAACAATCATAGCAGAGTCTGCTTCTCTCCTTTGTTGGGCTATTTCTGCCCTGGTGTTTGCCCATTTGGTTTTTTTTTTAATTCCATATTGTTTTAACTTGAAAGATACCCAAAATGGGTATGTGGAAAGGGCCGGCCAAACCAGCATAGGGAAGACAGGCAGAATCATGAAGTGAGACCCACCCCATTCCTGCTGTAGTTGGAGGTTTTCCACACAGGGTGGTGGCTTGCTGAAAGGGGATGGCGAGAAAACCAGTAAGCTTTGAGTATAATGATTGGCACATTCATAAATATAAGGACAACACCATTCAGCAGAAGAAACGAAGTAGGGATTGGCAATGGAAACAGCAAATGTTATGCTGAGTTTGTGCCAATTCTCATTCATAGACAATATCACACTTTACTGCTATGTCACAATCAGTGTTTATCATTTCTAAGTTCCAAGCTGGGATTCTCGGCATATGTTTGCCACATTATAAATAAAAACACCTGTGTGTCTCTTTCCTACTGAAACCAGTTCCTACTCTCTACTGCTATGCAGCTGTTTGCCAACAGTCTTGTTCAATCTTTCCTAAAGCGGGTTAACTTCCATTACTTAATTTTAAAAACGATTGAAAGATGTAATGCTTAATCACACTGGGTTTAACTAAAAATACTGAACTAGAGTCTTTAAAATAGGCAAATCTTTCACATTAAAGGATCTTTTGTGTACCATCTATGGAGTAAATATGTCTACTCTAAATTAAAGCAGAACTGTTTAATGTGCCATTATGTAAGTGGGCACTTACAGTGGATATACACATAAAGAGTAAATAAGAGAGAGACAAGTTCTTAGCACTGATGCTACATTTGGCAAAATGGTTGTCTTATCCTATAGCCACTCATTCTGAGAGGGGAAGGGAAAATCCCCTTAACAGAAATTCAGGAAATAGTCTGTTAACTGAGTAATGGCTTCCCAGTGTAGGGTTTATAAGCTGCGCTAGGAAGCTGCAATTGGATGTTGCTGTTTGCTATATTTTATGCTCTTATCATGGCAAGAAATGCAGGATAATTGTGGACCCAGGTAGCTATGATTCAATGGAAGGAGTGGGGGGCACTGAATATAGCTATCTATGTGTATTCCGCCCTTGCCAACATGGGGGAACTTTCTCCCATAATATCTGGAGATAATGTAAAGTTCCAGAACCAATAAGACCCCTATCCATGATCATAAGGGTACTCTCTTCCTAACCATCTTCCCCAACCATGATTCTGTATTTTTTTTAATGTTCTGTCAACCTGTTTTCACCAGCAGATACATTTGTCTATGCTCCACCGGTGTATCTTGTTTTCTGCCCAATCCTACAGTTCCTGACTCAGCTACTCTGACATGAATATAGGATGGATCTGTAAATAGCAGAAGCAATGGTTTCTTTTCCTGTTGCTTTTTTGAGTCTCAGTTTATTAATAGCTTAGTTATTTCCCTTATTGTCACAATAAAATCAAATATATATGAGAGAGCCAGTGTGGCATAGTGGTTAAGGTGATGGATTTGCACTGGAAAGGCCACAGAAGCTCACTGAGTTTGACCAATCATACTCTCTCAGCCCAACTTACTTATAGGGTGATGGTTGTGGGGAAAAATGGAAGGAAGGAGAACTGTGTGCACTGCCTTGAGTTCCTGAATCAAAAGGCAGGATACAAAACTAACACATACACATACAGGTTGAGAGTATTTCTGCCATTTGGCAGGCAGCCCTTGCATTATTTGAAGTTAGAGTCCAAGACTTTGTGTTCATAGAGAGTATTTTTTATAACCTCACTTTTAAAAGATGAGTTATTATCATACAATAGCTATTAAGTAATCGTTGTAGAAGATCTGTGAAACTAAATGCAGGGCATAAAGTGAATGAACAAACTACTAAATAGAAATGCCATGGCATAAATAATGGAAATATTATAAATTTTACCACCTACTAAATATTAAACCTGGAAGCTAAATATCAGAAGGGCACTAGCTGTGATATTCAGAGCAGGTTATCCTGCAAACTGCAAATGATGTGTGCTTTTGTTAGCTATTGCCTTCCTGTACCATTGGGAAATGTTTTAATTTCTCTCTTTCTTGATACCTGCTTGCCTTTTGGAGTAGGACAACTGCCCCTGTCCTGCCATTTCCCCTTCCTCTTTGGGAGAATTCAGTGGGGGTGGAGATGGGTATTATATTTAGTGCTTCCTATCCAGTGATCCCAAAGGGCTTTCCACTGATGGGGAAGCTGAGGCCACAGTGGGGAAGTGAATCATTCAGCTTTACATGCTGAATCAGTAAGAGACCCAGGAATAGAACTTCAGAGTCCTGACTGCAAACTCCTCCCAAACCTAGACAGCCTCATCCCCTTATCAGAGGACATAATAACCAGAATTGCTTTAATCCATGTGCAAACCTTTCCTTTTCATGTTTACTTTATTTTCAGAGAAGACTTGTGTTGCTAACGTAAATATGCTTGAGGTTACTGAAGGCTCTGGTCCTGTGCGCAGCTACCTAACATGGGATTCATCTGAATACAGTGCTGGTGTTCATACAACATGCATCCTCATGCTTCACGTTGCTCAACGCAGGTTTCTAGGTTTGCACTGAGCCATAAACTATTTCCATGGGCTGGATTCACACAGCACACATTGTGGACTACGCAAATACAGCCAGTGGGGCTTACCTCCTAGTAAACGACATACAATTGCATTATTTCATTCAGAGAAAAAACACAATAATCTGGAGTTCAAATAGGGGATCCATACTGGAGTAAATGCTGCTTAATTCAGAGGAAGGTTTTAGGAAAGGGATGAGTAGTATGTGGCCTACTGATCCCTTTAACTCTTTCCAAGAAGTGGGATTTGCAATCACATAGTTATCCCCATACAAGAATCCCAATAATTTATTTAATTACCATACTTTGTTCTTTAAGCTAAAGCCCTTAGGTATTCTAAAGGTTCTGTGGAATCTATATCATGGCAGAAATTACAGAACAATCAAGTACTGGTTTGTGAAAATCAATTCACCTAGTTAGTAACTTATTTTTGTTGAAACAGACAGTTAATCACAGTTTATATCATGCATCATTTATAAGACAGAAGTGTCATTCAACATATACTGAAGTGTATGTCCTATTAACTTTAATTACTTTAGCTAGAAGTCTTATGGAAGAACATTTTAGCAATACACTAAAGGCCAGATTAGCACACACAGCTGACTAGGAAATCTTTCAGTTACTGTTATGCTCATATTGTATACCGTCCAGCTTCACTAAAGGAGAAAACATTGCAAGTAGTTTTTAATAGGATATTAATTGTGATTTTTAAAAGAAAGTTGATAAGAACAATTTCTAACTCAGAAGTAGTGGTACTTTTTTTTTTAGACAAATGCATGCACTCTAATGTTAGTGATGAACCAAAAAAAAAGGGGAGAGAAGTTATTTCTGAGAATTGTGCTCTTGAAAACCTGAAACATAGCCAGAACAACAACCAGTGTTGCTTGGAAAGCTGCCACAAACCAAATATCCTCAGATCTATGTTGTTTCACAGCCACCTACAATTAATCATTTTAATAGTGCTTCCTTTTGCCTGTATTGATTGCACATTCAGATTGACAGTTCTAGCACATTCATGTGGTGCTTGGATGTATGAAAAGCAAAACTGTTGCAAATCTAGTCTCCAAGGTAGTATTTGCATGATATATGTACTAGCTTCAGCTAATGCATACTTTTTCAGTTGAGGTTTCAGGCTCATTGTTTCTGTCAAACCCAGAATCGTCACCATTCTGGATCTTAACCCAGATATGTTAACAATTAAGATAATCCATTATACTGGTAGTTTTGGGTCTGAATACCACAATGAATCTGAAACATCAGTTAAAGCATTGCACATTGTAGGATAAAAATGGAGCTATACACAAGTTTGCTAAGAAATGTATATAAATGAGTATGTCATGCAAATACAACCCAAGAATGCATAATATAAAACAAGGATAAATCATTATGCTTCTCTATCATTCACTGACATTGTTCCCCAAATACTCAATTTCAAAAACACCAAGAAAGCAGTTGATGAAATTGTACCATCTTTCCTGGTCCAGCCATTGTCCTTTATATGTCAAAAGGTTCTTAGGAGTTTTAGGGCCAGACTGGAAGCACCAAAGACTGGGGTTGGGATCTAGATAGAAGAGCAATCAAAGACTAGAGTTTGGCTCACAATATCAAGCCATTTTGTGACTTCCTTTTTTTGCATGTTGTTTAATCCAGCCATTTTGATTTGTTCATTAAACCAGGGAAAATCATGGTTGAGTGCAGTGTGTGAACCTAGTGTTCAGGATATAAAAGTCACTTCAGGCCTAGCAAAGTCAAGGGATTCTGAGTTCCATTTTCTGGCAGTCAGCAAGGGGCCTCCATAGTGGACCAGCCAATCCTATTATAAACTGCATAAACAATTTTTTGTTGCTCCGTAGTCAAGAGAGAGTTTTTCTTTGGTTCCAGCTTTTCTGAATTCTTACCTTACCTTCCACTGTTACGGTTATCCCTACGTTTTAAGTATTTTCACAGATAGGACTGTATTCTTGACTTAAATTTGTGATTGGACTAGTAATTCTACCTCTGTCTGGGCTTCTTCCTCATAATTGTAGGTTGGGGATGCTATGGGTCCTGTCAGCCAAGGAATGTCGGTTGGCAGGGGCTAGAAGGCGTGCCTTCTCTGCCGTAGCGCCTGCCCTCTGGAACATTCTCCCTCCAGAGATTAGGATGTCCCCATCCCTATTGGCCTTTCATAAGGCCGTGAAGACCTGGTTATGTGCCTGGGTCTGGGGCCCTGAATGTGTGAATGGTCCCATTTCTTGGTTCTATTAACATCCATACATTGTTTATTTGGCAACCATATATATTTATTTTGTGTTTTTAATTGTTTTTAATTATTTTAACTGTTTTATGTTTTTTATGATTGTAAGCCGCCCAGAGTCACTTGTTGAGATGGGTGGCTATAGAAATAAAATAAAATAAAATAAAATTCTATTTTTTTTACTACTGTTTTACTGTTTTACTATTTCTATCCCAGTCTTAACTGATGGAATATGAAATTCCCAGTCTATGTACTATGTAAAAACTGTGGCTGAGCTCATACATGTGCTAATCCATTGTTTATGGAATAAAATACAGTCACTAGAGTTCATACAGTACACTCACTCATAAGTTGCCAAGAGCATGCCAATATAGAAATACAGTAAATAAACAAATCATAGTTTACATACCATAAATGGCTGAGTTCACAAACAAGCTAAGTCAAACAAAACACATTATGACCATAGTTAATGTGTGAATACACTCATTATAAAATGCATTGACCAGTATATACTTTAGTTCTCGACTTCTCCCTTCCCCCTTATCCCTACCCCAAATTATCATAGTACATGGATGTATGTACTTTGCTCCAAGACTTTGCTTCCTTCATTGTTCTAAAATTGTAGAACACTTTTTTATTCTGTGCTTTACATGACAAATAACAACTAAAAACAACACAACAATCCTTGAAAATAAGCATAACGTAAAATCAAAACCACAGATTGACATTCCTGCTTGCTTTTTATTATACTTTTCAAATCAGGAAGGTTTAAAAAAAGTAACTTCATCAACCTTAACATACCTGGGTTGTTTGAAAGCTTCATCGTATTCTACACAAAATGCTATAGGGGCGACCATACTTTTGCATGTCATGAACTGCAATAAATGGAACTCAATTATGAGAAATACTGAAAGGCTAATCAGTATCTAGCACCATGTTGCAAAGGAGAGAAACGTGCACTGCCTTACAAAGCTCATTTGGATACAGCAACTTTTATTGCTAAGCTGCCTCAGTGCAAAATAGTTATTTTGTATATTATGTTCTTTCTCTCTCTCTGCCCCATTATGCAAGCCCCACAAGGCTGGGTACCTTTTAGATGCTTGCCATACAAGGGAGTGTTCCGTGCCGCACCCTAACCTTCACCCTTCTGCCTGATGCCTGGGTTAAGCAGGCAAACAAAGGTAACGATTAAACGGCAACGCCAGAGGCTGGCACTTCCTGCTATGGTACTAGGGAAGAGAACAAAATCTAAGGCTGACTCTCATTCTGATAGAGCCTACAAGGTTTGTTTATCTGGAACACCTCCTTTCATCACTTATATTATGCATTATGTTTGCAACAGCATCTGTGGGGTTGCTTCCCCTTTCCCTCCATTTGGTACCCTCTTTCCTGCATTCTGCATGCTATTTAGTCCCATACAGCTTGTGTTCTATCAGTTCAATAGCCTCTGCACATATTTCAACTGTCTCTTCAAAAAGAATCCAGGGAGAGTGGACGGGAATAGGGTTGTCTCAACATAATCAAATTGCTCCTAAGCCAGGGTGCAATATCAGTTTTCTGCAGAGAGCTGCATTCCTATGAGTGCAGTCTGTTGAGGGCTCTATACAAGAGGTGGATGTAGCCAGAGTCCAAAGTAGGTGGATCCATCTTTTCTCTCTCTCTGTCCTTTCCCTTTCTCTCTCCCATTTGTTAATACAGTAGTTCTTTGACCCAAAAGAAATTGGTATGTCTGACATTAACTTTTGGCTTCTTTGTTTTGTGTTTGGAGGATTTAAACTCAAGTTAATGTGAGTCAAAATTGCTAGTGCTTTAGTCCACAAATGTTTGTCCTATATTAAATATATTTCAGAGAGTCAGTTTGGTGAAGTGGTTAAGGCATCAGGCTAGAAACTGGGAGACCATGAGTTCTTGTCCTGCCTTAGGCACAAAGTCAGCTGGGTAACCTTGGGCCTGTTACTCTCAGCCCTAGGAAGGAGGCAATGGCAAACCACTTCTGAAAAACCTTGCCAAGAAAATTGCAGGGATTTGTCCAGGCAGTCTCTGAGAATGGACACGATTGAATGGGATACAGATATAGATACAGATATATATTCCAAGTTTGCTAGACAAACTTGGGATATATAAAGTAAGCATGTTTAAAGAGTCTTTTATTCATTACTGACTAATAATTACTGGTCCTTACATATCATGGGATGGTATGAAGGCCATTTAAGAAAACTTGATCCCCATCACTTCTGATTTTAGAAATCCAAGTCAAAATTTGCTTGAGTTGAGCTCAACTCCTGGAGACTACATGGACAGCTCATGCAGTTTTCTTGGTAACAATATGGAAGTTGTTTCCTTCTTAGCAACAGTACAGAAGTGTCTCATCCTTCTTTCAGGATACTTTTTCTAATTTTGTCTAGCCAGAACTCCTGATTTCTTGATCAGGTATTAATTAGGTCTGACCCTGCTTTTTTTTTTTTTTTTTAATTATTCAGCCATTCAGTTTCTTCTGACTTTTTGTGACCCAATGGACATAATTTTGCAAGGATTGTTTCCTGCTTTGAGTTTGTATAAGCTTATGTTTGTGAAATTGGTGATAGTGCCTAGCTACTTCGTCTTTGTTGCCTCTTTTTTTGATTGTCTTTACTTTTTCCATGCATTCGGGTCTTCTGCAGTGTCTGTTGCCTTCTTTATATGTCCAAAATATTTAAACATTAGCTTCATGATTAGTGCTTCCAGTGAGCAGTCTGGTTTTACTTCATCTAGTTTTGAATGACTTGTCTTCCTTGTGGTCCAAGGTTATTCTCAACAATTTTCTCCACCACCATAATTCAAAGGCATCAGTTTTTCTTTTTTCTGTCTTTCACATGGTCCAGATTTCACAGGTATCCTTGACAGTAGATACCTTGTTATTGGTGTGTTGTTCCTGCACTTCAATGTTTTGTCTAAATCTGTCATAGTCTTTCTCCCAACCAGGAGATGTCTCTTTATAGGCACTGTTTTAAAAACGTAATACTGTACTGGAGGTTTTGTTTGTTTCTTGCTACTGGACCATGTATCTCTATCAGAGTTTCTCAACCAGGGTTCCGTGGAGCCCTAGGGTTCCACAAGAGGTCACTAGGGGTTCCCTGGGAGATCACGATTTATTTTAAAAATTATTTCAAATTCAGGCAATTTCACATTACAAAGGTAAGTTTCATTCTTTATTTTTAGTTTAAGAACAGTGTTAGTGCATGAAATGGATATAATAATTTTGTCACTTCTGACCTATCTTTGAGCCTGAATGTGCAGGGGTTCACCGAGGCCTGAAAAATATTTCAAGGGTTCCTCCCGGGTCAAAAGGTTGAGAAAGGCTGCTCTATATAGACATGGACATTTATATAGATACATGTTCTGTCCTATTTAAATCTGAAGAAGTTGAGACCATTTTACTCTGTACGAGGATATCTTAATTGCACTGTGTACAAGAATCTTTTTAAAGATTGTTTCTTTCTTACGGCCAGAAGGGAGGCAGGGCATGAGCAAGCATTTCTTCATTACAAACATCTGTTTTTATGTCAGACACCAAAGTAGTAAGTCTCTACCAACAGTACAAATAGTTGGGAATCTTTTAAATTTTGGCTCCATTATGTGTTTTGTATGATCATTTAATTGCAGTTTCTTTAGGAGTGAAATGTTAGGGTGCACTCAGGCAGAGCGTAAGAAAAGTTTGTTTCGAAGTGCCTATGTTAATATCTGGGGAAATGCTATGAAATTATGAATGCCATGTATATCTACATATTTTCCACTCACCTTTTTTATTCACATACAGCTATCTAAACTCAACCTTCTGAATAAATATTCCTTTCACGTCTACATTTCGCTGTTAATGTCACTTTTATTTCTTGTTTCGTGGCTAATAAAGTTACTGAGGGCAAATGTTTGTAATTAAAGCTCATATTTTTTCCTCCTTAGACATCAGATAGACTAAATCTGATATATGATGGTTGGGAGACAAGTTTGTTATTATACTATCTGAGATAATATTTAATAAGTAGTTTTCTCCAAATACTTTTTATTTGGCTATGTGTATACATACATGCACACACACACACATGTATATATATCACGTGTGTGTGTGTATCTATCACATATGTATATTAAAGGCTAAGATAGAGAATATATGTAATACATACTTGTGATTAGTGGAAAAAGACAACCCTCCCAGTATTTAGATACCAGGCTTGAGTCTAACTTTTCACCTTGTACTTCTAGTTGTGGGTGAATAGATTGGATCAGGATTGACACAGCTCTGTATGAACAAGACTCTTTGCTATATGTATTATCTGTCCTCTCCCTCAAAATTATTTTGTGGGTGAAAGCTTTAGCTTAACCCCCTAATTCTTATGCTGTACTATTGCAAGCAATTAAGGTAACGATGCTAATATCCACCCATAGCTATTTTCATCTTTATGACTTTATGTGCATGTAAAAAAATCTGAGCTTTTGTGTACATTACAATTTTTGGCGTGTTTTCTTTTCTCTCTCTGGAATCTGAATGTGGTATGCAGATCTCTCTTAAGTTGTTCATCTGTGTTTATTTTGAATATGGCAGGGTGTAACTTTATGTCTGAGTTATGCCTTCCAGTGGTATTTGTCTGTGGTTTCTGATTTCAGTATATGCATTTGACATGGGATTATTTCTACATATTTTTATGACATTCATACATACCTGTTTGTATCTCAGAGTGTACATTTATTTCTCAATATTCTGGCTGAACCGTTTGTGTCCAGTTAAATTTTCATAATTTATAGAAGCGAGCATTTAGTATCAGAGGTTGGATATAACTGTCATTTGATCTATTATCTTGATAGAGTCTGATTCGTGTTACAAAGTATCTGTTCAGAAGGCATTTCTAGAATCTATGAACTATGTTAATGCACCTATCTTACCTTCACAGAGAATGCGAAACAATTCTTACAAAGAAATGCTTCCCTGATATTTACTAACACTGGAAGCTCTTGGAGCCCTGAAGAATCAGATGGAGGGTTTGGCGCCTAGAGAATGAAACTGTTCTGCCTTCGAATAAATAAAAAAACATACTGATCTGTCACCTTTCTTCCAAGAAATGCTGGCTGCCTTATGGGCGTTATTTACTTTTCTCCTTCTTACAATAACTCTGTGAAGTTGGCAGGCTGAGGGAGGGACGTGCCAAAGATCACACAGGCAACCTAAACCTCTAGGAGGTACTTAATACCAACCTAATGCCCAACCGGCGGCCTATGCGCGACGCCTCTCAGCTCTGTCTGTCCAAAACAGAAAGCCACCCTCCATCTCTGTTATCTCTCCGTTAGAATACCGTACTCTTGCGTAGAAGCAAGCAGCCCTAAATTCACGGAGACTTGTTCCCCAGCGTAAAGAACGTCAAACTCCACCTCTCCCACGTCTCTGCTTCCTGCGCGCCTTTGCTCACACGGCCTCCCCGCGTCCCCGCCGTGGCTGCACCCTTTTCTGCTTTCGCTCCCGGTTTCCCCGCTCTCCCGCCCGTCCCCGTTACTCTGACGCGCGGTCGCCCGCCGCCCCGCGGGCTGTTTACTGGAGCACGAGCTGCCGAGCAATGAGCTCAGTTCCCCTTTCGCGTGCGCCGCGGTGGGCGGAGGTGCTGCGCTCTCCAGCCAATGACGGCGCCCTTCCGCCAGCGCCGCGGGTACTGCCAGGATAAAAGGCGCCGGGAAGCGCACGCTGCAGCCCAGATAACTCACAAGTGGCATCAGCGCGCCGGAGTCTCCCCTTGGCCGGTACGGTACCTGCTCCTTTTGCTTCTCGGGGAGGGCTTGAAGCCGGCACGCTCGTCCCGCGGGCTTGCCTTCTGTGGGGGACAAGCGTGAATCATCCTCGCTAGCCGAGCTTAGTCAGGGCGGGTGGTTGGAGAAGCCGCCGGAAAGACAAGCGTTTCTTCCCCCGCTTCTGTCTCTCTCGCTCTGAAATCTGGAAGTGAAGCTTGGGAGGGAGGCGGAAGCGCGCTCTCCTCGTGTCAGGAGAAGAGCTCGACCCGCGCCCCAGGCAGGCAGATAGAGAAGGCCTTTCCTGTGAGCCCCGAGCCTGCTCGGACGGTCCTAGCCTGGGTATCCACCCCCTCCTCCCAGCGCGCGGCTGATGTGCACGAAGATGGAGCAGCTTCTCTACCCTGACTCCTTTTTCTCCGGCTACAGCCAGGACTACAAGGCGCTGAAGTCGGGCATGGCTTTGAACCTGTCGGCCGACCCCTTCCGCGGCCTGAAGTCCCAGCTCCCCCACCACCTCCGCGGCCAAGAAGACAGCCCGGCTGGCTACTTTCCGGGCCCGCTTCAGCAACAGCCGGCTGAAACGGCGAGCTCCTCGCTTAAGCTGGCTGCTCCGGAGCTGGAGCGCCTTATCGTTCAGAACAGCAACGGCGTGATCACCACCACTCCCACGCCGCCGGGACAGTACTACTATCCGCGGGGAGCCACCGAAGAGCAGGAGGGCTTCGCCGACGGCTTTGTCAAGGCACTGGATGATCTGCACAAGATGAACCACATGCCACCCCCCAATGTCTCGATCGGGGCCGCGGTAGCAGTTTCGTCGGCCAGTAGCGGCTATGGTGCCTCCCTTCCCCAGGAGCCGCCTCCCATCTACACCAACCTGACCAGCTACAACCCCACCGGCTCCCTGAGTACTACGTCCAGCTTCCCCAGTGCCAACCTGAGCTACATGCCACAGCCTCACGGCCTAGCTTTGCCCCACCCCGCGCGGGGCTTCAAAGAGGAACCCCAGACTGTGCCGGATGTGCAAAGCCCGCCCGTGTCTCCTATTAACATGGAAGACCAGGAGCGCATCAAGGTGGAGAGGAAGCGGCTGCGCAACCGTCTGGCCGCCACCAAATGCAGGAAAAGGAAGCTGGAGCGCATCGCTCGGCTGGAGGAGAAGGTGAAGAGCCTAAAGAACGAGAACGCGGGACTGTCTAACACTGCCAGTGCGCTCCGGGACCAGGTAGCGCAGTTGAAGCAGAAAGTAATGAACCACGTGAACAACGGCTGCCAGCTCCTGTTGACCACCAAGATGCAGCAGTCATTCTGATGAGGTGGAGGACCAGGCCGATCGCCGTCGTCTCAGACTTTTTCCGCAGTGAGAAAGAAGTGGAGTTGTCACGCAAAAGTTTACATGGAGCCGGACTGACGCGCCGAGTTCCGAACGCCTCTGTTCCGAAATCCGGGTTCCAAGTTATGTCTTTGACTCAGTCTGGTGGATCCAGAACCCGATATGTGCTGAGTGTGTACAAGTTTTTTATATCTGTCCGTGAGCGTGATTTCGTATGTGTGTATTTAAAAAACGCTTTTTTCTCTTGCTCTCGTGCTGTCGGCTGCATCGCTGGATGGTGCAGCGGAACTGGAGGTACTGGAGACAAAGAGCCCAGAGAACTGGCCTTTTGGTCTTCTTCATGCCAGTAGAGAGAGAAATGGACTTAATTTAATTTATAACTGAAAGAAAAGGGACCAGGACAGAGTTTGTCAGGGAAGTGCCGAATTTCAGCACCTCTTTTCCCCCAAGAGGCCGTTGTGTGGGCAAAAGGGCGAAGAAGGGGAAGGGGGGTTTGTTTACTAGCGCTTTTAATACTTTTGAGTCCTCAAGTTCATCCCCCCCATGACTGTATTTGTGTGTTTTGACTTTTTATTGAAACTATTTAAGTAAACATGTTCGAACTACTTTATCTGTGTGCCTCTTTTCATATGCCACAACTTATCGCCAATTCGTTTGCCTATTAAAAAAACAACTTCATTTTGTGGGTTTCTATACAGGCGTGGACACGGCCCGGGCACTTTCTAACTCTGTACCTCGAGAAGCTATTAAACGCAGAGAGATGGGGAAGATTTAATTTCTGAAACGCCCTGGCGACAGTACCTGGTCATTAACCTTTCCGGTGTATGTTTGTTCTTCCTAATGGACCTGTTAGTATAAACCTAATGAGACCGGCCGTCATGTGCCCGCTGGAATTCACCACGTTTCCTCTTATTTTCTTTCCTTTTCTCAGCCTCCCCGTATGGTATCTTTTCTGTGATCAGCCGGATCTGAGCTCTGCGTGCGCAGCGACGCCGTGCCCGATGCCCCCTCTGCTGCGCGTCATTCTCCCGAGGTTTTCGGAATCGGTTTCCCTTCCCCCTCCCTGTTTGTCCTTTTGATGCAAAGCTCCCAGCTTTGATGCGAAAGCTCTGGTGCTTAGAAAGCCTCAGGGACGGGAAAGGGAGGGGGCGCGCCTAAGGGCCCCAGGGCTTGGCCTCCCACACGCCTAGCTTCACTTCCTTGATCTCGCAAGTTCTGACTTCAGCTCCAGTAGGTGGAGCCTCCGGGGCAAAGGGGGGGGGGGTGGTTCGCGCTGACGCAGGGGAAGATGGCCATATTTGGTCAGTTTCTGCCTCGTGACGTTTTTTCTGGTCAGGCTCCATTCCGGGAACCCCCGCCCACGTTGCCAGGCAAAGGCCCCTGGACTATATCAATTTCCAGCCAAACAAGGAAGGGGGCGACGTTTGGGGGCTGGGAATGTCCCAAGACACCGCAAAGCCACGAACCTCAGCGAACTGGCTGGGGTGGAGCGCGCTTGGCCCGTGGGGGCAACACAGATGCCTGGTTCACACGTTTGTCCTGCGGGGGAATAACACACCAGCTGTCGAAGGGTCGTGGTTGTGGGTTTTCTTCTGCTGTTAGTTTTCCCATAATACTTGCCCTTGCTGGTAATCGCAGCGTGGCCAACCCGAATTATTGTTCCGTAAATCTCGCGGAGTTCGTGCTGGCGGGGAAAGAGAATGCCGCACTCCGCTCCCTTTCAGAAGTGGCCTCTTGCCACTGGAGAGCGCATCCAATGCATATGGGCAGCTTCTACAAACAGAGAGAACCTTAATGATCGATTATATCTGATTTCGATTTTCCTTCAAAAATGAAAAGCTAAGCCAGGCCTACAACAGCCCAGTGATCCTTCATCCAGGAGCTGTGAGGAACTAGCACCTGAGGCTACTCTGGCTCTCAAACCCTAAATGGGTCCCTGGCCACTCCCATGACTAAGCAAGGCATCTCTTCCAGAAGACCTGCTTAGAAGATTCGTTAGTGGTTCTTACCTTACCATTACTCTTGTTTCACTAATATGGTGAAGGATTTCA